>NW_024038997.1:1197500-1605000 GCF_016077235.1 Cyprinodon tularosa | reverse complement strand
ACTGTTTTTACAAACATTTGTGAAAGAATGGGTCGCTCTCAGGAGCTCAGTGAATTCCAGCGTGGAACTGTGATAGGATGCCACCTGTGCAACAAATCCAGTCGTGAAATTTCCTCGCTCCTAAATATTCCACAGTCAACTGTCAGCTGTATTATAAGAAAATGGAAGTGTTTGGGAACAACAGCAACTCAGCCACGAAGTGGTAGGCCACGTAAACTGACGGAGCGGGGTCAGCGGATGCTGACGCGCATATATATATATATATACACACATACATATATATATATATACATACTGTATACACACATATATATATATACATATACACACATATATATATATACATACACACACATATATATATACATACACACACATATATATATACATACACACACACATATATATATATATATATATATACACACACACACACACGTCTAAATACGTTATATTTTCATTCCTTGCTCCAATTCTTTTAAAGTTTACCTTACTACTTTTCTTGCCACTATAATTTTGTTATTGTGTTCAATTATTTGTTTCATTTCAGTTTTTTGTACCTCTGCAAGCTTTTTAATAAATGCTTTATTTACAATAAAATAAAAAATTCTTAATTTACAGAGAGACGCAGCAAATTAACATTTTAATGTAACATAAAATCAACAGATCTATTCTAGTATCTTTGCAACCTTAGGTGGGATTTTGTTCTTTTAATGCTATATGTGGTGGTACCCACAGAAATATAACAAAAACACCAATCATTTGAATTTGGAACAATACCTGCTGCATTTCAAAGAGAATATCTAATCTATTATTTGATGCAGTTTTATTTTGTCTTGGCTAATGATGAACAGTCTGAACACATAATTCCCTTCAATGGTCTTACTTTCTTTATACAATGCATTACTACCTCCATGAAACTGAATCCGGTTCCTTTATTTTTTTTCTAAACTGCCCAGTCTGCTTTAAAAAAAAAAGCCAAACAATCATCTACTTATCACCTTTATCAATGATAGATTCCCATGTTTTGTCCCTATTTTAAGCATGCGTATCTTCTTCATTTTACACTTCATATATTCATTGAATAAATAAATAAATAAATGCCTGCCCTTATATGATGTGCCTCAGTAACATCACCAAATCTGAACTACCTATTCCTTAATCCTTTGTTAGAAGTCACTCATATAAATACAACTTTTTGCACCAAGTTTTCATCATGCACTTCTACCCCTAAGGGGCCAAACCTGCTCAAGAATGTAACAAAATTAAAACTGTAAAATCTGCCTGCAAAACAATCATGCCTCACAACAAACAACTACAATATAGCACACTCAGGGTTGCAGTGAATGGTATCACACAGATCTAGTGTGTTGGCTATGAAGAAACATCTAAGAATCAAAAGTGAGAAACCGAGGGATGGAAGTCCAAAAAATGGATTGGTAAAAATAAACACATTTTCAAAAATGGAAGAAAAAAAAAAAAAAAAAACCCAATCCTAGTCTCCTCAGCACATACACTGCCTAGACCCTTCCTGTAAAGAGCATCTGTAATTGCTGTAGTCCAGTTAAATGTTAGGGTGAACACCCAAGTACTTCTGCATCTTATGAGTCAGCTTCCTGGATAGTGGTGTGGATGGTCTGCACCTGTAGAAATCCCAAACTTTCTTGGTTTTCCCTGCGCCTGAGAGGTGTGGTATTCGGACTTTTACCTTTGCACTTTCAGGAAAAAAAAAAATGGCACTAATGCTGCCAGACTTGACGGATATATAGTGATATTTCTTCCATTTTAATAATTAAATAATAATTACGGAATACTTACCCATAAAGGCCAGTACAATTTCAAAATGTCCTGATTTTCAGAAAAAAATGACCAGTTATTTCCATTTCAGCGGAAAGAGGCTCTGTGCAAAACAAGGAACGAAATAGCTGCATGTTTGAAACAGAGATAAAGTGGCACCATCTGGTGGACAAAGCAAACCTTTTTATATTTTCAAAGGTAGGTAGCGCTGTAAAATCAATGATCTCTGGATTGTTTACAGTTGAGTCATAAACTAACTTCAACATAACATAAATAATGGTCTGTAGCTTAAAACTGTTGAAATTCTGCAGGGATAAGTTTTCCTTAAGGTTACAAAGGACTCAGAATACACAAAAAACAACATTCATTCCAAATTTAGTCACCCATTACTCTACAAAGATTTAGATCAATAAACCAAAACATGCAGCTGATGAAGATTCCGTGTGATGCTGTACGAGAGCGTTGATGATACAGACGCAGCGGGGAAAACAATGATGTATGATCTGGGTGAGAGAGAATGAAGCTGTATAGTGAGGATGTGTGAGGATGATGATGCTGATGTTGCTGATAGAAGAGGCGAGGCGCTTGTCAGCGAGTACAAATAAAAGCAGACATTTATTGTGTCAGATCTACTGTACATGTGTCATCTTACAGCAGCACAGTGACTCGTACAAAAGGATAACTGGAATGTTTGTTCAGTAATACTGACGTGTACCATATAAAGAAAGCAGTCTGTTACATCATCATCATCAGAGGTAATACATCTGCTATAGTACCAGTCCACCTCAGCAGGTGGACAGCTCCTGGTTCAATGGAGTCCATGCACGGCTCCCTGCCGGCCAAACAAAGTCACGCGGCGCTCTTAGTTGGAAGCTCCGTGCTGTTGTGTCTCGTCTTGCGAGACGTGCCGTCGTCTCGCGGTCGTGCTTTCTGCAGGCTCGACATGGCGGCCGTGCGCTCAATATCTATGAGGGCGTACATCTCATTGCGCCGTGTGGGCGTCGTAGGAGGCAGCGGGGAGGTGGGGGTGCGGGGCGTGTGGGGGTTACTGCTGTCCGAGGTGCCTTTGTTTCCGCCGCCGCTGTCCATCTCCACTTCAATGTAGTTCAGAGTTTTGGGCTGCTCCATGTGGCCCGGCAGCGGCGGCCGGCGAAAGTCAAAGTTAAAAATGTTGGGTCCGTCGGTGCGTCGGCGGGCCGTGTCGGGGCGGTGCGCGCTGAGCGGCGCCGTCACGTTCTCTGTGTTGACATAGTTGTGCGAGGGCTCAAGGACAGCCGACAATGGATGGGACAAGGAGTGCTGCAGCAGGCTGTGGGTGTTGTGGTGGTTGAATCCGTTGAGCGACGGCGTCTTCAGACCGCCATCTGGGCTCTCCTCCTCCTCCGCGCTCGGTTTCCGGGCCTCCCAGACCGGGGGCAGCACTGGCAAGTTTTCATAGTCCAGGAGGGCGGTGCGCCGCTGCGCTGAATTGTTGACATTCTGCAAGTCGGGTGTCAGAGGAGGGGGGCGGTGACGGCGCGGAGCCGTGGATGGGTTGGAGGCAGAGCCGTTGGAGTGCGGGCTCGGCGGCTCAGCCGGGGCGGGGGCTGGGATGGGGCCGTTAGTCTCTTGGAGCTCAGTGGCTTCCTGCAGCTCCTGTTGTCTTTTCTTTTCCATCTGTTGCTTCTGAACAGGGGTGGGGCCCAGCACAAAGCGCACCCCCTGAGGCTCCAGCAGCACCTGGGGCTCCGGCTGGGGGACAGGTGCCACTGGTTCCACGCGGGCCCTGGGAGGAGGAGGGGGTGTAGGAGGGCACTGAGACTGCGGAGAGGTGGGGCTCTCCAGGGGGGTGATGACGGTGAGCGGGCTGGGCTGGTCCTCCAGGAGTCCTGTGGTGTTCACATAAGTGTGCACCTGCAACACAGAACCCAGCATCATCAGCGTACGCCTTGACTTCACACCCCAAAAACACAAGTTGCACACATCACAACAGTCATACCGCTTCGTCAGCCACAAGCAGCGGGTGAGTGGACTCCTCTCCCACGGACGGCAACCGTGTGCTGGCCACAGACGGATGACGGGTGGAAGGGTGAGACGGTGTCTCACCCACGGAGGGCAGCCGACTCACCCCGTTGGGTACCGTCGGTACAGAGTAACCCAGAGCTACAGAGACAGAAACGCACAGAGCAACATGTGACGTCTGACACACAGAGGTTAGAAATTCCTGATTAACATTCTGAAGAGCCCATAATGGGAGAAAAAGTATTCAGTGTATGTATGCACCTGCAGGAGTGAGCGCCCCCTGCTGGTTAGGGTCAAGAACGGCCTCTTCAACCACAGAGATGCTGTGATTGTGCATCACCTCCTGCAGCATATTGAAGATCTCTTCAGCTCGTGGGCATTTGAAGGCAAATATACCTGCAAGAGCAGACAGAAAAATTAAAATTAGCTGCACAGGTCTGAGAAACGGACCACAGTTTCACGTACACAGGTTTAAGTTTAACTGGAAGAGGCAAGGTTGAGAGCATAGGAGAAGGAGCTTTTTGATGAGTAGTCCGGTTAACTGGACATCATAGGGACATGTAACAAGTATTCAAGTACAAATGCCCACTCCTTCCCTCCCCAAGACTGGACAGAATCTGATCTGCCCCTTAAAAGGAAGCGGGAAACCCCAGCGATCCTTTTTCTTATTCTATCGTCACTATCTAAACTCCAACAAACAGCACTGCCTTCTACGAGATGCAGAAACCTTTTAGCCCAAACCTCTGACTGGTCAGACAAAACAACCTAAGGATCTGCAGGACAACTGTGAGACAATAAGACAACCAACAGATGATGTCATGAGTATCTGAACACCTAAGAGACAAGGAGGAGGGAAAAGCGGGGAAACAGACAGGAGACACGGCACAAACACAGTTATTGATCCCCTGTGTATTCACAGCACAATCAATACTGATCAGCCAATCACCTCCACTCTGTCTGAGACTTACCGACCCCTCCTAACCCTGAGCAGCCCGCGGTCCTGAGAGCGTGCACGGGGAGAGACACAGTGCAACTTTAACCTCAACATTTTCCATTAAAGCATTCCAGACTTTCCCAGTTTTCGCCATCAGCTCCACCCTCATTTAGGACAGGTAGAAAAATCCATTAAAGGATGATTAGTGACAAAATTTTCAACTCGAAATGAGGGATTAACCTTTCACAGTGGTGTAATTTTAATGTTTAGATTATTGATAAACCTTGAGTTCCCCGAGTACATGGCAGCTTTAAAAAGGACCAGGTTTGTTTTGTTATTCCTGTCTAACTTATAGTTTGGCTCTCTGGTCTTTAGAAATGTACATGCTTTGCTCTGTCATCAGACAGAAATAGACTTGATCCCAATCTCAAATGGACAATGAAGGAGGGCTCTCCTTTAAGTTCTAAAGGGCTGGTTATCGTCCCGCAGCAGTGTGTCGCAGTGAGCTTGTTGCAGATATTTTTGATTTATGCCAAATACTGAAGCGTGGTCTGCACTGTTATTCCATGCGAGAGGGACAATCACGAACTAGCTGTGGATCTAGATATGGCCGAGGCGGTGAGGAAGTGGGGGCAAATTTGTGAGACAATGGAGGGACATGAGGACGAAAAAGATTTGGGATCCAGGTAGAAAAAAAGTCCAAGCATTCTCGCGCACCTCGCTCTTCTAGCTGATCCATATTCAAAAGTCTTTTCCACAATGGCGGCCACACAATCAAAACAAGCCGGTAAGATACCAAACAGAAAATACGGATAGTATAGAGCGGATGTAGATTTGACTAATCAGGGTCCTGTCTGCGGTCACCTACAATTTTGGAGAGGTGCAGCAGAGTGTCTGTAGAAGGGGCAGGGGCACATTTGCGTTCACTGCGACACACGCGCAGATGACCTGGTTTCTGGGTATGAATCAGCCTTTAAGCCACGGAGCCAGAGAGAATTACAGTGTGGATGAAGGTCTGGGTGAATGCAAGGTGAAAGGCAATTAGTTTTAGTTACAGCTGAAAAAAAAAGTTATATTGAACTTATTGACTTGTGGATAAGACAAAAATCTGGCTAGTTTTAAATATGCAGAGATCCAAAATTGTATATCCTTGACTGCAGGCACAGATTGTTATAATGCAATTAATTTTTTTCTCTGCACAAATTGATAGGGAAGCAAAATGTCTTGTCGGGGTCTTTTTACTACGGTTGTCAAAAGTATCGATACTCAAAAAAGTATCGATACTGAAATGTTGTATCCGGATACAGTACTCATTTTCAAAAGTATTGAGTACCAGTCGCACCTAAACAGTCATTCATCTAAAGTGCAGAATAGAGGAAAATGCACTTTCTGAACACTGTGATTGAATAATTCTGTGCACTTTTCAGTTTCAGACTTTTTTTGTAACAGTTGCAGCTGCTGAGAATTGTTTTTGTTTCTTAACCGGTTTGGCTAGTGTCCTTGTTATGTGTGCCAAGCATAGCCAAGTAAGGGAAACTTAATTTTAATTTTGTAAGTTTTTTATCAAGCTTGCTAAATACTGTGCACAGCAAACAACCTCAAAATGTTGTTCTTATTGTTTATTGTATTTATTTATTTATTGTATTTTAATTATTAATCAAAATATTTCTGTTGAAATTTTATCCTTGTGGTATCGAAAATGGTATCGAGTATCGAATATTTTCCATAGTATCGGTATCGAGTTGAAAAGTTTAGTATCGTGACAACCCTACTTTTTACATGTGTATTTTTGGTTGTTTTGTTGAAGGGTGCAGTGTCTATAACTTGTAGACTCCCACCAAAATGAATAAATATTAACACGTTAAACAATTAATCAAAAACAAGCTGCATTAATTAAAATATACTCAGTTATATATCATTTAATAAAAACAAATGTATCAGTAGATGCTTTTTTAAAATATAATTAAGTAGACACCTCAAATGTTAATCATCACCTTCTGCAGACAGATTTTAGTGTTGGACGAAAACATCAGATGGGATAGTGGAAACAATTTAAAGATTATTACAGTCATAATAAGCGAGGATGATTATTTTGTGGAGCAGCAAACATCACCGGATATTGATGTGAAAGGACAGAACACACCGAATCCAATTTAGCGTCTGATCCAACGAGGTTGTGGTGTTTAGCGCTCATTGAAAGTCAATGGGGATGAGCACACCTGACACGATTTTATGCAAGGGGCTTGCATAAATCTGACTGAGATAAAGCCCAGGTCTATTTTAGTTGGACTACGCAGCAATTTAGCAGCAATTTCATGAGACTGACAGAAAGAGAGACGTGGTAACGTGGTAAGTAAAGCGCATCCGCTTTGGGGGAAAATACAAAATAAAATCTGTTAATCCCACAGGGAAAGAGTTAGTTTAGGTGTCGCACAAGCAGGACAGACTCGTGCAAAATTATCAATGAAACATTGATACTTTACCCATGATAGGAATTCAAGAGGACAGAAAACGGATAAAGTAGTGATCTTCTTAGAGCTTTGCAAAAACGATGAGGGACAGAAAGCCCAGTTTATCAATCTCCTCAGAAAAAACAAAACAAAAACCAACTTCCGGAGGAGAAAGAAACAGATTTAGTAAAATAGTGATCCTCTTTCAGCCTCACAAAAAACAAAATAGCAAGGGGTAGACAGAGCAGGTCATCATTCTCCATTCTTAATGAAAAAAAGAAAGAAAAACTGTGTTTTTCTTT
Source organism: Cyprinodon tularosa (assembly GCF_016077235.1). NCBI lineage: Eukaryota > Metazoa > Chordata > Actinopteri > Cyprinodontiformes > Cyprinodontidae > Cyprinodon > Cyprinodon tularosa. The sequence goes on along the minus strand of NW_024038997.1, from coordinate 1,597,516 downwards.
TCTTTAGACATAGATCTCATTATGTTTTTAATATAAACATATTAACATTCTACATGCTGCACAGATCTGTTTTATAAAATTTTTATAACCTTTCATAATCAGTCGAAGTCAAATGTGGAAAATGGTTTTTCATTGTGTACAGCAAAGAGGCAGAAGTGAAAGAAATCTGCTCAGCCTGCCTAGTGGGAGCCTCTCTATACCGAGTCAGTGTGACATGGAAAAAAATCGGATCGGAGATTAAAAAGTTGTACACAACCGGTGTGTTCAGGCCATAAAGGTTATGAGAAAAGAAATACCAACATATGTTTTTCTATTTGCTTCAGACAAATAGTAAACCTAAACATTTCTCAAAACACCCATTTTTTAGTTAAAACTCAAATGATTTTAAAAACCATCACCTTCCAATATTTTAATTCATAGGATCCAGTTCGAAATAAAAAGGTCCTTGGTCTTCTTTACTGTAATTGCTATGATTTAACAACAGGGGGAGCTGTCTCAGAGTGCACTCTCTTAAGGCAGCTGCAAGTCCATGATTTGGGACAACAGCAACCTTTATAGAGTTCCTATCATTACTAAAAGAGATACTCCTGTTTGTGTTTGTCCACTGCTAAGTCTAAATTTGTTTCAGGATTAGGAATGCAAGTTATTGATTGGGTTAAAAGTTCATTGATATTTGAAATACAGACGACTAATTGATAAGCAGCCCTTTTTTTCTCTTGTATCAACAGGATCTATTTATAACATGACTCACTATTTCGTACAATTCTTTGAATTTAGAGCAGTACATCATTAGATTTTCACAATTTATTGTCTAGGTTATATTAAATACTGAATAAAAAAATCATGCATTATTAAGCTTATACATATTTACAAAATATCACAAAACTGGAACCTAATAGGTTACTTTGTAAAAGAAAGATTAACAAAATAAAATGTATGATAACTTTAAATCCATCTTAAACAGAAATGTAAAACTCATTTAAAGACAGGTTATGTCGCTCTGACTTTGATCTCAGACAACTTGCCACTTCGTGTCAGTAAAGAGGACACCAACGCCTGGCTCACACTGACTATGGTGCTGCTGCAGTGTAGCCATGCAGCAAAAAGTCACTCACACTTAACGCTGCAGCCATTCCAGTTCAACCACAGCTGCAGTAAAGAGGTACACATGGATTCACGCTCCTTAGGGCAAAATGCGTCGACCATGTGCAAGATTATCTACTTTCTTCCCCCAATAACCTTTGTCTCTGGATACGTCTCTGTTGTCATCTTGCTTTCACTAGCTTAGTGAAGTTGACTAGTGGAAGTTGATGGCTTTTGGTCACAGAGCTTTTTAAGTTATGGCTGCACAGGATTTTAACTCTTCCTCAGAAAATAAAAACACCTGGTGATTATATTAATAAAAACAAAAAAACTGAAGATTTCGCTCATAACATATCCGTTAACATTCTGTATAGCAAGTACCTATCTAATCACATTCACCTGTGTTTTTGCTATCAATATGAACAATTAACTTTCAATTACATTTTATATATTTCATGAATCACTGATGGACAAATTTTACATAGACAGACTGCTTTGTCTAGAAACAACAGATGATAATTAGCCTTTTGCTAATTCTGGCACATTTACACAATGCGTCTGGTCCCTACTAATTAAATAAATCCCGTATAGATGACAAGACTTCAACAATGATAGAAGGTCTGAAAATGGATATTATATGGTTATTCAGATTGGAGAAAAAATCTGACTAATATATCATTAATATATAATCAATTCTAAGTAGATATATATAAATAGACTTTTTTTGGAATTCCAAAGTTTGAAGAGACCCCTGAACACCTGCAATCGTCTGTACGTCAGGCTCACTGATACGACACATACCTTGGCCAGTCTGGCAGCGACGGCCGCTCTCAAAGGAGAAAAGGTTGGAGTCATAGCCATAGCGACGCAGGCAGAGGTAGGGCCACCTGACGTCGTCGCGGCGATGGGTGTGGAGGACGAGCTCTGATTCGGTCAGCTCCATCACGCCTGAGCCCAGCTCATTCCCATCGTCGTCCACATTGATCACCTGACAGCACAAAAAGCAGGATGAATGCTGCTGCAGAGCTCAAAGATCCAGTGATTTCACAGAAACTGACAGCATATGGATTAATTGGTCATGTTTACTCGTTGGGAATAAAAGTGGAACTGGAAGAGCTGGTGAAACTGAGAAACAAGTTTAAGACTTAGCTGCCAAAACTCTTTAAGCTGACTTCAGTTTCAAATCAAAGGACTTCCCAGTTCCCATCATCAAGGTCCTCCTTTCTTATCAAAATGTCAGACTTTGGTCTACACATTCTATTCATGCATCAGATGTTATCTGTATGGTCCTGATGGTGAGGGGATACAACTAGGGCTGCAACTAACGATTATTTTAAAAATCGATGAATCGGACGATTATTTTTTCGATTAATCGATGAATCGGACAAAAAGTCTTTTTTATATTAACCTCTTTATTCCAAAATAAACATTTTAGACAGAACAAACAAGCACACAAGTACAGGTTGCTCATTAACTGTCCTGGTGCAATATGAAAAATAAATGTTTGTTTTAAAACTACGCAAACTTACATGAGAAATGTAGCTGTACATCCACAAAATATAGGCTACTTTGTTTCATAAAGCGCAAAAAAAGACATTTTTGTTTTTAAAAGCCCCTAAGGGGTTCAAACAATAGGCCCCCCATTTCAACAAATGAGTTTTTTTAGACTAGAAGAGTTCTGCCTTTTAAGACAGGAAAGTATAGCAGTTAAAGTTTCTACTTGAGAAAATACTGAACCATAGAGATAAAAATAGCCCTGTGATTCAAATTATAAATTGTATTTGGAATAAAAATGAGAGAACTAGGGGTGCTAAAAAACACATCCTCCAAAGACTCCAATTTACATGGGAATGTGTCATATAATTAATTGACATATTACTGATCTTGCTGGATTTTATTCTGCTTTACTTCCATAAATTGCAGGACCTTTACTTTATCTTTGCCAGAAGATTTAAACTTTAAAAGCCTTGCCCTCATAATTTGCAAGTTAATTTATTTATAAAGTAAATGTAAACGCTGCTTAAGCTAATTCAAATGAAATTAAAAGTAAAATAAGTAGCCAACCTTATCACTGTCTGTAACCTACTAACACGGTAAGGAAAGCATCAGATGAGCTACCTGAGAAACTAACGTTACGTTTCCCCACTTTAAAACCAAACAAACATGGTGATTCAGTGCCATGTTAATTTCTTTTGACAAAAGTTGCATGTTATCACTTTTTTCACTTTACAAAGCGCAGGCTATTTTAATTATTGTGATCAATTTGCGCCGTCAATCCCGGTGCATGCGCGCTTCATTTGCAGTCTGGACGCTGAGGCTCTGACTGCAGCGCTGAGAGGGACTCCTGCGGGAAAACGCGGTTGGGGTGGGGGAGGCGCCCCACGGCAGAGTAGGAACGATACATGCTTTCACGTAAGAGTCTCCAAAAGCCGCCAGTGACACCGAAAAAAGTCGGCAGATTTGTCGCTAGTCGCTTTTTTGAAAAATAGTCGCTGGAGGGGTCTGAAGTCGCTGAGTTGGCAACACTGCACCTGCGGCGCTGACTCGCTCTGCCGTATTTTTTTTCTTCCTCTTTCAGTCAAGAGGCAGTGATGACGGCGCGGCGGATGACGCATTAATCGCGCGACACAACTAATCGATGATGAAATTCGTTGCCAACGCTTTTAAAAGTCGATTTTTATCGATTTTACCGATTCGTTGTTGCATATACATGATACAACTAAAGTAAAACTCTGTTGATCAACAGAACTCTAACTGTAGCTGAAGCAGTTAAATGTTGGCGGAAAGATTTTTATCTTATATGCAACATGTTTATATATTTCTTTTTATAATTTTGATATAATTGCTGCTCTAAGTGGATTGCTTTGTCAGGTAAAGGCATGTTTTACAGTCACTACAATCCAGTCAATGATTAATTGATGAATTAGTTGCCAATTATTGAAATAATTGATTAATCTGATTCATTGTTTCAGCCCTAGAGGTGTCCCATTCAAAAATTGATAAATTACAGCTGCTGAGATTTTAATCATGACGCAGACCATCGTAATGCGAATTATAAAGTAATGTTTAACAGAGATTCCTTTTAGGATGTTCATGAGATAACTGGGACTGAAACAAGTAATCCAATGAATTGCTTGTCAAAATAAGTGTCAACTGATTCAAAAACTGATTAAATCGGTGGAGTATACCGATGCTAACAAGTGGCCTTAGCTGAAAGAGGAACATACTCGGAGCAGGAATTATGCAGAAATACTTTTTCGTCCATGTATATGCTCTATTCTGAACTCCTCATTAGGCATAGTTTTAGCTTCATGGACTGTTTGGTATCAAAATATTGTTTTTTATCGAAAGATTGATTGAACAAGAAAATATTTGTTCGTTGAAAACCTATACAAACTATAACCAGAAGGGGATCTTTAACACTTCAATTACAATGTCATGTATTGCCTTCATAACTCGGCTTCATTTACTTTCCCAACAGGAACTTCAACTTTAAACTTTTCAAAAGTTTATTTCTCACCATCATAAGATTTAATCAATAAAGGCAAGGGCTGCAAAAAACAATCATTTTGCAAATCGATTAATCTGTCAATTATTTTTTTGATGAATTGATTAATAATCAAATAGCAAAAAGTTCCTTACAGAAGATTTTTTTACAGATTTAAACCAGGTGAAACTAAAACGTATCTACTTGAGAAGTTAGGATAGGGCATATTGACAGATGAAAATGTTTTAAAATTCTACTGTTGTAGGTGGGTTTCTCTGTCAGCTAAAGGCGGGTTTTAGAGTCTCTATACTCCAGTTAACGATTAATAGATTACTGAATTAAGTAATCGATTAATCACGATTAATGTGATAAACTGTTTCAGCCCTAATAAAGGCCGTAAAACACTGGTTGCGTACAACTTTTTAATTTCCGATAAAATTTTCTTCCATGTCATACTGACTCTGTTAAGAGAGGCTATGACTATAACCTGACAACAGCCAGATGCATGTCTCGCTCCGCCTAGCTCCACTCACATACATCTGGGACACCGCCATGGGAATTGCCTTTATTGAAGGCTGGGCCTTATCAAAACTCCTTGCATATGATTGGATAAGCCACTTGTCTGTCATCTTTATCGACGTGCTATTTCAACCACTCACACCGAAGCTAACCCGTGACGCTGTGAGAGCGTCGGTCGGGAGAAGGGCGAAAACATCGTTTCCACCAACAAAAGCCTTCAAAGCCGTTCTCTGATGTTCTTTTAATGAAACAATATCAGATAGATTGGACAACACAGAAGAAATAGCAGCATCAATGCGAACGCTTGCTTCCTCGATGCGAGCCGCCATTGTTGTTGGAATCTCACGGTCGCTTCTCCACTACGTCACATCCAGGAAACACCCGCCCTGCGTCCTGATTGGCCAGACCATTAATTTGGTTGGGAAAATCACTTTCAATGAGCGATGTCCCAGATGTATGTGAGTGGAGCTAGGCGGAGCTAGACATGCATCTGGCTGTTGTCAGGTTACTATGACTAGGCAGGGTGGACAGATCTATACAGATTTTTTTCACTTCTGTCTCTGTGCCATAAACTAATTAAATGAAACAAAATGAAAACAATTTCCTACATTTGACTTGGACAGATTATGAAAAGTGATTGGGGAAAAAAAAAATAGGCGCAGCTGTAAAGCAAAGCCCCAATTAACGAGTCTGAGCAGACTCTCAAACCAGAACACAGAGAATGTTCATAATAAAAACATAGTGAGATCTATGTCTAAAGAAAAGAAAAACACAGCAATAAACGCTGTAGGACAGTTTATATGCTGACTGAGGCAGAGAGAGGCGATTCTCAGAGGGAGATCTGGGAACTTTATCAAAGTTTTTCTTTCTTTCGTATATAAAGAGGTGAGAGAGATACTCTGTGCTTACCTGCTCTGTCTGCTCCTCGCTATTTTGTTTTTTCTGAGGCTCAAAGATGATCACTTTTTTTTTTTTTACTATATCCATTTTTTTTCTGATCCTGAAGTAATTTTTTCTTTTTCCGAGAAGAGTGATAAAATGCAATTCCTGTCCCTTATTATTTTTGCAAGGCTCAATGAGGATTACTACTTTATCCGTTTTCTGTCCTCCTGGATTCCTAGCATGGGTAAAGTATTCTTTGATATTTCATTCATTGTTTTTTGTGCACGAGCCTGTTCCGCCTATATATGTGATGTGAGACTCCAAAGGACTCTTTTCCCGTGCAATTAATGATTTTATTTTGTATTCCCCCCCCAAAGCGGATGTGATTTACTTTGTAACCAAGTCTCTCTTCCTGTCAGACCCATGAATTGCTGCGTTGTCCGACTTTGTGTGAAATCGTGTCGGGTGTTATCGTCCTCAAGCGACCTCGTCTGACACGATTTTCTGTGGGACCGGAATATATCTATATATCAATATATCAATATATCTATATATCTATATATCAATATATCAATATATATATATATCTATATATATATATATAAAACCCTATTGAAGTTTGAGTTCAAACTTTCTTAACCAAAGCTTTTTTAAGGAAAGAAACAGATTTTGTTTAGCAGACGATAAAAAAGCCAGATTATTATCCACGCATAAAGATCTGATCTCAGCAACAAAAATGCTTTAAATTGTCTAAAAAGAAGCTACATGTTTGGTGGTTAAATAAGAATTTTCACAGCAACTTCTAATTGATCATCATTACTGCGGTCAAACCGATTTATGACTCCTCTCTATTTGCTCCAGGTGACTCACCAACCCTATCCGCCTCATAATGACGAGCTGAAATAAGTGTTTCTCACAGAACAGGAGAGTCGAACTGCTAGTTGTGAAATGAGAGCGTGGGACGGTCATTAGTGAGTAAGTGAGGGCATGGGTGGGGAGGCAGGCAGGTAGAGGCAGGAACGTACCTTGAATTTACTCTGATGATTATCTGGAACTGACTCTTTCTCTGGACAGCTTAAACAGCTACCCATGGCTTCTTCAGAGCACCATCTGACATCTGAAACAGAGGAAACCTTTAGGAGGGAACCGGGGCAGCCATAGGGGCATCACATGGGGGATTCTGCCAGTGGACTCACCTAGATCCAGCCTCCAGTAGCTCTGCTTCCATCCTCAGAGCTTCAGTTGGTCTGCAGTGAGGAACAGCAGCTCTGCAGGTCAAATCATGACAGCAATATTTCAGAGTTTATCCAGATGAGGAGAGGTTTCTCACAGTCTGGTTGGTTTTCCTCACAACTCAATTAGTTTTAAAGCACCTTTTTAGAACAGATTAATAAATAAACAGAAAAGGCAACATGTTTGACATGTGGGAGAAACAAGTGAGACATGGTGTTTGCCTTTAATAAGCATAATTCAAAATGTTTTTAAAACCCTTTTGACTCCCTTCACTGGTGTCTGTTTTGTTAAATTGGTTTTATCCCAACACCAGGTCACATTTCATTTTTTACTTCACATTCTCCAAAAACAAAAAAAAGAAGGAAAAAAAAGAAAGAAAGTAGTTTCATTTTAAAGGAAAATGAGGTTACCGTTTCAGCTTCCTGCTGTTTAATATCACCACCATATAAACAATACATGAGACCCACATTAACTTTGTTGAGTCTTTTAATAACTACAGCTAAAGTTTCTAAATCGTTAATCAAGCACTAAAATATAAAGAAAAAAATACTGATCAAAAAGCAGCTGTTTGGGACTGTAAAGACTGTAAATAAATACAAAACAGATTTTTTTCTTAATCAATTCATAACAATCATAAAATCTGTAGGACTACTGAACATCACCAGCTGGTATTTATAAATCCTGTTTATTACCACTGTTCATAGGTCAGCAAATGAAGACTGCAAAATCCTTATAGACCAGCTGGCATTTATAAATCCAATTCCTGATTCAAATAGTGATTTTTTTTTTTTACTTGGTTCATAAACTCTGCTGGGTCTTCTAACATTACCAGCTGTATTTATTAATAGAAACTGAAGCTGATGGTGTTCAGCTGTTTATAAATGCTGCACAGTGACAAGCAGCTCTGGACAATAGAGTGTTTACAAATGTCATAAATCCATACTGAAACTGGGTGTGTAGCTACTGTTTTCATTGCAGTTGGTACATGCCATCAGAACTGGAAGCTAGGGACCAGTTTTCAGAAACAATACGTGCTGTTTATGGAGGTTTAACATCAGACTGGTGATATTAAATCATTTGTTTGTAGGAATTAACAACAGATTAGTAGAGAGAAACTGTCTCCACAGTGTCCCAGAATAAAACGCAGGGAGCATCTACATTTTATTAGAAACTTCTGTATTACTGGTGGGATAACCTGACTCCAAATTGGGTTTACAGCAATGCTTTAGGTCTCAATGGGATCTAGTGGACAAAACCCAGAGAGCGACAGACAGAAAACAGAGCTACTGGTCTAAACAAACAATATGTTTGTTTCTTCTAGGGCTGGGCGATAATTCAATAACGATATATATCGATCGATAGACGTGTGGCGCAATAGAAAAAAAGAGGGTCGATAAAAGTTCGATAAAAAAGAAACGCAGTTTTCCTTCCTTCTCATTGTAGCCTAGCATGTAGGTTTATGCTAGTCACTGCTTCCTCCCAACCAATCACAATCGCGGACCCAGGCATGCCGTCACCAAGCGCCGCCCTCTCAAACCACAACACAGAGCACATGAAGATGCAGCAAGGAGAGGCGGAGGAAATTGTTTCAAAGAAGGGTTTTTGTAGTTCGGCAGTCTGGCAGTATTTCGGTCATGGCAAGTCGGACCAAAAACAAACCACAGTCATCTGGAAAATGTGTCGGGAACCAGTGAAAACCAGTCTGATAACGAAACCAACTTTTTTTTATCATCTCAGCCGCTCACAGCCGCAGGAGTACGAGCTGTGTAGGCCCCGACGCGGCTCTCCTCCGAGGAATCTTCGGAAAATATATATATATTTTCAGTTCTGGGCAGTTTCCCACGTAGTTCTAACAATTTACCTTTTTCACGACAACCGGAAGCTGCGTCTGAAAGGGCTGGAGCACTTCCTGTTTTACTCTGAAAAATGTCTCTCCTCCGGTGCTTTTCGTCATCCTTACTTAGATGGCCAACACTTGCTTTCGCGGATGCGGAGAAAATCGCTGCGGCGAATTCCCCCACCAACAAATCTGTGAAAGGATACAAGTTCTTCCACGAAGAATATATCCACAGCTATCAAGGTAAGAAAAGACGTAGCATAGCGAGCTAACCGCTAGCTGCAAGATATGAGCTACACAAACATCGTAATGAAGCCTAACTTAGTATCTAAATTATGTGGAATATTGGAGACGGACATAGTTTAAACTTTTCAGTTATATTTTGACATTCTGAAATTTGTTTGCCACTACAGTTTGTGAAAAACAGCATGCTAGAATGTTATGTTAGTTCTGAGATTCTAGATGATGCTTGATGTTGAAACTATGCTTTACTTCTGCATGCCTGTAGTGTCAAATATTGTCGAGGGGCAGGTAGTTGTCAGAGCTAGATGCTTCAGATCCATGAAGAAAAATGAGGAACCGCACAAGCTGCAGGTTTGAAACAGTCAGAAAGCCGGTTGGCTCTTGTTCGTTGGTTCGAGTTCCTGTTCATGTTTGACGGCTGAAGAACTTTCACGTACGACTTCTGGACTACTTAGAGCTTATTCTAACATTTTCCTGTTCAGTTGTTACTATTTGTTTTATGTTTCTGTTGCGGTTGCAACATAATCTGTGGGAATGCATGATAGGACAGATATGGCTGTTTTCTTGCCCCACATGAACAACCAGGTACAGAACAAAAACAACTGCGCCGAGACTGAGCCATTTTCTTAGACTTTTATGCTAACGCTATAGCCACCGGAAGTTGTCAAACCCCACATCCGCTTTAAAACCCGGAAGTGTGAAAAAGGTCTATTGAGATAAAAATGCTGAGGGCCCAGAAACTTCAAAGTAATAACTCAGGTTAAAGCAGGAAACGGGGGCGGCGGCGGTGGGGGGGCATTTATTTATTTGTTATATTTATTTTGGTCACTTTAGTTTATTCTTTGTCAGTATTTAATAACATAACTCAGGTCTCTTAAGTTATTTTTCTTTAAAACAATTCTGTTATGGTTAAAAAAGTTGGTTAAATAAAGATTTAATTCGAAGTCTGTGTTTGTGTTTTTTATTAAAATTAAATCATTTAGCAATATTATAAAAAGTCCAGGCAGAGCTGCACATAAAATATGGTTTCAAATCTTTTCAATAATTATCGATATCGATCAATATGCATTTTTTTTTATCGATAAGCTTTTTTTCTATATCGCCCAGCCCTAGTTTCTTCCATTGATTATTAAAAAATTAGCTGACAATAGAAGCTCCTTCTCCACATTCCCAGCAGAGTCCACCTCAATACAAACTAATGGGGAATCTATTTAATAAAACAACAATTTCTTTATGCAAAATCTATCTTTTTAAGTGTTCTGTGACATGTTGTTGAGCAGGTTTTTAAAACAGGACAGGGAATGTCATTACAGAAATTGTGTATTTTATCTGCTGCAGGGATTTTTCTAAACTTTCTAAAATTCACAAAAAACAACCATACAGGTTTTTAAAGCCAACTACAATACTTATTTTTTGACATACACTATATTGCCAAAAGTATTTGCTCACCCATCCAAATTATTGGAATCAGGTGTTCCAATCACTTCCATGGCCACAGGTGTATAAATTCAAGCACCTAGGCATGCAGACTGTTTTTACAAACATTTGTGAAAGAATGGGTCGCTCTCAGGAGCTCAGTGAATTCCAGCGTGGAACTGTGATAGGATGCCACCTGTGCAACAAATCCAGTCGTGAAATTTCCTCGCTCCTAAATATTCCACAGTCAACTGTCAGCTGTATTATAAGAAAATGGAAGTGTTTGGGAACGACAGCAACTCAGCCACGAAGTGGTAGGCCACGTAAACTGACGGAGCGGGGTCAGCGGATGCTGACGCGCATAGTGCGAAGAGGTCGCCAACTTTCTGCAGAGTCAATCACTACAGACCTCCAAACTTCATGTAGCTCAAGAACAGTGCGCAGAGAGCTTCATGGAATGGGTTTCCATGGGCGAGCAGCTGCATCCAAGCCATACATCACCAAGTGCAATGCAAAGCGTCGGATGCGGTGGTGTAAAGCACGCCGCCACTGGACTCTAGAGCAGTGGAGACGCGTTCTCTGGAGTGACGAATCGCGCTTCTCCATCTGGCAATCTGATGGACGGGTCTGGGTTTGGCGGTTGCCAGGAGAACGGTACTTGTCTGACTGCATTGTGCCAAGTGTAAAGTTTGGTGGAGGGGGGATTATGGTGTGGGGTTGTTTTTCAGGAGCTGGGCTTGGCCCCTTAGTTCCAGTGAAAGGAACTCTGAATGCTTCAGCATACCAAGACATTTTGGACAATTCCATGCTCCCAACTTTGTGGGAACAGTTTGGAGCTGGCCCCTTCCTCTTCCAACATGACTGTGCACCAGTGCACAAAGCAAGGTCCATAAAGACATGGATGACAGAGTCTGGTGTGGATGAACTTGACTGGCCTGCACAGAGTCCTGACCTCAACCCGATAGAACACCTTTGGGATGAATTAGAGCGGAGACTGAGAGCCAGGCCTTCTCGTCCAACATCAGTGTGCGACCTCACAAATGCGCTTCTGGAAGAATGGTCAAAAATTCCCATAAACACACTCCTAAACCTTGTGGACAGCCTTCCCAGAAGAGTTGAAGCTGTTCTAGCTGCAAAGGGTGGACCGACGTCATATTGAACCCTATGGATTAGGAACGGGATGTCACTTAAGCTCATATGTGAGTCAAGGCAGGTGAGCAAATACTTTTGGCAATATAGTGTATGTCTTACTATTAGGGATGTCCAGATTAAGGGTGAGAAAAAAGAAAAAAAAAACATTTTGCGATATATTGTGATTATCAGGTTTCCAATATAACATTGATCATTTCAGTTCCTACTATCAATAATAAAAATAAATAAATAAATAAAAAAACTAAAACAAACATTTAACCTAAAACAATGAGGGAAACTTCTACCTCTGCACTGCAGCTCTGGCAGATAGAGCTGTTGAGCCCTTTTGCAAGCAGCGCAGCACCATTTTTTAAGCTGAGCCAGTCACAGTGAAAGACGCAGACTGACTCAAACCCCAAACAACATGAACACCAAAATAACTAAATTATCAATTTCTTCTGATGAACACGTACAGCGCTATCTTTTTTTAATCTATACATTAAATTTTTTATAGCTGTGAAAAATATATAGAGATATTGCAATACTGTTGTAATGTCGTATCGTGACCCAAGTATCGTGACACGTGTCATATCACAACACCAATGCCAATACTCAACACTTGTCCCGATCTAGTATTAATATGGGATTTTGGTCCGATACTAGCCTAAGTAATAATATCCGATTTCATCAGCTGCATCCTAAATATCAGATATTATCATCCTGATAGAAACAACCTGCTTCAAAAGTTTTAAAATTAAACTCACTGATTCATTTTACATGGGTCAGTTTTTTTATACCTTTTGTTGTTAATGTTTGTTCCCTGTTTTAATAATATTATTTGATCAAGCCTATCCTAACATTCTAGATGATAAAGTAAGTAATAAAAGCTGGTAAGATTCATGTTAATATCGTATGTTGTCAATGTCTGTATTGTCCAAATGTCAAAACTGCAATATCATCATAGTGGAAATGAAACAGTTGTATCGGGACAAACCTTACTTACGATATATGCTGCCGATATTTCTGGGGCCGATCCTTTAAGCCAATATTGCTTTTTCTTTCTCTATTTACATGATAAAATTAACAAAGTACTGGTAAATGTCAGATAAATTATATAAACTGAAAAGTCTATTAAAAAATCAAACAAAACATTAACAATGGATAGAAAAAGGAGGGAGGGACAATGGAAGCGCATCACGCGATTTTAAAGCATGACTGCTAAATGCTCTATTGATTCAGAGATCATGCACGCATTAGTCAATGCCAATAGAAGAATAATGAATGAATGAATGAATAATGACAGTGGACGTTTATAGCCAACGCTTTATTTTATTTTTGCATTGTTTCAACACAATCTGCAATATTGCAGAATGGGTTTTAGACTGTTAAAATTGGAAAAGCCTTATTGAACCAGAACATCAACCTTACAACAGGTTTTCATAAATCTGATAGAAGCTGACCTTGAACAGGTAAACAAATCCTAAAAGCAGGCTGGGATTGCAGCCATGTCTTCACTCTGTCTGAAAGGGAAAGTTTCTTGTTCATCTGTTTTTCCCTAGCCCAATCATTAACTGCTGTAGAGCAGCTGCTTAAAGTAACATCAAACTGATACACAGGTAAACAAGAGCTGCTCAATATATACAGTTCCAGCCAAGTATATATACCAATGATATTTGACAAGCTGAATTCTTGACATTATGTCTCTCAAACCATGCTGTATTTCCACCCCGTCATCGAACAGGAGGGGCATCTATTCTGACCCATGCAGATCTCAAATTTTACAGGGTGAGTCGTTGCGGTTTACATGATAAACAAAGTCGAACAACGGAGTCAGCATCTCCAGATCCCCTCCCAGATGGGCCAGTATCTGCTTCATGAGCCGTGGCTGAATGTTCACTTCCAGGGGAACCCCAGTCTGTCCAGGACTCAGTACCAGAAGCGGCTGTACTGCAGCAGGGGGCCCCCTGTTAGCCTTTGTCTAAGAAAAGCTTTGTATCTAATGCGCAATCAATCACGCATCCAGGGCTTCAGTGATTAACATGACCCAAAATGCTACAGAAGTTCAACGTTTCCAAATACTGTGAGATTTTGGTTTGCTCTATTTCCATATCCAACGCACCAAAAGTTGTGCAACTTCTCTATAATCGGCCAATTTGCAAGTCTATTAATGCATCCTTGACATCCCTGCCTGCTTTGTCATTCCTAAATGCGCCTTTACATTTGACGAACAGAGAAATCTCTCAATCCACATCTCTGCCAGCTATGAATGTGCATTTTTGGCAAGAGTTGCATCTGGCTTAACCCTATTGAAAATCTGTGCCCACACCCGACATAAATTATACTAAATGATGAGGGTCATCATGAGGAGAAAAAAAAAAAGAGCATACAGCAATTGCACCTCTTCCTCACATTGTTACGAGCTAGTTTATACCAATAGTGTCTAGTATCCCCCAGAAGATGCTTTCAAACTGAAGTAGACTTCTAATATGCATTATTCATCTCAGAGGAGATACAAAAAAAAAAAAAAAACATAATATCAAAACATTAGCCTGTTTTTGCTGTGTTCACACTACAGTTAAAAATAACTCACTTTACCAAGGATAGGTTTCACTTTATAATAGTGTGTTAAGCTGAAGTTATCAGGGAGAAGGAAGTAGAACCTTCTGAGAGAAAAACTTTCAGTTCAAAAAGTTCAGTTCGTTCTCCCTCATGGCTGACCTTAAATATTCACCTTCCTCTTTTTTAACCAAGGTTCTTATTATTTCTTTCATCTTAAGGCAGCTCAAAGCACAAACATGGTGACTCATATGAAACCGGAGGACTCTACATCCCTCTGAGCTCATATATTACAGTCAGAAAAGAGTTGGAAATCAGTGACAATAAGATGATGGGAAGCTGTTGCCAAGGTCAGTTATGACTTTATAATTTACCTCACCCTCCATCCCAAACTTACGTTAAGCATTATCTTACAAACCTGAGCAGAAAACCAACGCCTAACTTTATTTATAATACAGCCCAGTTTATTTATAAAGTCACAATCAAAAACAAACTTGACACTTTATGGCATCATCCTATCAAACCGTTTGAGTCAAGTGGAAACTAGCAGATGTGCAAATTAGGAACGTAAATTTTACGATACGATCGGTATCATAATACACGTGTCACTTTTTTAGTTTTTATTCCTATTTACCCAGATACAGTAACAAAAACGATATATTGTGATTTTTATATTAACGTAGCCCTGGAAAACCTTATGAGATCTTGTTGTTGCATTGTTGCAGATGGTGCACAGCATCTCTTGGGCAGGAAGTTGTCAATTAGCAGCTAGGGGTTTATGTTGAATCGATAAAAATTATTTCTAATAAAACATCATGATTTTTGAGAAAATCAATATTCTGTGCCCTCCTATAGCCAAATGATTTAGTTCTTAACCATTAAAAAACTAAAATTAATATTTCATTTTAGGAATTAAAAACAAAAAACATTTAAAGATTAATACAAGTTTGTTACAGGGTAAGAAACTGTGGCTAGTTTTAAAAGGGGGAAAATATATTCCACACTGATGAATATTACATTCAAGCTGAAAAAAAGGATCGCAGGAATGACATTTACAGTCTTTAAGAATTTTTTTTTTATATTTCAGGTCAGTTTCTTCAATTTCTGATTATGTTTGACAGCCTTTGACAAGTTTTATTATAAATAGTGGGAAATAAACAACAGCTGAGCTTTTCCTTACAACCTACTTTCTTGGTATTGGTTCTAAAGATATAGTTTTTCATGAATTTCTATGTTCTGACAACCATTTCCAGTGATTTTATAAAGACAACACCCCAATGGGAAGACTATCACCATTCCCACTTACTGGGTAATACAACAGTATGGTAGATTACATACTATGATCTCAAGCACAATTAGCTCAATTTTCATAGCTTATTTATACAAATCAGTAAACAACTAATTAACACAAAAACAACAATCAGAGCTTTCTGTAATGCACCAACATCCATGACACCTGATTTGATAGACTGAGTACATTAATAAAAATAGGATTTTGAATTAAAACTGTTTGGTTGATGGAGTTTGATTTAAACAACCAGGTCATGGTGAGATTTGAGCATTCATTCATCACCTATGGGTTTAATTCATCTGTAAATCAATCAATAATCAATCATCACCTTTCAGTCGCTGGCATGTATGAATGCGGACCTTTTTTTACTGTTTATTCTATACCTACAAGCACCCAAACTTCTCAACGTTAGTCAACGTAGGAATTGTAGTTACATGGTCCCACTAAGTGTGCCAGCCAGGTGTGATCCCCACGAGGATCTGGGTTAGTTTGCGAGATTCTGGTCACACAGCTGAAACTTCCCTGAGATGTTTCTGTAATGGCAGCTAGTAGGCAGCAGCTTCTTAGCAATAGCTAGGCAACCTAAGGCATTGCAACCCAAACTCACCGGGTTCCGTCAGCGAGGTGACTTGCAGCATCCGAACCTTCTGGGCCTCCAGTTGGCGGAGAAAGGGGGCTATAATCGCTCCAAATCCTTTGGACCACCAGCAGCTTGATTCTGTCTGTTCAGATAGCGTTAGCAGAAAGCCTTAGCAGCTAGCGTTAGCCACTGGAGCGCCAAAAAACAATCACAACTTCTTTCAACGGTCGTTAACGCTCCTCTACGTGGAGAATAAACGAGTAGAACTCGTCGCAATCCATCGGTCGTCGTTAGTGGGTCACTATAAGCTCCGGAGTTCCTCTAAAAAAACTTTTCCTGCCCGAAATTAAGTTTTGTGAACTCGCTAAATCTTTCCGCTGTTAGCTGTCTGTGGGGCTAAATCACGGCTCAACTTCCGGCTCTGCCGCGGCCTGGCGCGCATGCGCAGAAGGGAAAGTAAGGGCCTAGGACTAAACAGAATTTACTCATAGCAATGACTCACGATAACCTCACAATAACACAAAACTGACACCATAAATCTCAGCACGCAATCAATATCCCACATTAGATTTATGATATTGCAAACAGAGTTAATAATACAACTGAATAATACTGGACACAGACATAAAAAACACAAAAGTCACAATGATAAAAAGAAACAATAATGCACAACATGGTCATAATAATTTACAAAGTCACAATAACCTACAAAACTCACCATAACAAACAACATACTTATTATGGAAGTGAGGCAAACCTTGAAATACTGTCACAAAAAGACTATCTTAAGATATTTCACCGAACATTATACACACCTGATGTGCTGTGCTTTAGTATATTATACTATATGTTTTGCTGCATTTAACTTATTAGGTTTTGCATGCTATAGTTCCATTACTTGTTACTACTCTGCAGTTTCCTTTAGTGTGTTTACAGTAGCTTTGCAGTGTTTTAAATTTGGCAAACTTGTTGCAGTGTATTTGTGCTATTACACCATTGTTGCAGTGCTGTTTCAGTAAAACTGCAAAGTGATATTGTTTGTTTGCAATGTGGTACATTGACAAGATATTTAGTGGAAAGGCAACAACATATTTGCTGCAAAGGTGGAGCTATTGCATTGTTGTTCCCTTTAATTCTCAAAAGGTCTTTTATTGTTAAATAATGTAATTAGGATCGTTTTTGTCTCTACAGCTGTAACATAGATGCAGCTGTTGTTTAAACTAATGTCATACTTTCATACTTTGTTTTAAATGTTGTTAAAGCTACAGTGTGTAATTTTCAGCGACATCTAACGTCCAGACTGCAGACTGCAGCAACATGAACGTCTCCCCCCCACCGCTTCTCCCCCCCAACAGTACGGCGAGCGTTACGGGAAAAATGTCTTCCACGACGTCGGAATCACCTACCTTCTCAAGTGATGAGGTTTGTTTACATAGATAATTTTACAGATAGTATTTCATTAGTCTGTGTAGGGTATAGATTTCATGTAGACTTTAGATAATAAATATACCCGTTATTTTTTCTACGTCGTTGTGACGTTTTTGTGAGCTGCTTTGCATGGTGATATAAACAGACAAAGTAATTGTAGTCATTAGTTTAACAGCGAGATTGTGTTCGCTGGAAGAATATATATTCCCCGTTTACAGAGTCCAAGTCTTGTTTGTGGCACGGGGGTTACAAGGCGAGGAAGAGGGAGAGGAAGAGGGTGACGGCAGAGAGGCCGCGGTGGGCGTGCAGCTAGGGCCAGGCGAGGGAGGGGTGCCAGCGGGGTGACTAGAGCAGAGGAGGAAAGGCTTGAAGATCTCCAAAGGAGCCGGAGAGAAGTAACCGAGGTATATATCCAGAAAATTATTTTACAGAAAATTACTAAATCATTACCTGTGAAACGTCAGGGACGTTGCTGAATAAGTATAGTGGAGAGTAACAGCATCATCACGCAGCATGTTATTGTTTTAGACGGGTCTGAGCATCCTGTACTCCAAAAACTGCAGTGATATTAGACAATTGTGTGTGTAGGATTAATTACCTGTCCAAGAGAAAACTGGCAACTTGAGCGTCACTTTGAAAACCTTTTTCCTCCATCAGTGACTTCCATCGTGTAAATGCCGTGCCAATGTTGATCCGTGTTTTTTGTCGTTTCTTGTCACGCTTGCGTATATTCTCGTCGTGTTTCCGCTTCTTAGATGACGGGGGTTCGGTGTCTGCCGCTTTTCGTTGTGATACAGAGTAGGCATGATCCTCCATTCGTCTGATGTTTGGCCACACAGTGCCAAACAGTTTGCAAAGTCACTCACGCCTGCCGCCTTGTTCACCTTTCTTGTTACTGAGGCGCAGTATACCTGCTTCTTCTTCTTCTTTGGTTTCAGGCAGACTAAACGCTTCTCAGGCATAATACTGCCATCTACTGTTCAGTACCGTCTCAGTTAATCTCTCTCAACTTGCCGTAGTTATTTTCGAGCGTAATGGGAGATCTCGCAATCGCTAGTTTGTTGCCTCTGCGCTTGCCGTAGCGCAAAGATGTCTGCCTCCATGGCTGCGAGACCCGCTCCTAGGTAATTATAAATAACGAATTCTAAGGCAACGCAAATATTATGGTTAAAAGGCTGAGCTCATAGGTGATGATAAATAACATAGTTATGTATAATATATTAAATTTCTGACTTTATATCCCTGTAATTATTACACACTGTAGCTTCAAAGAGTTTTTGCATTTTTTCATGCAACTTTATCAAAGTTTTGTCATCTTAAATATTGTTTGTTTCTTTTTGGTGTGTTGAATAACTACCAAAGCATAGTTAAAACCGTCAGAGAAATATTAAGTTAGTGTTGCTGAAGTTTAACAGTGTTGTTGAAGGGTTCCAAAGTAGTGGTTAGGGTGTTGTTGCAGCATTTAAAAACAAAAATCCTGCATTGTCCCACAGCAAGGAAATTCAAGTGTGTTAGTGACAAAGCGGACAGGTTAACACATTACTGAAAAAGCACTAAATGAAAAACAGGTTTAAAAAAATTTGTATAAAACATAAAAGAAAGCTAGAGTAGTTACAAAATTGCACTCTTAGATTAAGCTAAGTTTGCAACAGTCGAGGGACTCTAAAACCGCAGACACCTGATGGAGCGTGAGAAAAAGAGCAACTGAAAACTGAGCTAGACACTGTGCAAACAATAGCATGAATTTAAAGACACTTACCAAGCTTGTTTTGAGCAGTGGTAGCACTCCTCTGTGCATCTATGGAGCAGCATTCCATAATTGAAGAGAACCTCCAGCTCTTCAACAACTTCATGCACTCGGTGGGAGACACCGTCCAACACTAATTATTTTTGTTTTGAAATTGCGGTTGGATAATTTCAGAGCCTATATAGAAAACCTTTTGCTGTAGTTTTTTTTTTTTTGTAAACTACTGTGTAATTTCAATGTTGATTTAAAATCATTAGAGATCTGTTGTATCATTTTTGCTCTGCCGTTGCAGTGTTTTTCAGTGTTGTCAAAGGTGCATCATCTTTAGTGCACTGTTAGAGTACTGTTAAAGGAATTTTTGTACTGTTGATGCGGTATTGTAATTGTTCTATTAAAGTGTTGTTATAAGGTTGAAGCTTATGGAGTTTACATGTTCTCCCAGTGTGAGCGTGGGTTCTTTCCAGGTACTCTGGCTTCTTAGGCCAAAAACATTTCTGACAGATAAATTGCGGCCTCTAAATTGTCTCAAAGTGTTAATGCATGTTTTTTTTATCTTTGTTCCCGCACTGGCAGCTGGTCCAGGGTGTACTATGCCTCTTGCCCATAGACTGCTGGAGATAGACACCAGCCCCCTGTGACCCTGACAGATGAGCAGCAGAAGGTGTGTGTATGGATGGACAGATGAAATACTTTTTCCAGTGTTTAACAGCATTGTGAGGAGTTAGAAAAAGTTCTTAGGAGTGTTTTTGATTCGGAGTTACATATGAATATTTCTTTGGTGGCAGAAAGTTTTAATCAATTTTGATCAATAACAACAGAAATCAGGTATTTGTACACGTGCTGCATGTTTAATGAGCTGTTCACACACAGGTATTGTTAGGTAGAGGTACAGGCTTGGAATTCGGTACAGAACTTGCACAGGTACAGATTTGGCTACAAGCAGATCTCCAGGTACAGGTTAAGGTAGAAGAAGATGAACAGTTAACATACAGGTACTGTTGTTCATCTGTATACATATATTTAACGAGGAGCTCAGTCTGCTATTGATAGAATACATTTTCAGCAGTGGAGTGTGCACCTGTGATCAGAGCTGATTGAAATATTCAGTCTCCTGAGGTTGTTTCATCGCGAGCTTCATCGTGACACAGAAACACAGTGTACAGCCACAGACGCACTCTAAATCCCGTTACATAAATTATAATAATTCTTCAGAATAAAATATGGACACTGATAGAAAAATAAAAGGTTGTGTTTTCTTTTTTTTCTTTTTTTTTGTTAAGCTCAACAGTCACTTTGCAGGCAGTACAATCACAGTATCTCTGTGGGGAAGGATTAAGACTCCTGATTAGGGACTCTTCTGATGGTTGTTGATAATTCACAGCACGATTGCAGGCTCACTCACCTCTCTGCCTGCTGGGATTCACATTCTTGGAACAGTGTGGATGAGGCTTTCCTGCTCACTGCGCAGCTTTCGGGCTCTGAGAACATCACGAATGCACTGAT
Source organism: Cyprinodon tularosa (assembly GCF_016077235.1). NCBI lineage: Eukaryota > Metazoa > Chordata > Actinopteri > Cyprinodontiformes > Cyprinodontidae > Cyprinodon > Cyprinodon tularosa. The sequence goes on along the minus strand of NW_024038997.1, from coordinate 1,576,580 downwards.
GCAGGTACAGGTACTGACCCTGGTGGAAGAGGAGGGATCTGTTAACGACAATCTGAATACAATTCCCCTTCAAAATACCAGAACAGAGCTTGGGGTGTCATAGGGCTACTGGAGTTAGAAAGAGAAAAGGTGATCAGTAATAGCTTCTTTGTTTTTAAACCTTTTCCTGAAAAAACAAGCTAACTTTTTATCATCTATTGATTTAAACCAGGGAAAATATCTAAAACTCAAAGAACAGAACAGAGGCCCCTGAAGAATGGCGTATAGATCATTTGAGTAGGGTACTCACGCAATCTCCTTAGGACTGTAGACCCTGAACAATCTTACCAGAAAGCCCTGAATTAACTGTAGGGTGCTATCATGAATTACTGTGGATCCGACAGAATTAAATCAGTCACGCTTTTATTATCCATCCATCCTTCAAGTTTTGAAGCTATACTCTCTATTTTCTAGACCTCAATGAGGGTTTTAAACATGGGTGGATTGCAGCAAATTTGGAGAAGCTAATCCCCGCGTGAAGAACATCCTATTGCTGCTACATTCTTCTTGGCATGGATAATAAATCTGCACTTAGATGCTCATGTGTCACCCTACAGCCACCTTCCTAGATGCTTGGGGATCTAAACTTTACGCAGGATTGAAGTGCCAAGTTTAATCTATTAAAGGGCAGTTTAGAGTCTGCAGGATTTCCTCAGTAGTAAGTGGAGATGACCCATGATTTACCATTCTAAAAAAACTTCATCAAACTTGCATGAAGTTTGACTCTTTCAGATTGACCAAGATAAAGTTGGTGTCATTAAGCACTAGAGAAAAAGTATATATGTAAATGTATGAAAGCCAAGAGTAGTTTTAAAGCTATATCCCCACCCACTAAAAACCTGTTAAGCCTCCTTTTCCTCTTTTTTCATTTTCTATTTAATTTAAATACCAAATTCGTACTGATAGAAAACATCTGACAGCTCCTTAACAGGACAGCTCCATCATAATGACGGCATTAATCCCAGAATGCATCAGACCCACCTCAGTCTGCACCATGTGTGATCGGTGGAGACGCAGGTCGAAGACAACGCCGTATATGTCCGCTGTGTCTCTTGTGTCGAGCTGCTGCAGTACTCGATCCAGGACGATGAAGGTTCCAGTTCGGCCGACACCAGCACTAAAATTAATTCAGCTGACTCAGTTACGGTAAGAATGGTAAAAACATAAACATGTCAGTCTAATTATAGGTGTTAGTCATTAGACCCATTAGGGGTCTAATCACATGGGTCTAATGACTAACCTGGGCTGCTTTGCTTTGAAGATTTGGTAAAAACTGTAGCCTATTTCTTAGCAACTACAATTTCCTCTATGACTCTCAAATAAAATCTATTTATCAGCATATTTCATCAGTAAAGAGAATTCACTAAACCATCTTTAAAAGGCTACAACAAAAAACATTTATAGTCATTTAATAGCTTCAAATCAAAATAATTTACTTCAGGTCAAATCGTAGATTTTTGGTAAAGTTGCTCTTCAGGTATTACCTGCAGTGGACCACGGTGGGACCAGAACCGGGGGTCCTGTTGACATAGTCCCGGACGGTTCGAACAAACTGGATGAGTGACTGTGTGCTCTCTGGTACTCCATGATCGGGCCACACTGTGTAATGAAACTGCCGAACAAGGCGGATGAAGCTCAGCTGCTGCTCCTAAACACACAGGAACTTTAAGTCAACACCTAAATTCGCTCAGTGAGGGAGAGTGAACATATTGTTCTAGCTGGTTTAGTGATCAGGAAACATACACTACAGATTCTGAACTCTCTGATTGTCCATTCGGGCAGAACCGACTCTGACAGCATTTGAACTATGAGGTCTCCATAGTAGAGAGGATCCTGATCAAACGGCCAGTAGTGATCGCACTTTACCTAGATGGAGAAGTAAGATGGGTTCAGGGGATATTTTCAGAAACTTTAAAACTCTATACCATAGGCGTTGGGTCACATTGTACTTACCCTGCCCTTCTCCACACACTGAGTGACCATGACCACATTATGGACATTCTGTTCCCATACCATCTTCCAGAAGTCATCCTTTGTTCCAGGGAGAGGACCCTGTGTAGCGATGTACTCCCGACGGAAATTGTTGCCCTAAATAATATACAGCAAACCAGAACACAATTCTTGTGAAACATGCTCACATGAGAACATCTTTGACAATAGATTAGTGAAAATCATTCTGCTGCATTGTTTTAACAGTCTGACTGATGAACAAATTCAAGTTCATGTTTGAACCTCAGAGATGATCATGCTGGTCCACTGTTCTCACCATTTTCAGGCTGTGATCTAGAGTGCGATTCAGAGTTCTGCCATAAAGTCAGTCTAAGCTTAGGTCCAAGTAACAACCAGTACAAATCACACCAAAACCAAATTTGCAATAAGAAAACCGCTGTTCAAGCTGAAAAAAAATCAAAGCTGTTCCAAACAGATTAAATACATATAACTACCAGTCTACTCACAAAATGTCCACACATAAAACACAAGATTTAACACAATCTAAACCCAAGTCACAGTCCAAAAATAATGCCACAACCAGTGTAATCCAAGTAAGAAAACCACTTGAAATTCCACCAAAGCCAGTACACACACAACCAGTACAGAAGTAGGTCAAACAAAAATGATAGTTAAACTGGTCAAAATCAAGGTCCAAGCTGATGCCTCAAAAGGCTCAAATTTTACACCATAAAGCCAAGCAAATTTTTCATGTCCAAAAGTGGTTAATAACTACTCCCAACAAATTTAATCCCTTACACCACAGCCAGTCCTTTCTTAAAAGCATGAGTATAAACTAAATTCAAACCAAAGTCTAAATCACATTGTATTGTATTGTAGAGCTAATGCCACTGCTAGAATAAACCCAGTCAATCCCACCAAAGCCAAGATACAACAGTAGAGAAGTAAATCTCATAATCCAAAAAATGGTTGAAATCCAAGTTCAAACTAAAGTCTTAAAGCCAGGGGCGTTGCTAGGCACAAAGCTTTACTGGGGCACTGGCCCCCTACCGCATATGCCCCTCCTGCCATACACAAATACAGACAAGCACACTGCCCAACCCTGATACATTCCAACCAAAATTACCAGTTGAGATATTAATAACTGTAAGAGCATATTTGTTTTAACAAACATGAACATTTTCAACATTGCAGCTATAAAAAATAAGACATTACCAACTTTAAAAATTAAACGTTTCCTTATACACATTCTGAAGTAATCATTAATTTCTAGGTTTCAGAGTTTTAGTTCGGGGGAAATGTTAACTCATCCTGAACTAAGTTCAGGATGAGTTAATTTTTTGAGCATTAAAGTGTACCTCCTATTTATCATTTTTGCAAAGCAGTCAATCACTTGACTGTGACTCAGCTTAGAAAGTTCTTCCTTTTCAACTGATAAAATAGCAAGATGATGGAGCCTGTCTTGTCCCATTGTGCACCTCAGCCAAGTGTGGAACCTTCTCAACACACTGAATGACCTTTCATAACTACAGCTTTTGACTGGGATTGTGAGGGAGATCTGGATGACCTGTGTTAGTCTTGGGAATATGATGTTATCAAGCAAGTTGAAAACACACTGCATATCCTTGATGACAAGGCTTTCTTTTTCAATCATAAAAAGCTTTCAAACCATTTTGAATTAAACAAACGTTTTTTTTACTCCAAATTTGTGCTGGGGATAGTGGGATAACTTCACTTGTTTAGGACCATCATGCTTTCCCCCTAAGTCACTAATGTCCCCTTCTTGTTTTTGGAGGCTGGTTGTTGCTCCCTCATCACCTTCATGGTCCTGTATCTCCTGTCTCTCACCTGTCTCTTGCCTGTCAGTCTCGCCTCATCCTCCCTTTCCTACTCCAGCACCTTCATTCTCATCCTCTACAGCAAACATTAAAAAACGTAAATCTATAATTATGAAAATATCTATCATATTGCTTATAACGTCCCTAATGTAACTGCTTAGCTTAAATCACTAATTCATCACGGGACCTTACCTCCCTCTCTCTCATCTTGTTTTACTGCTTCCCTGTCTCTGCTTCGTGTGAGGAATTTCCTGATATCCATCTACAAACCAATGCAGTCATTTTCAGTTAGTAGCCTATAAATCATGTGGTTTCACTGGGAAAATAATAAAATTGACAGGTAAGAAACGTTACCAGAACTAAAAATGCGTCGCGGCCGCACAGTGTCCCATCCAAAACAGTTGAGAGCAGTGTGTTAGTTTACCTGCAGTTCATGCAGTGACATGCGCTGACGTGGGGGCGCTAATTCATCCTCAATTTGGAGTTAACAACACACTTGCTGCGCGTTGGAATTATCTAAATTGATGCATTAAAAAATTTAATACTGTTGCAAATATTCATGAGATTTATACTGGGGCACAGCTCATTTATACTGGGGCACGTGCCCCAGTAAATGGGGTCTGGCGACGCCGATGCTTAAAGCCCAACACTGAGTTAATAATCATGGCAAGGAAAAATTGAATCAATATAGACAAATATGAGGCATTTGCTTTAAACCTACCCCAGAATGAGTCTAAAAGTTTAAATCAAACACTGAACCAGTACAAAACACAGTCAAACCAAGAAAAGAACAACAACACATCTTAACTCAAATCGAAAGTCTTTACTGGAAGTCTAACATTTGTATGAGTCAGAGAGATTGGTGTCTTACTGGAATGTAGCTGGCATTGATGTAGTCTGAACAGGGATCATCATCCATGTAGGTCAGCTTTACCCTTGTAGAGTCATCTGAAGACAGAAATAACAGAAATAGTGAGATGAAGACACAGATGTGAGTGTGAGCTGAAGGAGATGTCACATACAGGGCAGAATGTTGTTGTATCGGTTCTTCCCTCGGTTCTCTGGCAGCAGAGCCGAGTCCAGTGGTTGATTATGGCCAACGTCCTTTAAGTCCTGTTGAGAAAAGTAAAGGAACAAAGGCACATTGTTAGCAACTGACATGTGGATTATTTTTCAGTTACAAACAAATCTTGAACAAAGACCCATCTAAGTGAACCGGGGGTCATACTTTAGGGTGGTTCTGTTTGATCTAGCCAACCCTAACAATACAACCTCTCTAGTTTAACAAGGTCTGACTGCGGATCTGTGCATTCTGAGGTAAATTAAATAACCAATCACAATCATTCATTTCAATCAACCCTTTTTCTAACAAGATAAACAAACATCTCTGTTACATTAAACCCAAACTGCTCTGCAGCTCAACAGGTTGCAATCAATCAAAGAAAGGTGAACCCAGAGTTACCTGCTCAGACTCAGACTTCAATTGGTTCTTAAAGAAAAAAAAAATCAGGTTCTGATTGACTGAGAGGGAGATGGCTTACCTCATACTCCTCAGATAGGAGATAGCTTGAGTCAGCCAGCAGTTTATTGTAGTGAGATTCAAAATTCATGATCTTGATGGGGCTGAAAAAACAAACAAACTTTAAACTGCAAAGAGAAAATTATAAGAAATTTTAAGACAAAATCAAAGAAATCTGAATGTCTCACCTGGAAATTCTCCGGCTGCTGGGGACCAAGAGGAAAATGTATTAGAATTCAACAGATATCTGATCATTAATAATACGATATAGACATTAGCAAATGTATTCTTATTATTTTAATATACAAAATAGTGTTGCACCGATACCGATACCAGTATCGGACAGGGCCCCGATACTGCACTAAAATGGTGGTATCAGTATTGGAGAGTACTGACAAATAGGGCACCGAAACTGTTTTGAGAGCCATTAAGAGGTAAGCCGTTCCAGGTAGGCAATAAAAAGTTCTACAGGATTCACTTTGTATTAGGTTTTTTCCTGCTTCACAAAGGTAGGCAGCAGCTTGACAAAGCAATGATGGAAATTATATTACATCAAGGTAGTATGCAGTTCTTCATATACACACACATCAATTTCAAAAAGATGGTATTGGTATGGTATCGGTATCGGCCAATACTGCACAGCCAGGTATCGGGGCCAAAAAATGGCATTGGAGCAACACTAATATAAAGTGGCTGCCATGATTAAGTTTTTCAACGTAATTTCCACCTGATAAAAAACTTTGTGTTAGAAAGAATTTTTAGATGAGAAAAGCTAGATGACATAGCAGGAGGGCGAAAACAATTAATGGGATTAATTGTTATTCATCAATAATTGAAATAATTGTCAACTAATTTAATAATTGATTAATAGTTAACTGGAGTATGGAGACTCTAAAACATGCATTTAGCTGACAGAGCAACTCACATAGAGCAGTAATTATAGCAACTGCCAACATGTTCTATCTAGAACTCCTCAAGTGGAAATGTTTGAGTTTCACCCGCTTTGATTTCATAAAAAGTCTTCTTTAAAGAATCTTTGGCTATCTTATTATTAATCGGAAAAATAATCAACAGATTAACTAATTTGCAAAATAACTGTTAGATGTAGCCCTACATAGGAGCATTGGCACACTATATTATTTTCTTTCAATTAATTTTAATCTAATATTAGAATCACGTCAATATGATTGACACATTTATTTCATTTATTCCACTCATCTGGAGTATTAATGCTGTTCAAATAAAACATTTTCTTCTTAATAGATAATAATATAGAATATGATTACAACCTTTACGGTAATCAGTACATTTTATGTAATATTTCAAATTCTAAATCACAAAATAAAAATCACCAATTTCAAGGGTTTAAGAAATGACCAGCAGCCAGACAATTGTCTCAGTTAAGGGATTAAACACATTGTTATGTAAATTGTAATTCTTTAAGTGCAGAATGTATTTCTTAATTTGTACTCTCCATATTGTCTTTGGTTCCAATGTTTTCACTGCACTAACATCTAGTGGCTGTAGATGGAACTGCATTCTGTTTTGGTTAAAACAATGTTATCACTTAAAGTGACTTGGTGATTGATTCTTACCCTCTGACTCCCATTTGGACTCCTGCTGTCGACCTTTCTCTCCTTAATCCTCTTCTTACTGCAGGTCTCTCCTCCACCCTGATGACAACATAAAAAAACTTTTTATTTTCGGTAAACCTTAGCGGTTGTTAAGATCTGCTACACAGGTATCATATTCTATATTGATGTAAGTTTTTCTGGTATGCTATAGTATGATGTATCATCTGGTGTTTCTGTCATATGTTGCTATCATTTACCTTGTGAACCCCCACTCACTTGTGTCTACAAATACTCACAAGTTGCGAGCCTTGTGCCTGCAAATGAGTAGAGCAGTGATGGCAACAATCATCATTATGAGGAAGAGTCCGGCACTGATACCTTCGATGACACCACTCAGGGGTTCTGCAGGAGAGAGAAAAACAAAATGCATGCAGCTACTAAGCCTATTATATACATCTCCACTTGTTTCTTTTTCTACCTGAGTTTAGGAGGTTGTATAATGCAAGTAATTTATAGGATATGCCATTACCTGTCTCTGTGACAATAGGCAGGGACAAGAATGTGTCGGTGAACAAAGGAGACGATAATTTTGAGTTAGTAGCTTCTTCATCAAACAGCTGAGTGAAAGCTCGGATGCTGATCCTGAGAAAAGGAAAATAGATAGGCCTGAAGGGTTTCTTATTTCTGGAGGATTAATGATCCTGAATTTTTCCAGTTCAACCTAAATCATTAACAGTCCACTAGAAATTTTATAGTCGAACTAAATCAAAGAGTTAGATTTTTTGACACAGTAGAATCGATTCAAAAATAATTGTCAGTAACCTTAAATTTTTTTCAAGACAAACCAAACCTGTTTCAGCACCTAATTCATTAATTTCTTTGAAAAAAATAATAGCCTGTTTTATATGTGTTTAGTACCTGTAAGATGTCTTTGACTTTAGAGGTCCATCACAGAAGTGGCTGAGGTCTCTGATTGCCTCTCCATGATTCAGATCTGTGCGGTCACAGGGACCCCCCAGAAAGTCTGTACCAGACCCTAGGCTGACATTATAGAGCTGGTTGCTACTGTCTGGGCCATCTGAGCAGAGGCTGGGAAAGTAGTTGGTCTGGTAAGACTTTACTGAGCTGTTGTATCTGTAGTCCAGATAGGAGGGCAGAGGGTGGTGCTGGTCTGGCTGCATGTCATTGACACCTACACGGACAGGTTTCAGGTTGAAGGTAGATTCTGATGTTAGTAAAGCTTAAGAGTAGGACTGATAAGATATAAGACAAAACCTTTATAGTACTTATCATAGTCTTAACAACTGACTCAAGCAATCACTACCAGAATTCTGTTCAGAGACTGGTTAGTTCAGTTACCAGACAGTGATGCAAATAAAATATTTATGATGGAGAAGAAGGAAACTCTTAAGGTTATTTAAGCCCCTTTTGGTCTTGGAAGTGGTTTTAGGACTTTGATCCTGCTCACCTTCAGATTCAGTCACAACCACAGCGAAGAACTTCACTGCTCCATTAATATCACTGAACCAGCTACAATTAAACTGGAATATGATTGAGGACCTGGTGACCATAGTGGACTTGTCACTGACCCGGGTAGTCAGGGGCGGCAGGGGAGGACCTATAAGAACCAAAATTTAAAAAAAGATCAGATTAACTCATCTAGCATGTCTCTGGAGGACAATGTCAAACTTTGTTCTTTCTCACGATCGATCATGGTGATTACGCTTTCCTCTGCCTCCTCACTGGTCGTTCCGTCAGATATGACCTTCACAGAGATTGTGTAACGTTTGTGGGGTTCCAGCTGAGTGATGACATAACTGGTGGAATCTCGACTTGTACGCCTTGAATAGACTAGGTTGTGAGTGTCCTGGTGAAGACATTCAATGGTGTAGGAGTCATAGTCGGCTCGTGGAGGTCCCCAAGAGCAGGAGATTGATGTAGAACTCTGAGGTCGACAGTGGAGGTTGTGGACCCGTTCTGGCTCTGCGGAGGTAAATCAGATAAGATGACACTTCATAGTTGTTTATAAAAGGGACTCTGTTACCTAGTAATCTAAAAATCTGCCTTGCACTTCTCATTGTTTTCCTCACATAGATCTCCCTTTGAATAAAATACAAATTTTACATTCCTGATGCATGAATAAATCCAAATTACTTGCAACTTCAAGACCAGTATTTGAAAAACAAAAGTAATATACTGCCACTTACTTGTTCGAATGCTCTTTTGTATGGGAGTGCTGTAGGTGGCTGTGGTGGCTTGGTCCGTGGCCCCACTGACAGTTCGGAGGCTGAAGGAGTAAAGACGTCCAGGGAACATTCCCTTCAGGATTCGGCTTCCAGACGTTTGGCTGTGGTACGGATTAATGACAGACAGCTGGTCCTTGGGAGTCCACTGCAGGTCGAAGTTATCATAGTCAGAACCTACTGGACCATTCCAGGTGATCTCCAGGGATGTGTTGGTGACTCCCCCGAACAGGAAGGAGGAAGGGGGGTTGGGAGCTGGAGGGAAGGTCGATCAGACACAAATTGTTACATTTCTTGCTGTGTTTGATCTTGTGCAAAATACTTCGAAGTGAAGGAAGAAAGAAGTTGGTTAAAACTATTATTATTTTCTGGGACAGGCCCATGCTTTCTCAAAACCTGGCTGAATAGGTAATGCAAAAAGGGGATACTAAGTTCCAGCTGCCAGTCAAAGTTTCTTTAGATTAACATAACTGAAGTGTAGCCAGAAATAATCAAGTAAAAATAAATGAGGCACTGTTTGTAAGTAAAAATGATTCAGTGTTGTTAAATGTGGATGTTTTAGGAATTGATAATGTAAAAAGCTGTAAGATGTAAAATTCAACAGGCCAAAACGTACTAAATAACTAATAAAATAAAGCTAATCCAAACGGGTATAGGAAGAGCAAGAAAGTAGAGGATATGAGGGGCGGCCAGATTTAAAAATATGAGGAACATTGGATTCAGATATAACCAGTCAACAGAAAACCTCTCCTAACTAACCTGAGAAAGATTACCATAAACTGAGGCGGACCAACAACATTAAACAATACATACTATAAAACAACTTTGCTGTATAAAACTTTGTGCAATCGGTTGGTTGGACTTACCGGTACGGCCTAAAGTGCTTGCTCGGTTGCGAAGCTCTCCACTGAGACTAAATACATCAGCTTGGTACTTTCGGCCAGGCACGAGGCCTGTAAATCTGAATTCGGTCACCTCGGAGCTCAGTTGATGCTCAGCCTGCCGGGATCCATTGGGATTGTAAAGCAAGAGGATATACCCAGTAATATCACCGTCACCATGATCCCACTTGATCAACAGAGTATCAGACTGGTTTCCACTCTGAGCTTTGAGAGATGCTACAGCTGCTGGTACTGAAAAGAAAAATGTTCACTGAATTTACCTTTTGGTGATTCAACAGCACAGCTTCCCTGACTGATTGAACATTTGTCTGCTCTCACCTGTCCTAGCTAACATTGATGTGTCATTGGTCTGGTCTCCACTGTGGACCAGGATCACCAGATTGTACAGCGCTCCAGGTCTGAGACCCTGGAAGGAGCACTGCTGAATACTAGGTTGGATCCATTGACTCTCCTGCAGAGATTCATTACTTTTATACAGAAAGACTTCATAAATTTGGAAGTCTCCTTCTGGTGGTGACCACTGAAAGGATAGGCTTGTAGTTGAGCTGGTTTTGATGGACAGACCAGTAACAGACGCAGGTTCTGATTGCAAAAAAGACAGGGGAAGACACCATATAGTTAGCTTTTTTGAGTAACAAATGGTCTTAAACACAATTGAAGTTGTAATAATAGGAGGAAACTCAAACATTCGTTTTCCTTTCAATTAAACTTCCTTCTGAATATTTTGTAACATATCGGCTTAAGGTCATGGTTCATTCTCAGACAGATAAAAACCATATTGTCTGTGTAGAAGCAAAAAACATACGTGTTCGAGCTTCAGTGCTAATCCCCAGGCTGTGGAGTCCCCCGCTGGTGGTCTGCACCTGGATTCGATACTTCTTGCCCGGCGTGAGGCCATCAAACCTATACCGCGTGAATCCAACTGGCTGTGAGCCATTGGCAATAATGCTGCCTCTTTCATCCAGAACCTGGAGGATGTATCCATCAGACACACCAAGAGCTTCTTGCCAGCTCACCTGCAGACTGCATGTGCTTGGGACAGGCTCCACCTGCAGACCTGTGACTGGTAATGGGACTGTAGAGCGGGAAGGGTTTAGGCTTCATATACATTTGGTATGTAAACAATTCATATTTTTATAGGTAAATATAGGTTTATGATGAATTTATATGAGATATTTCTGCAAGCAGCATGCTGTAAATGTAGGAGAAGGAAGTGAACAAATAGGGATGAAAAGGAACAAAGGAAGGAACATTGGACACAAGGGAGGGAGATCACAGAAAGAGAACGAGGACACAAGTAAGGAACAGAAAACACAAGAAATGAATGACATTCTAGATAGTTTGATGTGAAAAAAGGAACGGAAGAAAAGGATGACCCAGGAAAGATGGAAGGAAAAGAAAGAAAGAATGCATGGATGTAAAAAATTAAGAAGGGAATTAAGGGAACACAGAAATAGAGGTAAGAAGGACAGAAAGACGACAAGAAAAAAAGACAAACAGCAAGAAGCAAAATTCAGATTAGGATAGAGAAAGTCTGAAAATACAAAATCTTTTACAAAATTGATTTCCAAAATATTGATATTTCCAGACTGTAAGAATGTTGTACAGCTCACTTGTACAGCCAATTCTGTGTGTTCTCACCTGTGCGTCCTGTGGACGTGTTGTTGTTCAGCAGTTCTCCACTTGCAGACTGCACCACAACACTGTACTGCTGACCTGGCTGTAGCCAGTCAAAGATCACCTCATTCTGGTGCTTAAGGACAGCTTGCATGGCCACTTTTCGACTCTCTCTGTACAAAAACACTGAGTATCCATCCACATCACCTGGTCCAGGCGTCCAGCTCACTTTCAGACGGCTGCTGTCACCATTAACATGGATATTCTTCACCTTACTGGGAGCTGACAGAACCAATTAAAGCACTTAGATTAAACAGAAAGCAGGAGGATTCCTATGTTTGCAGCTCTTTAACTAATTCCTCTCTAATGAACAAAACATGTTTACACACAGCTACAGTTTGCCAAACGTTGGGGTCCAGCAGTGAGAAGACTATGAGTTCACTCGCAACAGATTAAAGCAGCACTAAACCAGAACACAGCAGTATGACTGAACCAGAAGTTACAAAAACCTGCAAGTTTATTTAATAAGCACCCTAAGCCTATATCAGACAAAACACATTTAGTGGACTCAAATAGACAATTTCTTATAAATGTCTCAATGTCTTAATAAAAATCAGTATTTGTCCTACCTGTGCGACCCTCTATGAACTGGGTCTTCTGATTCGGCCCGCTGAAGGTGGACACCAAGATTTTGTAGAGTCGTCCAGGTGTGAGTGATGACAAGACACACTCCCCTACATTGCTACCCAAAGTGATGGGAGGAAAGACCTTCATGTCGCTGAACAGCAGCTGCACTTCATAGTGATCCACGTCTCCTGGAGCTGCTGACCACGTCACCCGAAGATCCTCAGTACCCCGTCCCGCCAGAGTTAGAGACCGGACCGCTGCTGGGACTGAAGCAGGGATATCACAGAAGCTGTGGTTAGTCACTGTGAAACCTGTATGTAAATACTGAGACATAACCACGATTATGGATAATGAAGAGTTACTTACAGGTTCTCCCATGGGTCGAGGCACTGGCCTCGTAAGAACCACTCCAAGTATTCACTAGTACCGTGTAGAGCCGTCCTGGTACTAGACCCGTGAACACACACTCGCTCTGAGTCTTCTGCACAGTCTTGTTCTGCAGGAAGGTGTTGTTGTGTTTGATGAACACCTGGTAGAGGTCAAAGTCTCCTGCAGCATGACGCCAGTAAACCTTCAAGTAGTCGTCCCGAGCACCATGAGTCGCGGTAGGGTTTTGGACCTTCGAAGGTTCTAATAACAAAAAAGAGATAAAAATTATAAGTCAGAATGTTGTTGACTGTGTGCATAAAAGATTGAAAGTAAGACTTTTGAAACATTTAAAGTCTTTTGAGCACGTTGAAGAGGCAATGTGCCTGAGTGTCTCAAGTGTGCTAGAATACGTTAACTGAACCAAAAAGTTAGGCTATGATCAGCTGGAAGTGACAGCATGATAATAACGGTGGGGGTAACTGAGATCACCAGTCTAAATCTTTCCTTCTGAGCTTTTGCAGAATCTAATTTAAAGCCATTAGATTACCCAGATGTCATCAAAGAAACAGGTTTTCTTCGCTGCCTGAGACTGGTTTGCATTTGGGTTCCCCTAAAGTGGATGGAGCTAAGATCAAGCTGCGCACCAGAGCTGCATCTAGAGCAGTAGCATATATATAGCCAGGGAAACATTACGGACTGCAAGCAAGGGTAAGAAATAAAAATCCTAATTCATACTATAAACAGTGCCATAATGTTTTTGGATCATATGCTACAGCATGTTACCTAAAAGAAGTTTTATTTTTTTGGCCTTATTCAAAATTCTTTTTTCTAACCTTCAACTCGGCGGTGGGAGATTTTGACTTTTTGGTACAAGTTGGTCTGCAAGAGTTGATGTAACAAAAGCTTTGGCTACAAAGCTATTCAGTATGCTACCAATGTTATCAAACTTGACCATGGAACCCCAGAACTGCTCAATACAAGGCGTGTCAATAAATAGCAGTGATCAACAACCTTGAAACTGTAGTTATGATAGCACTATGGGATGACCTGCTGAAGATAAGCTCTTTAACCAGCAAACATTGCAACAAATACGGATTAATGTATGTGCTAATCCTGTCCTGTACAGTCAACTCAGGGAGTTCATAGGAGAGGCAAGAAAGGATTTTGATGTCTGTGAAGCAGAGGCCTAAACTGTAAGTGCAACAGGGGCATACAAAGCAGACAGACAAAGGAGGCAAGTGATGAAAGGCATTTTTCGGTGAGTCAGCAGGTCAAGAGCTGCTGCCCTCAGACTACGAAGCATTCCTGATTGACTCACATTATGTCACTGCTTGTCCCAAGAATTGCAATGACCAAATTTGGAGAAGAAATTTGGTTTCCCAACTAGAAAACAGTCAATGATTATTAAATAAATCCATGCACCAGCAAAAAATTTTCCAGTTTGTATCTATGGTAAAAGGGATAAAAACATGATGGACATCAAGATCATCTTCATTGAAGAAACGATTGAAAACATACCAGAGAGGAACAGGAACAAAAAAAAAAAAAAAAAACTGCATGCCTTTGATATGTGGGCAATTGAGAATGCATTTAGAACCTCTCTGGATTTTGAAGACAATATTAAGGACTTGGCCCAATCAAAACTCAGAAGAAAGCATCTAAAAGCGTGAGTTTTTCATTTAAAAATCTAAATCTAAATAAGGAAAATGAAGATTACAATTAAATATAAAATTCCTATTAATTAAATGTATAACTTAGAGTTATACTTTCCACTGTTATGACATTAGATCTCAGAAACAAAATAAGTTCATATTTATCTTAATAAATATGAAAGGCCGATTGGGTGAGTGGGCAGCCTAGTGGTTAGGGCATAGAGCTTGGATTCCTGAGGTTCTGAATTCGAGCCCCACTCCCACAGACTGCCACTCTGGGTCTCTGAGCAAGACCCTTAACCCCCGATTGCTCTCTGATCGTCACACAGTGGCAGCCCACTGCTCCCCAAGGAGAAGGATTAAAGGCAGAGGCAAATTTCTTTAATGTGAGATCAATAAAGTTTAAATATTTATCATTATTATGAAAGGTTCATGTTGTTTGTCTTGTTCATATACTTAACCCTGTAATGCCAAATGTATCGTATTTGATACAGACAGTTTCTGAAATGTTTTGCATCTGACACCTTTTGCATACCGTAATTTAATGGTAAAAACTTTGCTCAAAATCCTATTGTACACAATCAGATATACCAATAGATAATAGCCAGTAGAAGACTACACAAAAATAATCTTGACTTATCTCATAGTAATAAATTATTAATATCAAAAATGTATTTCTGTTTTTTTTTTTAATACATATTTTGTTAAAAGGGCAAATAAGGAATTCAAACCAAAAAAAAGGAATTTTCTGTTTATTCTTGGATCAGGCTTTAAATGGTTAATCAGAGGTGTGAATATGTGCTCTAGAGGAAAGAACAATAATTTTTGTTCATCCAATTCAGTTTTCCTTGTCTTAGCAGGTCATTAAATAAATGTGGAAAATGTGTTCTTGGTTCAAACATAAGCAGAGGTGTCAAGTAACAAGTTAAAAGTACTTTGTTACTGTACTTAAGTACACTATACACTTTACTCCATTACCTATTCATCTTCCTACATCTGACTTCTACTCATTACATTTACACACAAGTATCTGTACTTTCTATTCCTTACATTTAAAACAAACTTTACTTGTTACTCTTGGCTTCAGGTTACTGCTTAAAAATATTAATTTCACGTCATGTGCGCCATCCAATGCAGGTCATTGGCTCCATCCACATCTAGTGAAAACTAGTGTAATTGGATGAGTCATATAACGCAAACACTCATTGGTTAGCTAAAAGAAATCATCAGAAGCATGCAGGTGTTCTTCAAACTGTACGTGTGAATTGTCTATGCCATGCTACAATGTCAGATTCAGAAAAAATTTTAAAATGTCTGAAAGGTCGGACACAGGCGAGAGCGTATCAGGAGACGGAAACCAACAAGACCTCCTTCATCCATGGCCCTATCTCAAAGAAATTTTTGAAAATAGTCCTAAAATTGAGCTTTCATTTCAAATAGTGAAATGTTTCTGTGATTAAATCGGCTTACACAGTACAGTGTGCAGAGAAACAATGAGAGCAGTGGAGAAAACGGCTGATCAGTCCAGACCAGAAGTGTTAAAGACTGTTGAATACCAGAAATTGAAGAGAGATGATGCTTGTCCATTAAAATACATCTTGACTTTACGATTGCAACAGTTTCTCTTACTGCATTTTTTGTTATCTTAGTAAATTTGACTTCCTATTAACTATTTAATTTAATCACCACATTTAATAATTTTTTTTGCAAAATGCAATAGCTTACACACTGTTTTTACGAAGCAATGCTGACACATCAGTGATTTACTGGACTACTGCCTTAACAATGACATGTACAACGGATAAGATAAGCATTTAACAGAGCCTTGTATTAAAGTATAAATATGGAAAAAAAAATGCTTGATAGAGTGTTTATTTGTGACTTATTTGACATATTTTGACACACAAAGAACCATATTGTCGTATCCAAAGACTACGCTATGTAAAATATTAATTAGCTTTTATAAGTAGCTTTGGTAAGTTCAAGGTTTTATGTCATAAATAACATCAATGGAGGGGGTCCAAAAATTGCAGTTTGCCTATTAAATTAATTTTATCTAATCCGGCTCTGCTTATCTGACCTCTTTTTTGTCATATTTGAAAGCATAATTTCAATATTTAGTTAAGAGACAAAATAAGAAAATACATCTTTAGTGAGGGTGCGACTTAAACCTGCCTCCACCTTGCCCTCTAATTCTTTTAATGAGCTGGTAAATAAATTATTCTAAGACCTTGGATATAACTGATTCAGTTACTGCAATTAAATTTAATGTTGCTTCTGCGAAGGAAAAGTCTCTGTGGAAAAGTGCTCCACAAGTTTGAAGTGAAAAAAGGGAATGTTAAAAAGCTAATAGCAAATACAGTTATAAATAGAAAAAACTATGCATATATAACTTATAACAAAGTAAGAGAATTTTTATTTTCTGAGATGATCAACAAAAACATGCATGATTGGCCAGACTAACAACAGGTAGCAACTAAATTCAACTCCCCCAGGACCTGCAACATATTTGTCAACTTCTTTCCTAAATAAAGCCTGATATATTGGAAGAGCAATCTGTATGACCCGATTAACTGCAGTACCAAATTTAACTCCAACTAGAAATGATCTTAATTGACAAAATTTCCAAATTTTGCAAAATAAACTAAAAAAACAAAAGAAACCAACATAGCTCTTCCTCCCACTGTCTTAATGTTTTACCAACAGCTCTGCCTGTCATAACATCTGATTTAACTTAAATAATAAACATTGTGCCACATGATAAACTATGCTGACATCTTTTAAACTTTTGTTTATAAAGCTAAAGCAAGCTTAATTCCACTATGGTTTAAACAGTAATACAACGTTAAGGTTCATATGATTTCTCAGATGCTCATTACATTTTTATACCTAATTGACTAATGACCAATAGTCATTTAATGGGAATCCTCATGTCTGCTAACTACTAGCTCAATAAAAGAAGGTTAATAATCAATTAACTAATTAACTAAAGGTCATTTATTTATGATTAAGCAAATCATTTAATGTTTTATTCACCTCTTGGATTTGAACTGTGAAATGGTTTGAACACAGTCCAATTGCTCTAAATAACTGAAAAGCTAATTTGATCACATTCCAAATTCTTCAAGGTAACATAACATATTTACCACCCCTACTGTGGTTGGCAATAAATATATTATAGCTCCACAGCATTTGTTATCATTGTAAGTATTTCTTTCAATAATTGAGGATTACCAACCAATTTTGTCTACATATGTACTTAAAAACAGTGGCCTTTCACTGTGTTACCTAATTATTTTTAATGAAGTTTGCAGTTTAACTTTCCTTTCATTTTTTATCAATAATTTTATCATAAATGTTATATAATCATCTCATCATCTTAATTATTCAATTTTTTCTCTGAAAATATTCATGTTCATCGATTATTTAATGACCTTTATGCCACTGCTATGTACCTTTCTTTTTCCATGTACAGCACTCAAACTGTCTTGCTATTGGAATGTGCTATATAAATAAACTTGCAAACTTACAAAGAGACACCCCGAATCCAAAGACAATTAGAACCAGAACAGAACCAAATCACCACATCCACAGACTCAATAAAGAGTTGCTTACGTGTTCTCTTCTGGATAAAGGTTTGGTTTTGGTAGTTTCCACTGCAGCTGGTGATGGAGATGTTGTAGATGCGTCCAGATATCAATGAACTGAAAACACACCCAGGATTGAACTTTGACACTGCCAGGGTGTGCAACGTCTTGTCTCGGTCCTTCAAGGTTACCAGATAACTGTCCACCTCTCCTGCTGCCTGATTCCAGGAGACGGTGAGGAAGTCTGTGCGACCGTTGTTACTGACCCGCACATCAGTGACCGCTGCAGGCACTGTGGAGAGAAAAGTTGAGTCAGACATGCAGGCAAAAGTTGATACTACACAGCATCCTTACTCATCCATCCCATTTCAGAGTATTGCTTTTATATTTTCTGAAAGGAAGAGATTTGTTACCAAAATTAGATAATTTTTACCTGACCAAGAAAACTGGCTGGACAACAATGTTACAGGATTAATTTCAAACAAAAGATTAGACATATGATCCTTTTCAAGCACTGAGGAAATGTTTAGAAGAAATCAATGCCTGGATGTGCCATAATTTTATTCAACTGAATAAAAACAAAACTGAAGTAATAATCTTTGGACCAATAGAGGACAGAGCTAAAGTTAGCACACAGCTTCAGTCGCTTCAGCTAGTAACCACTGATCAGGCCCGAAATCTAGGTGTAGTGCTGGATTCAGACTTGAACCTCCAAAATTATTTAAAGACAATTACAAGGTCGGCTTTCTATCACCTGAAGAACATTTCCAGGATTAAAGGACTAATGTCTCAGCATGATCTGGAAAAACTAATCCATGTGTTTATTTTTAGTTGAATTGATTACTGCAATGGGGTTTTCACAGGTCTGCCTTAAAAGTGGATCAGACAGCTGCAGCTGATCCAGAATGCTGCTGCCCGTGTCCTCACTAAGACTAAGAAAGTAGAGCACATCACCCCAGTTCTAAAGTCCTTACACTGGCTCCCTGTATCTCAGAGAATAGACTTTAAAATACTTCTGTTAGTCTATAAATCCCTGAATGGCTTTCCCTGAATGGCCATATATATCGCAGACTTGCTATCAGTGTAGCAACCCTCCAGACCACTCAGGTTTTCTGGCTCCAGCCTGCTCTGCATACCTAGAACCAGAAGTAAACATGGAGAAGCAGCATTTAGTTCCTACGCTCCACTTATCTGGAACAAACTTCCAGAAAACTGTAAAGGTGCGGAAAGCCTGAGTTCCTTTAAATCAAGACTAAAAACACATTTGTTTAGGATTGCATTCGACTGTTCTAGTTAA
The DNA here is from genome assembly GCF_016077235.1 of Cyprinodon tularosa. Lineage (NCBI taxonomy): Eukaryota > Metazoa > Chordata > Actinopteri > Cyprinodontiformes > Cyprinodontidae > Cyprinodon > Cyprinodon tularosa. The sequence goes on along the minus strand of NW_024038997.1, from coordinate 1,557,366 downwards.
ACAGTTAAACTGAAACATCATTAATTCAAATTTGTTATTTTCTTTAGTCCAACTATTTTTAATTTTCTTTTTTGTTTCTGCATTTTTTATTTTATTTTTTTCCTACTTGCTTTAATACTTTTTTATTTTCCTATATTTTAATCATGTAAAGCACTTTGCATTGTCTTTGTACTGAATTTTGCTATACAAATACATTTGCCTTGCCTTGCCAAAGGCATATGTATAATAGCCAAAAATATTCCCATTGTACACTCAAACCTAAACTAGTCTATGCAAGAATTGTACTTAAAGAATTTTCAAAAGTTTCCCCGCAGCAGTAAAACACCAAAGCTTTTCCTGAAAGGAAGTCTGACTACAAACTCTTTTGTGTTGTTGTCCCTTTTGGACACTTCCTGTAAATTCCACAAAAAATTCCAGCTTTTCAATAATATCCGGCTTTCTGCTGAAAGCAAACCCAAACACCGTCTTCCTTTTTGGTCTGCTATGTTGCCGAGTTCCAACATTCTGAAATAAGAAACTTTCTGAAATCTTCTAAAACCGGGATTTGATCGTCTTATCAGTTTCATTTTATCACTGTTAATATCTAAGATTGCAACGCATTCTAGAATGACGTGCCTCAGTTATGATTTCCTTCCTTGTTCTTGTTCCTTCTCCCAAATATGTTAGATGTCCCATTACTGATGACTTCTCTAAGCCAGATAAACTTGCAGCTGCTTCCTGCAAACACGTCTCAAGGTGTTCAAAAGTACAGAGTGATTGTTTTGTTTCTTATTGCTGCTTCATTATCTGTTATGATGAACTAAGGACAAATGGGAGTCCACTCTAGCCCCTTTTTCCTGTTTTTACCTTTGGAATGTGGTTTTCCTGGACTTGTGGAAAAATATACAAGTGTACCTTAAAAAGTTGTAGTCTTTTTAAAAAATGTTTACTGGGGTTCGGTATACTAATGCTGCCATCACAAATATGGAAATGAGCTTTTAGAGGGCCTTGCTACCACCTCTTATCATTTTACTACTCCATACCTAAGAGGCCTGAGGAACTTTTCCTTATTTAATTTGCTTCTCTAACACTGAACTGTTCCTCTGGATCCTTAAAATAATTGTAATCCAGGAGGAGTTATGGTTGCATTTGGACAGATTATGACAGAGTAAAGTTTGTGAATGTTGCCCATTTTAAATCATGACATTTTAGCTCAAGAATGAAAAATAATCAAACTATCACTGCTTTGATTATCAGCGACAGGTTATCTAACCTGTCCGCCCTTCAGCTACAGTCTGTCTGGAAGTGAGTCCGGCTCTGACAGTGGTGACCACCACTTTGTACTGCGCTCCAGGTCTCAGGTTCTGAAAGCTTATGCTACTGATGTTCGCCATCACACTCCCATTCCTTATGATGCTGCTGTCATGGACCAGCAAGACACGGTATGAGTCTTTATCTCCAGGTGCTGGCTTCCAGTGAGCCTGAAGGCTGTCAGTGCTGTCGAGGTTAGAAACCTGTAGCCCACTTACTGGAGCTGGTGCTGTGATGACAGAAGAAGAAGGATTGTTAATTTATAACACATTTATTTAATTGTTCAACAAAAAACTATAATCACTCCCTCATTGTAATGTATCACTCTTTACAAAGATAACAGCCTGAGACTTACTGGTCCATGCTGTCTTGGAGGCATAGCTGCTCAGGTTTCCACTGCTGGTTATCACGGTAACATTGTAACGGCGTCCTGAGGTGAGACCGTTGAAGGTGTACTCTGTGGACCCACCGCTGAGGATCTTCTGAGTGTCAGGAGTGGCGAGGTCCTCGTCTGTAAGGAGCAGGAGGAAGCTGTCCCATCTTCCAGCAGGTTGTCTCCACCGGACACTCAGAGATGTCTCATCAGCACGAGGGACGTCAAGCTGCTGCACAGGTCGAGGTGCTGGGAGTAACAAGAGATTTATATTTTTAATACCAGAACACTGAAAATTCATAAGTAAAACCCTTCCTTATAAGAGGAGGTTGTTTATACATTTGGAACCAGTCAAAACTGGTGCGTGGGCTGCCTTTAACTACTGGGATCACTGGTGTAAATTACTGTGCTTTTTTTTCACAAGATCTGTTACTTTTCTGTGATTTTTATTGCTTATTAATTTTGACCCAGCTGCAGAGAGTGTCAGCTAGTAACACTGATGCATTATAGCAGGAAATTCTCCCCAAGCTTGTGGATTCTCGCTGGGTATTCTGACCTTCTCACACTATCCACAAGCATGACTGTTAATAGGATGTAGTTAAAACAGGATTTTGGTATCTGTGTCTGTCTATGCTAGGTAGTTCCTCCTATGTGTTCCTATTTCCCTACAATGGGGACTTGTCAAGGGTATGACCGGCATCTTGCCTACTGGGACAGATAACAGCCATCTAAAAACCATGCACAGAGAAGAGGGTATAGACAATGGCTGAATAAAACATAAATCAAATGAGTGTTGTAATGGTAACTGACCTAGCCTGCTGCTGCAGTGTGCCGTGTTACTTAAACCGCCGCTGTTCACGATGACATCTGCAAAGTACAGGTGTCCTGGAACCAAACCGAGGCTCTGGAATGGCTGAAGAAGCTCCTTGCTCTGCTTACTAATGGTCTTATTCATTAGAACAGCTGAGCCATCTTTCAACAGGATGCTGTAGTTATCCCAGTCACCTCTGGGTGGGGACCAGCTGAGACGCAGATTGCTGTTGTCAATGGACATGGAGAGGATGGAAACCTGGTCAGGAACTGAAACAAACGGACACAGAGAGGCCATTATAACAGGTCCCAATGGTACTAAGGCAGCAGTCGAAAACAACTATTTTATTTCTAACAGCTAGGTGCATCAAAGAAAAAGAAATCATCATCTCCTTTGTATTCTTGAATTGATGATGTTTAGTTTTGTATTTGCTCTGATGCCTAAAATAGGTCTGTTTAGCTTGATAATCCCCCTAAATGTGCATTCAGACCTTAAACTGTTAAAAATGAGACTTGGAGTGAACTAGGGCGACCCTCACACCAACGATAGTAGGCTAGGTTAACCTAGGTCAACCTGCCACCATATATTTTTGTCTGTTATTGAGACAGAGTACCTGACTGCACTTTCAGGGGTTTATGTCTCACCTTTCTATTAGGCTGGTACTTACAAACTACCACTCATATTACAGATTTTTCAAGTGATTTATTTGATATACCTGTTCTCCCTGCAGTCCTGCTCTCCGAACTCAAGCCACCAGCTGACGAGTTGACAGACAACTGGTAGTGGCGTCCAGGAGTTAGATCATAAAATACACACTCATTAACATTGGGGGACAGAATTCGTCGCTGAGGGGTCAGTCCTGGAGCCCACATCGTCACCGTAAAAAAATCCACACCGCCTTCAGGTGGGGTCCAGGAGACCCGAAGAGTGTCTGAACTACCTTCGTTGTTGATGGTCAGATCTGACACTGCTGCTGGGACTGAGGAAGAGAAGAGAGCACTTTACAATTTTCCCATTTTTCCCAATACCCAATCTGACCAGCACAGGTTTAGTCGGAACCTTTTTAACCCACCCCAGAAGACAGACAATATTTGGTTGAACAAGTTTACAGAAGTCATATGCGGATGTGTCTGTGTTTAGGATTCTGAGTGTTCAGCTACACAAGGTTTTTAAACCAAACTGAACTTCAGCCTTAATGGGGCTTCTGGTTTTCTCCTCAACTGTTATACCTCCCTAATCCAGTTCACTTTTGCAGAGAAACATATGGAGTCTTACTGGATTGATTTCTCTCAAACATAAGCTCCTTATGTAGCATAAACTTCAGGGATCCAGTCAGAGTTAGCTTCCAGTTTAGAAGAGCCAGGTCAAGGTTTCTGATTATCTGTCAGATTAGTTGTTGCTAAATGTCTCTTGCTACAATAACAGATGCATGACAGTGCAGACACTCCAGTGCCACATAATAGGCATAGGTTCTGCTTCCTAACCTGCAATTGTCTCAGACTTCTCTCTTCAATAGACAGACATCATTTAGTAGTTGCACCAACCTGTGTAGGTCTGGGTTGAGATAACATGTTGGAGGCCAGCAGCGACTGTTACCACAGAGACCCTGTACAGTGTCCCTGGCTTCAGCCTGTCCAGCTCAATAAAGGTTGTGGTGTTCTTCAAAGTGACATTTCTCAAGAGAAACCCCTTCTGGTCCATCAGCAGAACTCTGAATAGCTCTATCCTTCCCTGGCCTGGCTGCCAGGACAAGCCAAGGCTATCTGAAGATGAGGATGCCACTTGGAGGCTGTCCACAGCTGAGGGGGCTGTAGGAAAACCAAGACAGTTTATCCAGCAACTGAATATGTTATTTATAAAAAATACACCTCTAAAAAATATAGCAGTTTATCCATATTTCTAAGGGATTTTGAAAACATTTGTAGTTATAATACTGTATCTGTGGCACTATTGTCCTTCTTTATCTAACCTGTTACTGCAATGGTGTGCACAGAGGCAGCAGTCTTGTTTCCAGATGTAGCCAACACACTGATGTTGTACAGAGTTCCCGGGACCAGTGAACTGAAACCAGACTGGGTAGCTGCAAAACCCATAATTCTGGTACTGCGAACTAACCCAGAGTTGACATCCTCCAGAGTAACATCATACCAGTCGACATGTCCTAGAGAGGGAGACCAGTCGACCCGTAACCCAGATGATGCAGCCTGAACTGAAGTTGTTCCTTCTGGGTCCAGCTGGACCTTAAGATTAGCTGGACCAACTGGGTCTGTAGGAGGAGAGAGGAAAACAATGGTTGGGATCCTGACTGGAAGATATTATATTTGAATATAGCCTACTGAAGGACAAATATGATAAATATCCAAGGGATTAATTACTCTAAGAAATAGAGTTGGATTTTTGTGACTGAAGACATTTTGTCTCAGAGGGTTAGGTTTAGGAGAGATCCAGGATTGTATGTTATCGAGAGGGTTGGACAGGCTGGAACCAAGTTAGGTTCAGGGTAAGTTTGGGTTATTAATAGATTTAGACATGCAAGGAAAATGTCAGATTTAGGGTACAGAAAATCAACAGATTTGGAAATAGGTTAGGTTCTCGTGGGAATGAAAAAGGCCAATGTTTAAGGTTCTGGTTGAGCTGAATGTAGCAATACATATAAACAGGACACAGAAATACAGGTGGGGCAGGAAGTGAACAAGTTTCACTGTGCCAACTTGGAAAAAAGAAACTGAGTCCTGGGGGGCAAGTGACATAAAAACACTGATGGAGACACTGATGTATACTGAAAGTCATTGAGAAACAGGTGGATGTTACGATTAGCCAGACTCTGTCACAGAAATCTGTAGCCATCTCCAAAAGTCAAAAGAAGTATGTCTTAATATATTTTTTTAAAACAGAAAGTGCTCAACCAAAAGTGTAGGCAAAATGAAACCAAAAAACACAATATGCAAAGTATTTCAATTCTTTTGTATTATTTAAAAAATAATCTCCAGTGAATTTAACTTAACAACTCAGTATGATATCAGGACAAACACAGTGTAACCCTTAATGGAGATTAAAGTTCAGAAAAATGAAAGAAAACTGAATCACTCATAGACATTTTTGAATAAAAAAAAAAGTAAATTCTTACCTGTTTGTAACAAGCCTAGGCTTATCTTCTCATTCTCCCCATAAATAACAGTTAACTTGTACAACGTTCCTGGCTCTAGCTTTGTTATATTGCAGATGAAGTTAAATCTATTCTTTCCATCCAAACGACAGTGTCCCCAAATTGGCCCAGAATCTGAGTCCATGAGGGCTATCAAGTTAGGCGATGGACAGGCAGTGGTGAACCAGACCATGGCGGAGTCCCAGCTGGTCCTGACTCTTGTCAGTTCCAAGGAGCACTTGGGTCCAGGCGAGGTTTGGACCTGCAACAAGAGGTTACATCTTGAGCAAAGAAAATAACCTAAAACCAGCTGACCCAAACTGCATTGACTATCACTAACTTGGTTTAGCATTAAAGGTTATGGATCGGTTCTGTAAAGTGTATTTTAAGGAACGCCAATCGAATTACCAAAATAGTAACACCACATATGTCATGATAAAGTTTGTGACTGTTTTTTTTGTGTTTACAGAAGGCTCTGATTCATAGAGACATAAAAAGGCTCACCTTCCTGATGCTCCATAACAGACTGAGGATCAAACATCCTGGGAGCATTGCTTGTCCGTCCCGTTAACAAAAAGTATACATAGTCCATTTCAACACAGGCCAAAACACAAACGAGGTCACATGTTAAAGTTGCCATCCAGCTTAGACGGATCATGTCCAGAAATGCAACATCAGTTCAATAGCTGATGAGATGTCGGCTGAAACTCCCCTTCAACCTTCATCTCATCAGCCCCTCTTCTCAGTTCACTTCTCTACGACTCAGAATCTTTTACTCCAAATAGAAGCCTGACCCACCCTGCCTTCCTTCCTGCACGCCCCGGACTTTTCTCCACCAACATCAAACTAGGCTTTATTAGGGCCAACAACATTAGGCATTGTTGAGTTTTCCAGTCAGGAAGAGACCACAAACACCCTAAACAGAGTTCAGTTCGAAGTTAGTGAGTGGATGTTAGACTGACTCTGCTTTGTAGAAGTGTTTTAGGGTTTTTAGGGTTTGTGGAAGGATTGGGACCTGTCTAAAAACTATACAAAAATAAGAAATTGGGACATTGTCATTGGGCATATAAAATCAGAATCGAGACTTTAAAACTACTCTTAGTTAAATAGATTAAGCTGAGAATTAAGAGCGAGGGGGAAGTGAAGAGCTTTAAGGCAACATTTTCTACAATCATACTCTGAGCACTGAAATTTTGCAGTGAGTTTAATTTGCATTTAATTTTCTCATCTGAGAAAATTAAACGCAAAAACATCACAATCCCTTATGTTGCTGGAGTGTTTGAAAAGCTCAAGAGGATTTTCTCCAAACACAAAATCCCAGTACATTTCAAGCCAAACAAAACCCTTGAGAAGAGGCAAGTGCATCCTAAAGATAAAACCCCCAGACCGAATATGAGCGGAGTGGTATATGCTGTTCAGTGCAGCGAGGAATGCTCTGATCTTTATATTGGAGAAACCAAACAACCTCTCCACAGACGCATGGCCCAACACAGAAGAACGGCCTCCTCTGGACAAGACTCCGCAGTACATCTACAGAACACCTTGTTGATAAAGGACATTCTTTTGAGGACCAGAATGTTCACATTCTGGATAGAGAAAATAGGTGGTTTGAGAGGGGCGTGAAGGAAGCCATCTATGTTAAGGGAGAAAAAAACAACTTTAAACAGAGGTGGTGGACTCAGATTCCAGCTTCCAAAAACTTACAATTCAGTTATAGAGATGATCCCTTCCAGATATCACCACACCCCTCACCCCATCACAGAGGAACAAAGTACCTCCCCGGTCCAGCCAGTGATCAATACCTCCTTAACGACTGACCCTTAACAATCATAGACAGGTTTCAGGTACTACAGGAGACAATCCCTCCCTTTAACGACCCCCCCCCCCTTAACAACTGACCTTCAGAATCATAGACAGGTTTCAGATATTACAGGCTAACAATGGAACCAAATGACCCACTCATTGGTTACCATTTGCATGTTTCCAAGCAATACAAGGCCTTGTCTATATAAAGACGAAAACTCACTGTGGATCCAGACATTTGAATTGAGAAAGCTTCCTGGAGAGGTAGCGAAACATCTTCAAATCTTGGAAACTAAGTCCAGTGGATTTTTCTTTTTTACTTTTACAGAAGTTCTTACTTGAAAAACATAGGTTTCACAGTGTTTTCAATAAGATGTTGGAGATCTCACATAAATTTGTTTTACAGTGTTGGCTGTCATCACCCTGTGAGCTGGCACCTTAAAGTGGTGGGGTTGTTTGAGTGCCGGAATGATCCTAGGAGCTATGTTGTCTGGGGTGTTATGCCCCTGGCTAAACAGAAACGATATACTCACTTTTGTAGTGGTCAGCGGTGGAGTTGTAGAAGATTTTGTTGTTTGTGTGGTGATGCTGGAGAGGCTCATTTGTACAGTTCTGATTGTAGTCATTGTGGGTGTAGAGGGGGTGGATACTGTTCTAGTTGTTCCTCTGGGTGAGGTCACAGGTGTAGAACTAGGTGTTGCTTCCATTGTAGAAACACGTCTTCTGGCTGCTGTAGTTTTAGATGTGGGTGCAGCTCCAGTTCTAGTTGTGATGGTATGCATAGTTGTTGACTTAACAATAGGCATGGTCTCATGAGAACCACCAGGCTTGGTTGTATTTTCTGTGGTGATTTCATGTGTGGGGGTTCTAGGTGTGGACTTAGGTGTAGAAGTTGCAGGTGTGGCTGTAGGTGTGAATTCATTTGTGAAAGTTCCAGATGAAGCTCTAGGAGCAGAAGTTCCAGGTGTGATTTCAAGTGTTATAGCTCCAGGTGAGGTTCCAGGTGAAGAAAACACATTTTTAAAAGCAAATGTAGATTTAGGGGTTGATCTTGGTGTGACTGGTTTGGTCTCAGGTGTTATTGCAGGTGCATTTGTAGATCCTGAAATAGCACGTGTAGAGTTTGGTTTGGTTTCAGTTGGCCCAGTTTGTGCACTTTCAAATTCTTCGGACACATTCTTAGTTGTGTCTTGATGTTGGGTGAAACCTTGAGCTGAAGGTGTAGCTTCTGTGACAAGCTTAACGGTGTGATGGTTATATACTGGCTTTGTCGCTGTCATGGATACAGGTGTCAGGTGTGATTCTCCAGTCGTGTAAGCTGTGGTTGGTGGGGCTAAAGTAGAACTTTCTTTGTTTGTAACAGGATACGATGTTGCTGTGGTGTTAAGTTGAAACTTGGTAGATAAAGTATCAGGAGATGTAGATGGAGTGGCTGTTGAAAACTTAATTGGGACTGTTGAGGTCTTTGATTCAGCCATGCTCACTTGAGGGTATCCTGTAGAAGAACCCAGTCTGGTGGTTCTGCCTCCATTGGTGTTCACCAGGTCTTCATCAAGGGACGATAATGTGCTCAACACGGATGATATTTCAGTCCTGGGCCACGAGTATGTTTGCCCTCTTGATTTGTCTGACACTTCTAATGGGTTGTCAGTGGATACCACAACACCAAATGAACCAGTTTGAACTTCTGATTGGTGAATGGTAAAAACACCAGGACCCAAAGAGACACTGTAAACATCTGATTGGTCAGTTGCAAACCCATCTGGACCAGAGGAGACAGTTCTGACATCCAAAAGATTGGTGGTGGACACATCCAAACTGTGTGAAGCAATGAGTGTATTTAACTGGTCAGTGGTGGACACACCTGGTCTGGCCGGGACACTGTGACCACTTACTTGATTTGCAGTGGAAATGCTGGGATCTGATAACCCGCTTTTGTCTGAGATTGGATGTAACAGCTCTGAGATAGACGTTATGCCATTTGGATCTAAATCTGGAGGTTTGGTTGTGTTGACATGAGTTGAAGCTCCGTGAGTTGATGAATTGTGGATGTAGGAGATATTGGAGTGTTGGGTGGTTCCATGGGCTTCGTCTGTGGTAGGTAATGGTTTATTTGTGAGGGTTCTGGCTGAACCACTGGATAGTTCCTCTGGTTCATGGGTGGATGAATCAAAGCTAGGAGCATATGTCATGTCTGCAAATGAGAACAACACAAGAAATAAGGATCATCATGCGGTAAAATGGGTTTAAAATTTGTACTGAGCAGTTTAGCTTTGACTAACTTAGCAAGAATTTCATTAAATTTTCAGTTTCAGTTTTTTTCATTAAAAAGAAAAGTGATGACGTATCTGAAAGGTCAGAGAGTTTATCTGGAGGAAGATATAACTGAATGAAAAATATATAAAAGAAATACAACTAGGGAGAGGTTAGATCTGCTCCTTAATTTACATTTCTTATGGGACAAACGTCTAGCTTTGACACAAGGATAGAGCTACAAAGTCAAGGTTTTCGTTTTGGTCTGATATACAGTAAGGTGGTTCAGGTTGCTGCTTTATTTATATATAACTTTAATATCTTTTTTTTTTATTTTTTTATTTATTTTTTTTTTTATTGAGCATCAGTGGTACAATCTATAATTTCCATACAAGAGGCATGATACTCATATTTATATTTTAACCCCCCCATCCCGACAACCGTTTGGACACCAATCTAGCAGGAGTAGGTAGTTAAAAGTAATACAAAAATAGACAATAGCTAAAAAAATAAAAGAATAAAAAAATAAATAAAATTAGATAAATAAATAAATAGGGGACATATACATATATACACATGTATACATGCACACCTACATATACCCGTACTTATACATATATATATATATAGAATATTGATTAAATAAAAAAAAAAAAATAAAATAAAATAAAAAAAAATAATAATAATAGTAAAATAAAATAAATAAATAAATTATCGTAATAATAAATGAGAGTAATGAAATATATGGATAAAAAAAAAAAAAAAAAAAAAAAAAAAAAAATTATAATAATCAGTTTTACATACATATATACATCAAGATATGCACGCACGCAAGTATACATAACGAACATTTATCTCAGTTCTCCAGCACCAAGACTGTGCACCTCACCGGTAATGGTACACATGGGTTGAATGCAAATCACATATACAAACTCAGAAGGACTGGCAGAGGGTATTTAAGTGGGCACAGTTTTAAGTTTACATATATGTGTCAGTAACGGATCCCAGACAGAGAAAAATTTGTCCTTAGATCCCCTTAGAGTATATTTCATTTTCTCTAATTGCATGAAGTGTGTCAGGTCACTAAACCACAAGGACACCTTGGGTGGATTTTTAGATTTCCAGTGCAGTAAGATTCTTCTCCGTGCGAGCAGCGTTGTAAAAGCGATTATGTTTCTATGGCCTTCCCTTAATGTCATATATCTTCCATCTATGGCACCAAATATGGCCATAGCGACGTTGGGTTGAAGGTTAATATTCAATCCTTCTGATAGTGTTTTAAAGATGGTTGACCAGTAGGTTGCCAGGGCTGGGCATGACCAAAACATATATGTCAAGTCAGCTGGAGTGTTTTGACACCTGTCACATCTTGCATCTATGTTAGGATATATTTTAGCTAGTCTTGATTTGGAATAGTGAATACGATGTAGGACCTTAAATTGTATAATATTAAGCTTAGCACAGAAAGTGCTGCTGTTTACTCTTAATAACGCGTTTTCCCAAGTGTCCTTTTCCAAGTCCTCCCCCAGCTCTTCCACCCAGTCTGCTCTGGTCTTTTCTAGTGTTATGTTTTTAAAAGAGAGTATACTATCATAGATTCTGGAGACCAGTCTTTTGGAATTAAACTGAGATTTTAATAGATCATCTAGACCAGAAGGTAATATGTATGGAAAACTGGGGTCGTGATGTTGAAGAAAGTGGCGGATTTGGAAATATCTAAATAAGCTAGACCGAGGGAGGCCAAATTTATGTGACACATCTTCAAAGGTTCCAAAGCTATCATTTATGTACAAGTCCTCAAAATTAAGAATGCCACGTTTCTGCCAGAAAGTAAACTCAGAGTCTACCTTAGCTGGGAGGAAAAGGTGATTATTGTGTATAGGACCCAGATGGAGAAGGTTATTAAACCCAAAGTTCTGTCTGAGCTGAGACCATATTTTGAGAGTGTTTATAACTATAGGATTGTTAGTATATTGTGAGAAGGGGAGGGGAAGGTTGGAAGTGATCAGGGCTCTAAGAGAAGTAGAGATGCAAGATACAGCTTCAAAGTGGCACCAGTCTGCATCAGGAGTGTGGAGCCAGTACATAATTTTTTGAACATTTGAGGCCCAATAGTAGTGACATAAGTTTGGAAGGGCTAAGCCACCTTGGTTTTTAGGCCTCTGTAACAGTTCTAACCGTATTCTAGGCTTCTTCCCGTTCCATATGAATGAAATCAGAGCCTTATCAATAGATTTAAAAAAAGATTTAGGAAGATAAAGTGGGATACATTGAAATAGGTAAAGAAATCTGGGAAGCACGTTCATTTTGATACAATTAACTTGCCCTGCCAGAGATAGATGAAGTAATTTCCATTTCTTTAAATCTAATTTAATTTTCTCGAATAACTGATAGAAGTTTTCTTGGTAAAGATTCTGCAGATCTCTTGTAATATTAATGCCCAGGTATTTAAAGCCGTTTTTAGACAGATGGAACGGCAGGGCACCATCCTGTATTTGAAGGGCCAAGTCATTAACAGGATAGCATTCACTTTTATTTAAGTTCAGTTTGTACCCAGAGAGGGCGCCAAACCTCTTCAGGGTGTGAATGATATGAGGAGCACATAAAGCAGGGTCAGATACATACATTAATAAATCGTCAGCATAAAGAGATACCTTGAACTCTCTACCCCTCCTAATGATCCCAGTAATGGATGGGGAAGTTTTTTAGAGTAATAGACAGGGGTTCTATAGCCAAGGCAAACAACAATGGACTGATTGGACAGCCCTGACGGGTGCCCCTTGATAGATGAAAGTACTGTGAGCGTTTACCATTAGTGATTACACAGGCTTTTGGGAGAGGTATACAAAAGTTTAATCCACGAGTTCAGTTTGTACCCAGAGAGGGCGCCAAACCTCTTCAGGGTGTGAATGATATGAGGAGCACATAAAGCAGGGTCAGATACATACATTAATAAATCGTCAGCATAAAGAGATACCTTGAACTCTCTACCCCTCCTAATGATCCCAGTAATGGATGGGGAAGTTTTGAGAGTAATAGACAGGGGTTCTATAGCCAAGGCAAACAACAATGGACTGATTGGACAGCCCTGACGGGTGCCCCTTGATAGATGAAAGTACTGTGAGCGTTTACCATTAGTGATTACACAGGCTTTGGGAGAGGTATACAAAAGTTTAATCCACGAGACCAAATTGGGGCCATATCCAAATTTCTTTAGACATGCAAATAAATATCCCCATTCTACCCGATCAAAAGCTTTCTCTGCATCCAGCGCGATAACTACTTCAGGTACAGCGCTGGACACAGGAGAGTGGATAACATTTAAGAGCTGACGGATATTTGTGAATGAATGTCGGCCTGAAATAAAACCAGTTTGGTCAGCAGAAATAACGTCATGTATTGTGGTTTCAAGGCGTAAAGCAAGGGCTTTGGCCAGGATCTTCACATCACAGTTTAGGAGGGAGATGGGTCTGTACGAGCTACACTCTTTGCTATCTTTACCTGGCTTTAGCAGGAGGGTAATTGATGCTTCAGTCAATGTCTGCGGGAGTGATCCATGGGACAGTGAGTCGTTAAACATATCGAGTAGAATTGTTGATAGTTTATGAGAAAACTTTTTAAAGAACTCTATGGGATATCCATCTGGGCCTGGTGCCTTGCCACTCTGCATCGATTTTATTGCAGTAATAATTTCCTTACAATTTAATGGAAGTTCGGATTCTGTCCTGTGATTTGTTGTTACAGAAGGAGCTTGGAGGTTATTAAAGAAATCTTCCATGTCAGAGCAATTATTTGTCTTCTCTGAGGTATACAGATTTGAGTAAAATGAGGTAAATGTGTCCTTAATTTCTTCTGGATCAATAGTTAGGGTGCCATCTTCTCTACGAATTTGTGGGATTTGTTGAGAGGCAGAGTGGCACTTGAGTTGATGTGCTAATAAACACCCAGCCTTGTCACTGTGCTCGTAAACATACCCACGTGATTTTAATAGGAGACGTTCTGTTTTTTCAGCTGATAGTAAATTATAATGTGTTTGGAGGTCCAGCTTCCTCTTATAGAGCTCGGGGGAGGGAGAAACAGAGTATTGGGCATCCACCATAGATATAGCTTTAATAAGCTCCTCTTGCTTATTTCTATTGATCCTCTTCATTTTTGCTGAGTAGGCTATGATCTCACCCCTAATCACTACTTTTAATGTTTCCCACAGGAGAGAAGGAGAGATATCATCTTTTTTGTTGAAATTTATAAAGTCCTCAATCTTTTGGGATATCATTTCACAGAAGTTCTCGTCAGCCAAGAAGTTTCTGTCAAGTTTCCAGGGGGGATGTTGTAATTGATGAAGAGGAAATGTAAGATCAAGCAGTACAGGGGCATGATCTGATTCTACTATAGATGAATATTCAGCTTTTTTGACAGAGGGAAGAAGGTTCTGGTCTATGAAAAAATAGTCTATTCTGCTATAGGAGTGATGTACATTGGAAAAAAAGGAGAAGGACTTACTTTGTGGAAATAGAAAGCGCCATGGGTCAACACCTCCTATCTGATCCATAAAATCTGATAATAGTTTTGCCTTTTTGGAGAGGTTTGCAGTTTTAGAGCTGGAGCGGTCAAGTGTTGGATTCATCACACAGTTTAAGTCTCCGCCAAAAATCATCTGTTTTGAGTTCAGATCTGGGATTAGTGATATAATTTTGACTATAAAAGTCTCATCATCCCAATTTGGGGCATAAATATTTACTAGGACCACCGGCTTGTGATAGAGGAGCCCTGAGACCATTACAAATCGTCCCTGTGGATCAGAGATAACAGCAGTCGCATTAAACTGAATTTTTTTATTGATTAATATAGCTGTTCCGCGAGTTTTGGAGTTAAGATTGGAATGGAACACATTGCCCACCCATCTCTTTTTAAGTCTAACTTGATCTTTTAGTAATAGGTGGGTTTCCTGTAAAAATGCAATATCGCATTCTAAATACTTTAGATGGTTAAATATCCTGGCTCTCTTAACAGGCCCATTCAAACCCCTCACATTCCAACTAACGAATCGTATAGAAGCCAGTTCTGTGTTGATACTATTTACCATGTTTAACTAGAGTTGATATGAGATGGAACAGAAATATGAAATGGAGAGAGAAAAAAGAAGAAAATAAACAAATAAATGAATAAATAAGAGAGAGAAGAGAGAAAAAAACAAACAAAAAAAAAAAACAAAAAACAAAACAATGTACAGTTAAGCTATCTTTATCACTCAAGCTAGTAGAAAAAAGTATATGTTGCAAACATTCAGTGGTGTCCCTTTCCCCAGCCCTCCCCACAAACAAACATGAAACTAAAACTAAGCCTATACTTGTAGCTCTCTCTGAGGCAAGCTGCAGGCTAAACACTAAATAAAAAAACTTCCAGAAGCACATTTTCTCAATACTCTGGAAGGCTCCCAGTCAACAGTAAGCTGGACTCTCTTAACCTCAAAATTGAAACAAACCATGAAGGGGAAAAAAAAAAAAAAAAAAAAAAAAAAAAAAAAGACTGATGGTTAGACATCAGGATAATCAACAAACAAATAGGCACATATATAAGAATATATATAACCTCAAGATTGAAATGTAACGAGAGTGTTTTAATAGAGAGAAAAAGAGAAAAAAAAAAAAAGTCTAGATATAATTCAGCATAATGCTGATAAGTCTAATAGTTACATCACTGAGTGATCAAACCTCGGGTCCATGAGCCGCAGGTTGACATCGCATGTCATGGAGAGTTATTCTGAGTTACCGAACCTCCGATCATAGAACTTCTGAGCTTCCTCAGGTGAGCCGAAGGTGAACACGTCGTCTCCACACGTCACTCGCAGCCGGGCCGGGTAGAGCAGTTGGAATCTGATGTTCTTCTGATACAGGGCCTGCTTGACGCCGTTAAACGCGGCTCTCTTTTTAGCGAGCGTTGCACTGACATCCTGATAAATCCTTATTGTGGCGCCTCGGTATTTGAGCTCATGATTCCTGGCCCAACGCAGCGCAGCTTCTTTCTGTTGGAATCTGGAGAAGCAGACCAGGAACGCTCGAGGGGAAGATCTCTGGCCGGCTCTGGAGGTCGGGGTACGGTGGGCTCTCTCCAGCTCAGGCGGTTTAGAAAAAACATCAGGACCCATAACTTCCATCAAGACGTCCGACATGTACTTTAAGGGATCTTTGCCGTCTTCACTGCCCTCAGGAATATTTAATATGCGGAGGTTAGATCTCCGTGAGCGGTTCTCGAGTTCATCGCACCGGTCCAGCAGCGACTGGGTCTGGCTCTGGAGCATTTTGATGGTAGACTCGGCCGCTGTTACCCGCTCGAAGTTATCACCTGCCACCGACTCAACGGCGGTGAGACGGTTCTGGAATGAGGTCACTGTTGTCTGTAGGGAGTCAAGTGAAGCTTGTAGCGGTCTAATGGCGTCTTGAATAAGAGTAGAAACATCTTCTTTAAGTGATGTTCGCTGTTTAGCGAATTCCGCCGCCAGTTGGTCCATGGCCACCACCGTTGCCGCAGGTTTGTCGGGTGACACAGGGTCCTCTGTTGTTGTTGGAAGGTTGCTAGCTGCAAAGGCTGCTAGCTTGCCCGCCGCACGTGTAGCCGGAGTCTGTAAGTTAGCTGATTTCGCGTTTTTGGACATGTTAGTCACTGAAAAAACAATTAAATCAACTTTAGCATTTAATATTGTGTCAAAGTTCGTGCAGAAAGTTTGTTCCAAGGGAGCATAACAAAGTGGGCTGGGAGCCTTCGCGTGTGCGTCCTCTCCCTACATGTTCCGGAAGCCTGAGGTCTAACTTTAACTTTAATATCTTTAAGTTTGTTTTGAAATCAGTTTGTACATTTTCTCTATCAATGTTTATCTACCACGGTTCATACCCCACCTGGATTTAGTACTGATTTCTCAGACTGCCTGTGTTTTTGGATGTTCAGTTGATGCTGCTATGTCATTGAATGTTCTGGTTTTGTCTTAATCCTGCTCTAAGTATCCTTGTGTTTAGGTCCACCTAACCCTTACCTCCAAACAGTAAGGATGCTTATTTTAGATGTTGCAGCCTTCACTTTAAGCAGAAAATGAAGCACTTTTAGGTTTTTAATGATTAGGTGGATGACCTGTAGCTCAGTTTGACCATAAAATGTCTCAGACTTTTAAGACCTCCTGTTGTGTCCTTTTCATTGACACATGCCCTTTGCACTTTAAAAAAACATGATTTTCATTATTGGATATCATGTCATTCTTATGACATAGAAGCAGCTAGATAAAGTAACACTGTCTGGAGTCAGCACCATGTTTTCTGATCTTGGATCAGAGTAGAAATAAACACTGTAGCACAGTGAATAGTGTCTAATATTTTCACTCTTTCTCTCCTTCCCTCATCTTAAAAGATTTGGAAGCGTATTTCTGCATTACAGACTTCACAAAGAATCTTTCCTTCTCCTTTCCATGAGTTTCTATACATTTTAGTTCTAGGTGATTCATTAGTTTTCATCTAAATGCAGATTTCTAGCTCCATGGTGCTATTCCAAGATTGATTTACATAACATTTCTCTGAGTAATCCAATGTCCCATAGCCCAATTTATAAAGGTGACTCCAAAACAAAACAAAGGGGGATTCTGGCTAAACCTTGTTATGTGAACATGAAGGTCTATCATGCACCTACAGTGGCAAAAGAAATCTGGAATAAAACAGAGCTTTGCTGAACTTTCAAAAGCAAAGAAACCGTCATCTACAAATAGCAGAGTTTAGCCAGAGACAGATGTGCTCTCAGCTAGTAATGTCAGTAGTAGTATAAACTGAATTTTGTTCCATTATTGTTTCAAACAAATAACATTCATCCATCCATCCATTTGCCTTCATGCTTATCTCAAGCGGGGTCGCAAGGGCTTCTGGTGCCTATCTCCAGCTGTCTATGGGCGAGAGGCGGGTTACACCCTGGACAGGTCACCAGCAAACCATCGCAGGGCACAAGCAAATAACATGTTTCATTAATTGAAATTTGGAAGAAAAAAGCATATTACCCGTAAATTCTCTAATATTGGCCCGTATTCCATTAGCGGCCGGGACTCTAACATTGGCCGGTCTCGCTGTCAGAGGAGGTAAATAATGGCCGGTCTCTAATACAGGCCGGGGCTATAAACGTTTTTCCTGGGCATACCTCAACATTATACTTGTGGTAGTAACATACAAGTACCACAGCCCTGCGCTGCTGGACGACAGGCCCTGACTGCTGCCCGTCTGCGCGAGGAAGAGAACAGACACGCAGCAGAACATGAGGAGGAGTGCGAGTGATGAGGAGATTAAAGGGAGAGATGAAGAGGAGGAGGAAACTGAGGAGGAGGATTAAACAGAATTGGAGGATTTTTTTTTTTCTTTTTTACTTCAAACCAAGCGAGACATGGTAACTGTACTTTTTCAATAAATGAACCTAGTGTTTTATAGGTTCAAATAGACACAAAATCTCATTTTTATTCATTCCACTGGTAGTCTGTTTTGCTCAAATAGCAATAGAGGCCTGTCTCTAATTCTGGCCTCTTTCCAATAAAGGCCTGGACCGCGATGCACTTGAGTGAAATAAAGGCCCGGGCCTATATTAGAGGATTTACGGTAGATATAAAACTTCCACAAAAAAAATTAATAAATAATTTGGAGTAACTTACTTTCCTCAGATTTTACTCTGTGCTTTTTGATTGTTTTTATTTCGAAATTGAAATTTTTTAAATTCCAACCAAAACCATCTAGTGGTCGTATTAAACAGCAAATTTATTTTTGACTAAGAATTCTTTTGATGTTTCGTGTCTAGATTTTATCTCGTAAATTTCCATTTACAAAATATGTTGATTGTTTACAACAATTATGGAACAAAATTCAATTCATACAGCAGTAGGCTTGAAGGTATTAGATTCGTAGCTGCACTCTGTCTTCAGCCTTCAATATAACACAGAGGAGATCTTCAAAGAATACAGTTTAGATCATATACGGACTCCCTCCCCCCAACCTGCTGCAAAAACCACCAATTCCGTGAAGCAGAAAACCTCCCATCAACTACCTGGTAATCTACAGATTGTAAGGGGTTATCTATCAGATCTCAGATCAGCAACTCCTAAAGCCATGATTCAGCATTGGTTTAGACCTGCCTCCTTCCAGGTAAGAACAAATGAGTGTTTTTTAATGTTATTCCAAGCCAGCTTGGTCCAAACAAAGAAGGAAACACAAGTTTTCTTCAAGGCTTATCCGTACGAAGGTTCATACAGTTTCAATAGATCAAATTCCTTGGTTTAATCCCTACACACACTAAACATTTGAAAGTCATATAAAAAATCTGAAAAACTGGTAAAAGCAAATATGTATGTTTCAGAAATGTAAGATATTCTTTGCCATTTCTTGCTGGTAATATTCTAATATTGCTAATATGCATGTCATGATTTTCCATCAACTAAGTTATTGCATAACCTCCTATTCACAGGCAACAGCCATAACAATCAATCCGCTAAATTAGAGCTTAGAACATTCTCCATACAAAGCCTGTTTGAGATCACTAATGTCAGGTTCTGCAGAAGTTACATTTTAAAAAAGCTAAATAATTTAAGAGTAACACATACATTTTTGCATAGGTAAGTGCCCAAGTCCCCAGTGAGCTGGTTGTTGCTCCCTCACATGAAGAGCCAGCAAGTGGAAACCTAAGTGCCTCTAAGAATGTAATATTTTTCTGTTCATGGATCTAACCTGAGAAACTTTCTGAATCCTAAAACCAGATTCAAACAGCAGATGTTTCAGGTACAATATTCAGTGTATTTCTTTAAAAAAAAAGTCATGTTATTATAACTTAAACTAAGACAGCTTTAGTGTAATTTGCATACACAGAGTTTATACAAAATGAAATTTTGTTTTGACAGCTTCATGATATTTCCATTTCTTAAAGTGCTGCAGTGATCAAATGTAAACAGTGTGGGAGAAAGAACATGGTGCAAAAAACGCATTGATATTGAAGTTCAGAGCATTAGATGTATATTTAGGAATTATGCAGTATTTTGGTTTGGTGTTCTCAGTGTGATGCATGACATGATTTATAGTTTTCTTTATAGTTTTCTCAACAGTTTAGCTCTGATGGCGGCGGGAAAGAAGCTATTTCAGAATCTGCTGGACCTGCATCGAATATTGTGAAGCCTTTTCCCAGAGGGAAGCAGGGAGAACAGGTCATGATGGGGTTTAGATTTCCTTTTTTAGGTGTAATTTAAATCAGTATTTTTTTGTAAAGGTCCTTCTGGGAAACGTTTTCCCAGATTGCTTAAAACTTGAGGTGATACAGCATATCATATGTGAAATGTACATACTTGTCCGTAATAAATAAATAATGTTAACCCATTAAAAAGTAGAACACCAGGAGTAGAACCATCATTATGCGCCAGACAGGATAAAACAAGGTTACTATGTTGAAGAAGATGGATGACCTGTGTTAATTTAAGTGTACTCCACTTCTTTTTGCCAACACCCATATGAACTCAGGTCTCAAATCTCTCTTTTCAATTAATCTTTGACTGAACTACAAGTTTTTATTGCGCCTCCTGCTTGCATCATGGGACTCTTGCTGAATGTCTGCCTTATTGTTTCTTATGAGACACCTTAATAATGTTTGGTGATTTCTCTTGTATGTATTTCTTTGTAATTCTGACCACTGCAAATCACAAATGTAGGGTGTCTGCATCAGAACATCCCTTTACCTTTACTTCAAAGACATTCAAAGCCTAGACTAATGTATTTTAGGACGCTGACAATACAAGGAAACAGAGGGTCCTTAGGTTCTCTCCTTAATCGTCAATATTTTAAAGCCCTGTTTTAAGTGCCTTGCTCCTATGTGGAAGGGCTCTGAATATTGAAAATAAATCAGTGGGTCAGAAAATTAACCAGCAATGCATGTAAGCCTTGTCTTAAAACGTGTCTGAACCTAAAAATCTGCCAGTAATTTTTACACCAAGAACAATCATTTACTGACGTAATGGTGGTGTGCTTGGAGAGGGAGAGATGCAGGAGAACACCTGCAGGCTTAAAATAACTCCACTCTTTGAAAAAAAAAAAGCCACAACAGGAATACCTATCTGCTCACACTAACACTCAAAGCTAACGGCTTTCCGTTCCTCTGCTGCTTTGTTATTTTCTTTGAATTAACTCCAGTTACTTTCCTTAGCATTTTATAATCCTTGTCAGAGGTGTCAAAAGTATTAATGTTTATTACTCAATTAGAAATATAAATTCTGTTGTTTCAAAACCCTTTAGTAGAAGTTAGAGTATAAACCTAAGCTTTTTACTCAATAAAGTACCATTTTTAAAACTTTTTAAAGTATAAAAGTATAAGTAATGTAGGTAAAAAATTTTATGACGGATGCTTTAAATCTTATACTGGTTAATGCACTACCCTGTTAAAGGAACATTTTTCTACAATTCTGGATGATAACTTCCTTTTACTTAATTTTCTAAGTTTTATAACGGCAAAATAATGGCAACACTGTCAAATCTAGCTTTACATAATCTTGAAAACCTATTTATTTTGAGATGTAGCAAACAACAAGTTCCAGACAAAGAAATAGGCTGGATAAAACAAATTATTGTGATGGTTTTTATTCTTTTTAAATACCAACAGGCCATAACAAAATTGAGCTCAAATAAAATGATCCTTGTTAATAGTCAGGTTTTGTCTGAGGTCAGAGCAGCCTGCAAACACCTATAAATACCTAAATAAACCTTTTAATCTTATTCAACTTCAGAGTTGGCGAGCGCGCAGCAACCCTGGTTTATCTATATTCCTTTGTTAAACACCATACTCTGAGAAAATATTTCCCTCTCAAATATGTTCTTTTTATGCCTTTTTGGCGCTGTTAAATATTTCAGAACATCCAAATATATGTCATTACGAAGTAAAAGCTGAGCAATCAAAAACAAAATTCAAATGATGATTTCAGTTGGAAAAATAAAAGCATGTTTAACCAACATGGCTTGCAATGAAGATGTAATTACGAACCTCATACTGTCCATTAATCAAACTAGTATTTAACTTTGATTCACCTAATGTTTTAGACAGCTGATTGCTGTTTCAGAAATCAGTGAAACAAAGCCTGTCTCACAGGCTGAACGTACAGCCTGTCTACTTCTAAAGTAGATTGGATCTACTTCACAGATCTAAAAAAGAAGTAAATCAATCCCCTGGTTTGAAAAAATGTAAAGACATGAGAAAGGTCTGATATCTGTCACCCTTCACTGAGCTACAGTTTCATTGTCATGGTTCTCCCGTTTTTGGACTCTTAAGATTTTAGTTTTCAGTTATTAGTTATTCTGTTTTGTTGATCTTTGGTTTATTTATTATATTATATTATATTATATATATATATATATATATATATATATATATATATATATATATATATATATATATATATATATATATATATATATATATATATATATATATATATATATATATATATATATATATATATTATATTGAAGCAGTCTTTAGTTACTCCCTGTTGCCCCCTTGTGCTTGTTACCTTTCCCCTTGGCTTCCTTCCACTCAAACCTGCTCCTTATTCAGCTCATTAGTACATCCTTTGTTCTATTACCCTTATATACTCCACCTCTGCAGTCACTCAGTGCTGGTTCCTTGTTTTTGTTTAGTTGTTCCCTTGTCTTTGGCTTCCCATGTGAGCTTTCCCTGATGCTTTCTGTTCTTTCGTTTCTTTGTATTTTATTTTATTTTATTATTTCTTTATCTTGTATTTTTGGATTTTGCCTCAGTTATTCGTTAAATCTACAAGATTCACCTCTCAATCATTAAGAAAATAAAAAAAATCAGCTGGAATCAAAATGCTAAATATAAAAAAAAACATGATAACCTGCTAAGCAAAAGATAACCTTCATCAAATATGCAAATATAAGGAATGTAATAGCCTCTAAAGGAGCAGAGTCATGAAAAGATTCACATTTAACTAAAACTACTGACCTTAACAAGATTGAAACAGTAATAAATAATTTTCACATTTTGATCATAAATATATTAAAAAATCTCTCTTAAAGAGATGCTGATAATTAGCTGATAAAAATGGTAAGACAAGAAATAAAACTATAGAATCTAAAAACAAACTTAAAAAATAAACGAAACACCGATACAATATAAGCTTAGGCATTGAATTAGGCAGCATAACATAAGGTGAACAAGTGGAGGGAAAAAAGCAGCCTCCCCTACATATTTTCTTTTAGTCTAGTAACTTTAAGAAGATTAGTGCCGTGAGATTGAAGCGCTTGGCTGGAACGTAGAGGTGCAAAATTTCGGATAGGTAAGAAGTAAGAAGAAGTGATATATAGTGCCTTGTAGGTGAGCAGCAAGATCTTGGCAACACATCCAGTCAAAAAACTCTTTAAAGCACCTTGGTAAAGATCCACTTCTGCCTCTTGCTCCATCCTGCCTTAAGGTTGAGAGCTATATCATCAGTAATAAAGGAATCACCTTCAAAATCTCTCTCCCCAGCAACAGTTACATTGATGAACTATTTCTTTAACACATACACATTTCACAACATGAGTGGGATTTTCATTCAGCAAATCCACCTTTTATAAAACATGTTGCTCTTTAATTTTGAGAATTCTGTGACTTAGTTATAGTGAATCTGATTAACTAAAACTTACGTTTATTCACATTACAGTGGGAAAAAAAACAGTCTGATCTACCAAATTTAATAGTGCACATTGTTTTTGCACCAACCTTTTCCTTTGGCAGCATCCACAATATTCTGTTAATGGAAAGCAATTAGTAACATTTCTTTAGCACATCTTACCTCCAAAACTATTTCATAAAATATAACTCAGGTGTGAGTTTTTAGGTAATGGATTACCTGCTATTGGACCTGTGAATTACTCAAGGTGTCTGTGGGGGGTCTATTTGATGTACCAGCAATGGCGGTGATAGAGTTTGAATCGGGATCAAAGGTGCGGGAACGCTGCAGTGTTGTGTGATTTTTGTTTTTCACCTGAAATATTCTGTTTCCTTATTGAGCACATTCTGTGCATCTTCTTGAACAACAAGTCACAATTGTCTCTCTTGTGTAAGTACGTAAGATTACATAATGATGGAGAGTTTTTATTGACACAAACCTTTTGACATTAAACCTAATATTCAGTTTTACCTTCTATTTTGAGAAATATAGAATTGATTCCTTCTGGTTTTAATCAACCTAAACTGAACATGATAATATGCAAAAAAATCATATTTTTTAGTATTTACACAATATTATTAAGTTTTCCAAGCACATTTAACAGTAATCTTAAATCAATGTGCTTAAATGTGGTTTGATTTTACAGATTTTTTTGTCTTTTTTTGTCTTAGTCAGATCTACACAATATTATCACATTATCTTTAAGACATGAAACAATGGTTTTATAGCAAATACATGCTTAAAGAGATCCTCCAGATTCTCTTTTCCAGGGGATTTCATTATCATTTTCCAAATTCTTAATGGCTTTCTTAAACTCGGAGCACAGTTTGCAGAGAGGAAGCAAACATGTATCTTGAGTTGCAAAACGTTACTTTGATCCCAAAAAGATTATGTTTTTTAAGTTTTTTTTTTTTCTGAAGATGGAGTATCGAGGTGAATCAAGTCATCAATCATATTCAACAGAAAAATTGCTCGAAAAGTTCAGTAGAGGACCAGGTGACTGATGAAAGCAGTGGATGAGATAACCCCTTACAATCTGAGGGATTTGGAGAATGCATGTTGTACAAATTGAACAATTACTGCCCAGTCAACATGTGCATTAGCCACATTGCAGATTTGTCTGAGTTACATTTAGGCCAAATTGCAATATCTGCCTAATATTACCCTCCTAACACTACTGCCTAATTGCACATATCCTCAGTCTCTCAGAAAGGTAAAAAAAAATCATCATCTGTTTAATCATCTCTAAATCATAGCCAATTCTGACTCTACATACAAAGATGGCAGAGCCCATGAGAAAGATTACTCTGCTGACTATGACTGAACTTTAGCTTCGCTTCTTGATTCACCTGGTGTTTTAACTTCCATTTCTTCAACTTCCTGGACAATTAAAGTACTTTCAGTCAATCACAGCTTTTAGAGAATGTTTTTTTAAACTAATAATCATTTTCTTTCACAAGGTTGATAAAGTTGTAGTGTAAGAACTAGAGGTAATAAGATCCTGATGAGAATATATGCCTAATATTCAGAGGTGGGTAGTTACTAGTTACATTTACTTAAGTAACACTGAAAAAAAATACTTTTAAGGTTATTTTACCTTATTACTTTTACTTGAGTAATATTCTTGTATCGGTATTCCTACTTAAAGTAAAATATCTGACTACTCTGATTTGTGAGTAATTTGAACTATTCCAAGATAAGGTCAAGATACAGTAAAGTATTTTAAAGGATATTATCAGTGGAAGTTATTTACTTATTAGTTCTTTATTTGTGGGTACTTTACCCACTTATGCAAATAGTTTAGTTAAACAAACAAAAATTACTTAAAAAATCTTCAAAGTAAGGCTAACTCAGTTTTAAACATTTGTTTTGTTTGTTTCATGGACATTTTGAAATGTGAAGAAGAGTGAAATACACTATATTGCCAAAAGTATTTGCTCACCCATCCAAATTATTGGAATCAGGTGTTCCAATCACTTCCATGGCCACAGGTGTATAAATTCAAGCACCTAGGCATGCAGACTGTTTTTACAAACATTTGTGAAAGAATGGGTCGCTCTCAGGAGCTCAGTGAATTCCAGCGTGGAACTGTGATAGGATGCCACCTGTGCAACAAATCCAGTCGTGAAATTTCCTCGCTCCTAAATATTCCACAGTCAACTGTCAGCTGTATTAAAAGAAAATGGAAGTGTTTGGGAACGACAGCAACTCAGCCACGAAGTGGTAGGCCACGTAAACTGACGGAGCGGGGTCAGCGGATGCTGACGCGCATAGTGCGAAGAGGTCGCCAACTTTCTGCAGAGTCAATCACTACAGACCTCCAAACTTCATGTGGCCTTCAGATTAGCTCAAGAACAGTGCGCAGAGAGCTTCATGGAAAGGGTTTCCATGGTCGAGCAGCTGCATCCAAGCCATACATCACCAAGTGCAATGCAAAGCGTCGGATGCGGTGGTGTAAAGCACGCCGCCACTGGACTCTAGAGCAGTGGAGACGCGTTCTCTGGAGTGACGAATCGCGCTTCTCCATCTGGCAATCTGATGGACGGGTCTGGGTTTGGCGGTTGCCAGGAGAACGGTACTTGTCTGACTGCATTGTGCCAAGTGTAAAGTTTGGTGGAGGGGGGATTATGGTGTGGGGTTGTTTTTCAGGAGCTGGGCTTGGCCCCTTAGTTCCAGTGAAAGGAACTCTGAATGCTTCAGCATACCAAGACATTTTGGACAATTCCATGCTCCCAACTTTGTGGGAACAGTTTGGAGCTGGCCCCTTCCTCTTCCAACATGACTGTGCACCAGTGCACAAAGCAAGGTCCATAAAGACATGGATGACAGAGTCTGGTGTGGATGAACTTGACTGGCCTGCACAGAGTCCTGACCTCAACCCGATAGAACACCTTTGGGATGAATTAGAGCGGAGACTGAGAGCCAGGCCTTCTCGTCCAACATCAGTGTGCGACCTCACAAATGCGCTTCTGGAAGAATGGTCAAAAATTCCCATAAACACACTCCTAAACCTTGTGGACAGCCTTCCCAGAAGAGTTGAAGCTGTTCTAGCTGCAAAGGGTGGACCGACGTCATATTGAACCCTATGGATTAGGAACGGGATGTCACTTAAGCTCATATGTGAGTCAAGGCAGGTGAGCAAATACTTTTGGCAATATAGTGTATTTTTGCTGAGAAATTATTTGTATTTGCATTAATACATATTTAATATTTCATTATTGTATTTTTATTGCTGCAATATTATAGGGTTTGTAAAATACTAAGAAATATAGCTTTTTAAAATGGTAAGGGTTGTTGTTTACTAAAAAAGAAAAATCTATTTAAACACATCATTGCTCATTACTGCTTTTGTTCAATGGCCTACAGTATAGATCAGGGGTGGCAAACTGGTTCCAGAAAGAGCCGTGTGGCTGCAGGTTTTCTTTCCAACCAAGCAATGGCACACCAGACTCCATTCATCTCATCAAGTGAGTCCAATCTGAACATGATGACTTGATGAGATGAATGGAGTCTGGTGTGCCATTGCTTGGTTGGAAAGAAAACCTGCAGCCACACGGCTCTTTCTGGAACCAGTTTGCCACCCCTGGTATAGATGTTCCACAGTCCTTGGACTCAGGTCTAAGTTAAGACATAAGCCTGGTCTGCTGGGCTTAATTTAGGCCACAGCAACCAGCACATAAATAAATAAAGATAGTCCCATCTATTCTTTCCTGAAAATCCTACTTTAAAAGACCCACATAGCAACAACATGCTGGATTTTTCACATCAACAAAACTTTAAACCAGATCACATGAGGATTTGAACCAAGCTGTTTTCAGCTTCTTAATGGAGTCTGAACAATAAAGAAAATGAATCGCTGAGCAGGGATGTGAGGTGTCCCAGTTGGGAGAAGAACCAGCAGCAGAAGCATCTCATTGTACTTACAGACACAGCTAGATCCCAGCAGCAGAAGCAGAAGCAGAACAAGGGCCTTCATGTTTCTCTGCTGCTCCTCTTTGTGTCCTGTGGCCTCTGATGAGCAGGGCTGCAGAGCTGGGAGGAAGTGCGTCTTTGTGGGAGGAAAAAGTCAGCCAGCAGCACTTCCTCCCATTCATCTGAGGTTCAGGATCCTCAGAGCTGCTGGAAACACCAAAAATGAGGAAATTCCTTAGGATGTTCAGTTATTCTAGTAAACCTGAGCAGGAAAACTCAGGAGGACACCCTAGAGGTCCATCCGCAGTCCGGTTCTGCTACATAGTATTGAAGCGGACTGATCTGGTTATGGTTTTAAAACCAATTCTGCTTGGATTCTGCTTACAGTTTGGGTCTCTGATCCAAATTTACAAGACAAGTTGTTTTAAAAAAAAACAACCCAACAACAATGAACTATATGAATCAGTGGCCCAAAAGACCAATAGAAAACAGAACCACTTCCATCTTGAGTTTAAAGACCCAGCAATTTAAGAACATCTCTGATTTTCAGGCAGTGTTTTAAACAAAGGGGGGCTGCACAGTATTAGCACAGATTACAGCAACAGGGTTCTGGGTTCAAAGCCTGGGTATTTCTGCATGGAGTTTTTATGCTTACTAAGTGCATGCATTGATTCTTTCTAGTTTTTCCAGTTTCCTCCCACTGACCAAATTGATGAATGCCCGTTCCCCCCTTAGATATGAGTGTATGTGCATTGTTGTTTGCCCTGTCCCTTCTTTTTTTCCACCCCCCAACCCCAAACCCTGCATAACCCATTGGCATCTGAGGAGAACCACCAGCACCCTGTGAGTAACCCTGCAAGGAAAGGCTGGTATAGACAAAAGACAGATGAATGTTTCTAGAGCTAAAGAGAATAGAAGCCAAGTCCTACTTCCCTTTGTTTCTGGTTCTGGCATTGCAGAGTAAAGCTCACTGTGTTTGCAATGTTCATAAACACATGGACATAATTGTTGGTACCCCGCGTTTAAAGGGGTCATATAATGCATAGCCAAGTTTACATTGTCATAGATAGATGAATAACAATAGTTATGTGGGATGCCATTGACACCCCCTTTCTCTGCAAATCTTACAATTTTAAACTTCCACCATAAAACGGGCAAATTCAAACGAAGCACCGAAGTGACAAGTGTTCAATTTGGGGATGTTGCCTTATTTTGTTCTGGCCTGTACTTTTGTCACGCCTCGAAATTTACATACAGACCAGCCCACTGATTCACTGACCCAAGGGAGGGGGCTTGCACTTTAGTTTTATTTTGAAATTCCCCCCGGATATTTTTTTAGGTATACAAAGTAGGAAAAAAGGGGACGTCTGGTCACCTTTCCATATCAACAATTTTGTTGTTTCAGCGAGTGAGTGCCTATTTGCTGTGATGCTGCTTTGCTCAGCAGCTTCGTTCGTTGTAAACCAATCAATCAGCGCACAGCTGGTCTAAATATTCATGAGCATACCATAAAAGGAAGATAACCTGTTGTTTTATTCTAGGGCGTTTAACGAGGCTTGCATTAGGGCTCATAGAACAGCAAATATGCCATTTTCTGCCCAACTAATGTTACACAACCTATTCAGAGACGTTAAAGACCAGCACCAAATACACTATATAATAATTCTATGACCCCTTAAATCAAGAAAATCCTAAAAAATGAACTCATGAAACAAGCCTAGAGAAAAATGATGGTAAAAAAACAAACAAACACGGAAAATAATGAGACCAAAGGGACCTTTTAAATCTAAGTGTGTACACTAATAAGCATCACATGTGTCTACAATCTTTTAATCAGTCAGTGGGCCTGTATGTAGGACTAAAGGTAGTCACTCTGCTGTTTAGTGACTGGATGTTTACCACACTCAACATTGACCAGAGAAGGTAAAGTAAATGGTTGTCTCAGGAGATAAATATATATATATATATATATATATATATATATATATATATATATATATATATATATATATATATATATATATATATATATATATATATATATATATATATATATATATATATATATATATATATATATATATATACTGTATATATACTGTATAGAAAAGCATGTTAAGGCTAAAGGGTATAAGACCATCTCGTAGCAGTTTTATGTCCCTGTGACTCAGGTTTCACATATATTTCAAAAATGTAAGATCTATGGGACTGTTGCTAACCTTTATGAACAAGGACACAGGAGGAAAACTGAGACAAATAATAATTGTCTCAAAGCGACACATAATAAGAATGTTAATAAGAGACCCAGAAAAAAAACAACATATAAAGAGATTGTCATTTAATTAAAAGTTTAAGGAACATCAGTGTCAGATCTAACCATCAGTCATTGTTTGAACTAAAGTGGACTTAATGTGAGAGGGGGGACACAACTGTTGAAAATAAATCATAAAAAAGCCAAACTGGAATTTGCCAAAGTAGATAGTGACAAACCACATTGCTTCAGGAAGAATGTCCTATAGACAGATGAGACAAAAGTGTAACTTTTTGCAAAGGAAGATCAGTTCTATGTTCACAGATGGAAAAATGAAGCATATAAAGAAAATAACGTTGTCCCGACTATGAAACATGGAAGAGGCTCTGTTATGCTTTGGGGCTGCTTTGCTTCATCTGGCACAGGATGTCTTGTCTCTGCAGTGTTCAGCATAATTAAATCTCAAGATGATTGAGGGATCCTAGAGAGAAATGTGCTGCCAAGTGTAAGGGTCAAACTATAGCAGGAAACGTTTGAGTTATATTACTGCAATTTTTAAAGCCTTTGGAAAATGGGACATTGAGAAAAAAAACTTTACACATACATGGACACATGTCTGACTGTTAAAAACCCAATAGTGAATTCATCACTTGAAGTAATCTTTTTTTCACAGAGCTCCTTTTAAGTAGTATTGTGAAAATATGATGTTTAACTGTTGTGAGAAGCTGTTTATTGTTACAATGCAATATAAGACTCTCCATACTTCAGATGGTTCTCCGACTTCCCACAGATTAATTGTTCTGTAGACAGCAGGTTCTGCTCCCTACCGGACAGTCCCAATCCAGACCTGTTCTCATCTGTCCATCCACTATTGTAGAATTTTCTTTTAACTGTTGTCAGAGCAAGAGCTTTTCAACATTTAAATATCTCCTCCATCACCTTGACACAACTAACATACACTGGCTTCTGGCCTACTGGTTTTACTGATCTCAGGTGATGTGTTTGGCTTGATCTTGCTGGGATTCTTTCTTACTGGGGTGCTCTAAGGCAACAGCTTACATACCAACTGGATTTTGGTTCTTTAGTTATTTTCTGTGGTGTTACACTGTATTACTCCTGGACTTACAAAAGTGCTGAAAAGCAGCGTGTTCATATCCACATCCTCTTCTCCCTCCTGCTCTTATCTTTAGGCCGGCACTCGTTCAGGGAGACAGTAAATCACACCTCCTCGTCCCTCCCACATCCTGCCCTGGTTAGGAGGAACATCTCGTCCTCCACCCTGAACATCCTGCATGCAGGAGCTGAAAGTTGCACAGCCTCTCAGAGTTGAAAGGAAATTGGTCTGGTTGGGTTCTGATAATATATGAAATTATGAAAGTAACTTAGAGAGATACAGGAGTTGAATACCAGCTATTTTAACTGAAACCAGCAAAAACACTTTAATGCATTTCTCTGCCAGAACATACAGAATGTTTTTTTTCTGGCTGTTACTCTTTAGTTGTAGTGATCAGATCCAAACAGAACATGTAAAACACTGAAAATTATGTTTATCAAAGAGATTTATAAATGTGACTCAAAAGTCTTAAAATGTTCATGAGTCACAGTGAAGGGAACCATTACCGGCGACACATAAAATCCTCTTCCTGTTTGAAAGTCGGCTCTGGTTTCCTGACTACAGTAAAAAACTTTTCATTCTAAGGTGAAACATCAGTTTAAAAAAGATCAGAGATACTGTTAGGTTATGTTTAATGCATGGTTATTGTGTTTTCTGTTTAAATCAGGTAGAGTTTTTGTAGAAGATAATCAGATTTATACAGATTTTTAAGACTTCCATGCCCATTTTGGTTGTCAAGTATGGAAGACCCTTTCAGAAATAATTAAACAAGTTAAATAAATATAAATAAATACAAAATTAAATAAAAAAGAATAAAGTAAATAAATAATTGTAGGAAAAAAATACAATAACATAAATGAGATTTCAAGGTGGTTCAGTTTGTAGCACTGTTCCCTTGCAGCATTTAGATCCTGGGTTCAATTCCTAGCCTAGGGTCTTTCTGCATGGAGTTTGCACGTTCTCCTCATGCATGTGTTGGTTCTCTCCAGGTACTGTGGCTTCCTCCCACAGTCTTATATAATGGGTGTTTGGTTAATTGGCATCTCTAAATTGCTCCAAGGTGTGAGTATGTGTGTGGGCTTGGTTGTTTTTCTCTGTTTCGCCTCGTGATAGACTGGTGACCTGTCCAGGGTGTACCCCTCTGTTTGTCCATAGACTGCTGGAGATAAGAACCAGCTCCACCATGACCCTAACAGATAAGTGGAAAAAAAACGGATGAATAAATACATAAATGCAGATATCTCCTTTAACTAGCTTCTTAAAGACCCTATCACACCTCGACGATTTAGCCAGTGTATGACTGACATCCCAGAATCTTCTAAAACGCTGGCATACTGTATGCTGAACTTTTTGTATTTTGGACGAATGCATAGAGTATTCATAACGAGTTCAGAACTTCTGTCCAACGACAGCCTAACTTATGCATAACGCACGGCAGGGTAATGCCTATGAAATGTCACAAGCCAGTGTCAGGAGGGAGCAAACATTGCACTGGAGGTGCCTGGTCTGCCTGCATAAAAATATTTCTTTGATCGCGGTATTAACCTAGCTGCTGTTTAACGAACGTCAAAATTTTTTTATTAATAGATAAAAAGAAAAGAGAAAAAAAAGAGAAAAAAAATGTATTACTTTTTTTAAAATGAGAATGGATGCTGATCTTTAAACCAATCAAAGTCATAACAATTTTCATCATAGAGTTTGACATTTCTCTGAATAATAAATAAATAAATAATTTTTAAAAAACACGGGGAAATACCAGGGACATGACCTCTGTGTTTTCAATGCTGGCTACTGGCCTGCTTGCTACAAGTTGTTTTGAAATGGGATGTTTACTGAGCTTTCTCTTTTGTATCTCTGCTTCCTTTTTACATAGACAACTTGCTCTATTTCCCATCTCATATCTTTGATCTGTAAAATGTAGAGCTCCTTCAGCTTAACAAAAGTTTGTCTAATCTATATCTGTTTCTATCTTTTGAAGATGGAATTATTCTTTTTTTTTGTTCTACTCCTGAATTTGCACATTTTTTGCTTGTTTCACTGGAAAGGATAGAGTGATTTCTCCTCTTGTCACTGCTTTCCTCCAAACCAAAGATTTGCTGGTGATACCTTCACACTATAATTTATTTCCAGATATTCCCGTTTACATTTTTGTATTTGCTTTACTTCTTTTTCATCTGTCAGGATGGCAGTTTTAATGTCATAGATTAAAAAATAAGATTATTCTTCCATTTATACAGTCACTGTATTTGTTATTTATAGTTACTGTCTGTTAACCACATTCCACGATTCCAAGCTTTTCAGTTCAGTTCAGTTTATCATATGGAGCCAATTCATAACACATTTAATCTTAAGGCACTTTACAGAGAAAATTCACTCAGATCACAAAGATTGAGAAAACATTTCTAAGGAAAACCATTTATTGGAATAGAAGAAGGGCCCATCTCACTGTGAACCTGGAAGGATTAAATTGCTATAAAATTTTGATGAATAGATTACTCTTTTTTTTTTTCTATAAATGATGAGTAATATGACATATTTTCCAAAAAGAATTTCCTTGAATGACAACATATTATTTACCCTATATAAGTAGGACTCAAATCTCTGAAACCCTTAGCTGAGCCTGTCCTCTGTAGGTCATTGTTTCCAATGAGTCAACCGTAGTTCATGTTTAGGTGTATGGATCTGTCCAAGGCTTCTTATTCCAGTCATTCTCCACTGAACCAGAGAAATCATATATGAAGCAATGAGATTCCTCTGTCCATGTCTCTGTTTCCAAGTTAAAGTTAGGTTTGTCCTGTGTTTGCAGTCTATTGCATGTCATTTAGCATGTTGGTTCAGTCTCCACCCGCTCATCCAGACAGTTCAGACATCCATCCGTCCACACATGGGTTAGAGGTCAAGGTCTGGGCATCGGTCCAAGGTCTTCTCGCCCTGATTGGAGAGGAAAGAGGAGTTTCCTGAAATCAGAAAGCCATGAAAGATAAAGAGGAAGAGCCTAAACCCATCAACGTCTGTTTGTTGTTACCTTTGTCTGGGTTTACAAAAGGTTGGCTCTGTAGGCTGTACTAAAGGGTCCTGAGCATGCTTAGATAGATTCTGGCGGCTCTTGATAGGACTATTCCTCACCTTAAAGCTGCCAAGGAAGAGTCTGAACTCATCTTCTTTTACAATACAGTTCTCTGAGTTCCCTCCTCTGATTCTGATGAGTCCCAAACATCTTGTTGAATTCTGATGCTTTTAATGGTGCTTATTGATCTGAATGGGACCAGACTCTTCTTTTAGGTTTTGGCAAAGTTTCATAGTCCTGATGAACTCTGATGGTCCTAATGGCTTCTAATGGTTTATCCTACTGGACCTGTTTGGTCGCGATGCTATAGATAGTTCTAAAGACCTAGGATGGCTTTCAGGACTGTGGGGGTTTCTGTTGGGTTCTGATGGTTCCTGTTGAACTCATCATCCTGGTAGAATCTTTTAGTCCTAATGGATCCTGGAAGTGCTGATAGGTCCTGTGTGCTAAACCAGGGGTCTCTAACCCTCGCCCTCACGAACTACTGTGCTGCAGGTTTCTAGATGCATCCCTACTCCAAAACAGCTTGATTAAATTAATGGCTAGTTAGCAGAACTTTGCCAAACCTGATGGCTTGATAAAGAGGTACTCTAGTCATTTGTCCTAAAGATTCCTGATTGCTTTGGTGGATCTTGATTGTCATTGGCAACTGTCACTGGTATCTGCTGTGCTGCCCCCTGCTTGCCACCTACCGGAATTGCCTAAGGAGTTCTAGGTAACCTCCTGTTAATAATAAAGCAAATGTGTCCAAATTTGATCCCAGATGTTCAAAGTTACACACCATTAAGAATACATTTACAGCAGTTTGAAATTCAGACCTAAAACCTAAAGGAATGTCTGATTGTCAATGGAAACACTCCAAAAATGACCTTATATCTACAATGGCAACCATGGGAAGCCAAGAGCAATGGGGGATTGAACTGTAAGGAAAACAACTATAATAATAAGTTGGTTTGTTTTTTTGCTTACCTTATTTTTATTGTTTTGGCACTCATACAAATCCTTACTAGCATGTCTTTAGCATTCAGACGAAGCACATGCTCCCCGCTTATCTGAGTCTGGCATCCTCTACCTGTGCAGATTGCTAGTTTCTAAAATTTAGCACAGAATGGAGCCATGTCCTGACACCTTAAGGGTTTATTATGCTTGACGCATTGAAATTCCAAGTGGAAAATGAGCTGCATGTCACAGCGTCTGCAACATTTATACTTTCTGTGGCTTTCCCCCTAAATCTGGCGAGCTCAAGGGGTGTTCAGCACAAACAGCAAGCTTACAACACGACGAAGTAAAAAACACAGTCAATTACAACTTTATCAAAGCCTCTTCACGCTGTTTAAGAGCGACAGTAATTTCTTTCCTGGAGTTTTTACACCATCTGTTGATCTTAGTGATATTAATGAGTACCTGCATATATTTTGTATCATTTTGAGCAATAGATGTTTTACTTATTAGCCACTTGTAGGTAGATGTGGGAAATGTAAGGCCATGTTCACAGCAGAAGAAAGTATGTGCTGCTGGAAGTTAGAGGCATACTGGACCTTATTGGAAGTGTCGGCCCTATGGTGGAGGTGCAGTGCTTAACAAAGCATCCAGGATTTGAGGCCTGCTGTCTAAATCCTTTTGTTCTGCAGATAGCACATATACCCTACAGACAGCAGCATGGTTCTCTTCAGGGCAGCAGACACAAGTAAAAACTTCTTACCAAGTTTATTCAATTATATTTTTGAATATGTTTTCTCATAATTTTACTGTATGTTTGTTACTGAGATTATATTGGGTTGCAGTGGTTCTGTAAAGGGTGCAGTATATTGTAAGATACTCCTAATATTTTTATGACACATGACAAAAAAAAGACTTGAGCCATCTGAAAATAAAAGTGCTCCAGTTCATGCAATCTTCTAGAGCTCCCTCAATATTACATATTTTCTGACAAACAAAGATAAAAATGTGTGTACTTTGAAAATAACATTCATCAGCAGATTTACATAAATGTTCCTAATTAAATCTGGATCTCTGTGCAAAGTGCACACAAAAAGCCTCTTCCTTATTTATCCTCTGAATAGAGGTGGAAAGTGGGGCTGGTGCAGAGGTGGACAAAGCCATGCTGAACTCTCTAAACCTATAGTGACCTGGAGTATTCATCCTTGAGAGACTCTGTGAGGGCTGAAATATATGCTGGGAAAAGGAAAATACAATTTAGACCACACTCATGCCACTGTTGTTGATTCACAGATGGTCTTTATTACATGATACTGACTGAAACTGCTAACCAAAAGGCTTTTCCCTCACAGGACGCAGTGCAAAGCCACTTTTTAGGTAGCAAACTGTATAGGACACCCCGCCCCTCACCGGTTCCAGCACCTCCTATTGATATGAAAATACAAAGCTACCATATCATCAATTTGATGTTTCAGTGAGTGAGTGCTTGTTGCTATGATGCGTCTTTGCACAGCAGCTCATTGTAAACCAACCAATCAGCGTACAGCTCATCTAAATATTCAATAGCATACCATAAAAGGAAGAAAACCTTTTGTTTCATTCTAGGACTTATAACCAGGTTGCATTAGGGCTCATAGAACAGCAAATATGCCATTTTCTGCCCAACTAATGTTACACAACCTATTCAGAGACCTTAAGAACCAGCATCAAATACCCTATATAATCATTCTATGACCCCTTTAAAATTATGGATCTGAAGTGAACAGCCAGATCATCTTAAGCAGGAACCTCTCCTGGAAGAAAACATAGGTTAGTGACGCCTTCGATCTGGAAAATTATGAACGTGTGAGTCACTAACCTGGTCTTAAAGATTAGTCGATGCCCAGAGGACGAGGTAGATTCCAGCCGGTTGTTGAAGCCCTGAAGACTGAAGTACAGTCAGGAGATCAGATCCTAGCAAATGAAGGAAGGTGAGAAAATCCAGGGGGTTAAGCTAAAGCCATTGTCAAGGGCGTTAACAGGATTCCGGGCCAGAGGATCAGAGATCTGAAAAGGTACCAAAGGGAAAACAAGGACGGTCTCAGGAAGCAGTTCCAGGTTCGGTAAACAGACAGATAGAGCAGGAGTCTGAAGACAGGTGAGTAATCCGGCACTGATGAATGGAAGAAGGCTGGTTAAACAGGGACTGGAGCAGGTGAAACAAATAAGTGGTAATGACAAAATGGGTGGAGCTAGGCAGGTAAATGAAATAAATTTTTAAGCCAGACATCATCTCCAAGGTCATGACAGGCTTGTCCCCTTCAGATTGGAGGAGAGCCTTTTGCCTCAAGTGAGGTGTTTAAGTATCTTGGGGTCCTTTTCACGAGTGAGGGGAGAATGGAGGGAGAGATTGATAGACTGATGCTGCTATAACGTTGATGCTGCACCAGTCTATCATGGTGAAGAGAGAACTGAGCAAGAATGTCAAAGCTCTCAATTTATCGATCGGTTTACATTCCTACCTACCTATATGGTCATGAAATTTTGATCATGACCGAAAGAATGAGATCCCAGATACAAGCCACTGAAATTAGCTTTCTCCACACGATGGCTGGTCTACTCTCTTAGAGATGGGGTAAGGAACTTGGTCATTCAGGAAAGGCTCGGAATAGAGCTGCTTCCCCTGTTGATTGAAAGGAGTCCGCTGAGGTGGCTTGGGCATCTTTTTCAAATGCCCACTGGAAGCCTCCCGAGGTGTTCCATGCACATCCCATCGGGTGGAGGCCCAGGGGATCCTACGCTGAAGGGACTGTCTCTTGGCTGGCATTGGAACACCCAAGGCTTACCCCAGCATAGCTCGAGGATGTATCTGTGGAGAGGAAAGTTTGAGAGTGTTTACTGATATTGCTCCCCCTGTTATCAAGTCCCGGAAGAAGCAGGAGACGACGAGTATGAGGAGTATGATGACCACTAATTAAATTCCTTCACAAAAACCCAAGAGTAGTATAAAAGTGATTTATTTATTGGCCTAAGCAATATAACTATATTAAAAAAAATATTAAGGGAAGATAATATTATGGTAATAAAACTAAATATGGTTTTTAGATAGTTCATTATGACTTTTCAGTGCCTACAGATACTAAAATTAAATGTTTAACCCAGGGGTCGGCAACCCAAACTGCTAAAAAAGCCATATTGGACTAAGAAAACAAAAAATAAATCTGTCTGAAGCCGCAAAAATGTAAAAGTCTTGTATGCCTTGTATGGCATCACGGGCTCTAAGTGTATTATCCAACTATAGAAACTGTTGGGAAGAGTTGATTGAGCCATGAGGAACCAAGCAGGAACTGACATCCATCAAAGCAGCGCACTCTAACCCTAAAATCCCACATCCTCCGTCACCAGTGTTGCTTGGTTTGATTTAAATTTTTTAGGATTCGGGTAAAAAATTTAAGAAAGTTTCCATTCCTGCATCAGAGCTGTTTGATCTGTGGACAGTTTTCGATCCTTGCAACAAAATTAGCAGCAGTAGTGGAGTTTGGAGATGCAATCCACTTCTTAAATCTATCTTTGTGCTCCTCTAATTTATTCAGAAGTTCTGCGATCACACTTTTTATCTCACTCCCAGCTTGGTGGTGGGCTGCATATTTAGATTGCCTTCCCTGGAAATGCCTTTCCAAATTTTTCTTTTTATTTTTTGCCAACCTCTCATTACAAAGCAAAAATGCAGTAAATCCTTCTGTATTGACAATGAAAGCAAATTATTTGGTCTTTTCTTTGAATCCTCTTTTCTCATCAGCTTTCTTCCTTTTTTCCCTTTGGAATCCATGGTCAGAGACACACCTGCAGCTTTGTTTGCCTGGCACAGCGCCACGCTGGTTGCAAGTTATGACCACTGATCTCTATGGCTATGATGTAAATTATTGTTTAAATTTATTTATTATATAAATATTTACAGCATTGGAAAACATTATTCATTTTTCTTTGACCACCTGCACACCATATTAAAACAAACATAAAAAAGCTCCAGAGAGCCGCAAGGGGGATGCTAAAGCTCCAGAGCCGCAGGTTGTCAACCCCTGGTTTAACTAGATATATAATTTATCTTTTATACTTTTTTAACTAGTCGAGTAAATTAAGGTTGACTTTCTGTTATTAAACAAAAACAAGACCTATTGCAAAATTTTATAAATTTTGAATGTAAACATATCCTATTTATCCATAGTGTAACACATCAACTATTGATGATTAAAATCCATAATATCACAAAAAAATAAATGAGTCAGAATATCATGTGAGTCTAACAATGGTAGATATAACTGAAGAATAATGGCACTGTACAACGGAAAAGTGAAGTTTATGTACATCATGCAGCATTATCAGGGTGGCAGTTCCCTGTGTGGGCACCAGAGGTCAGACATAGTCCCACTCTGAATATATAGATGAGTTTGTAGAGCTGCAGATTGCTCACAGTAATCATGTTTTTGTAGGAATAATTTCAATATAAGTATACACCTAAAAACAATAATCTCTTCTTTATTTAAGAAAACTAAAGTGTTAAACTTAAATTTAAAGAACCTTAACTATACCTTTAAATCTATGACATCTATGATGTCATAAATGTGAAGTGACCTGAAAGTGTTTTTTTTTTATTTGTTCTTTAAATTAAGTACCTTTAAGTAGGGCTGAATTAACTCCATGTTGTCATTTTAACTCGTTAGTTTAGGTGATGATGGCTTATGTCTGTTGCCGAACCGTTTACTTTTTCTTTCCCTAAAGTCAAA
Organism: Cyprinodon tularosa; assembly: GCF_016077235.1. Taxonomy (NCBI): domain Eukaryota; kingdom Metazoa; phylum Chordata; class Actinopteri; order Cyprinodontiformes; family Cyprinodontidae; genus Cyprinodon; species Cyprinodon tularosa. The sequence continues at coordinate 1,517,934 of NW_024038997.1, read as the reverse complement.
CAATACTCTTCTCTGGTATAAAAACAATATAATATTTTCTGTTTGGAAAATGGCATCTCCAGATATTATTCGGACCATCGTCTTCCAAAAGTGACTTTCTGATGGAGAGTGTGGGATTCTAACTTGGTTTTGTTTGACTTGTCTACAGTAATTCTACTCCTAAGCATATATTCAAGTCACCAACTTGAACTTCTCTCTGATGTTCTTTTCCCGATTCTCTCCTCCCCTCTGCTGCCATCCAACTGTTCTCCATGCTAGCCAGGACAGACTATCTTTTGGTTCTACCTCAGTCACTGCTAACCTAATTATAGTATATAGAACACACTCAGTTTGGCAGTGTATGGTGTTTGAAACCTGATGTTGTGCTATTTTAGGACTTTCTTTTGGCTCTTCTGTTGTTGTGAAAACATGATCCCTGTTGCATAGCTGTCAAAGCTCCTTCTTTCCCAGGAAACTATAATATTTCACCCTTCTTTCCCGATGTCCTTCCGTATTATTTCAATACAGTTTATTTATATAGCACCAATTCACAACACGTTATCTCAAGGTGCTTTACAGAGAAAGTACTCTCAGATTGGTTAGAAAAACCAGTTGATTGAATCCTGTCATTGACTTGCAAGATATGGTGAATTTCACATTTTGTTGGTGACTCTTCAGCCACTTCTTTGAACCATAAGTAACCTCCAGCAGAACCAGGCTCAGTGTGAGCGGCTTTCTACCAAGGCCGAATTGAGTTCAAGGATATAGAAGCAGATATACAAAAGGTAACTGTTAACCAGCTCGACACGTAGCCCCTTTCAGGAAACACACAGACAGGCAGACGTGCTCTGAGCCAGTTCTCTTGTCAGAGGATAAAAGAGAGCACAAAGAGTAAGTCACAGTAAAAGAAACAGGACTATATTGGACACAGGCCACGCTCCAATATCTATAAACAAGAGATGTTGATGGCAGCAGCAGACCTGATATTGCAGGATGGAGTCACAGCCAAACAGGAACACACTAGATGAAGCTACTATGATGAGAAAAAGCAGAGAGAGCATAAAATTAGGAGTGTATATAATAAATACTGCAGGATGGGAGATTAGGGATAGAATGAACCAGAATGATAAAACCGGTCCCTTTGTCCTCCAGCAGCCAAAATACATATAGCAGTCTCTGTTTCTATCTTACAATAAGACATCCTGCATAGATGCAAGATTTTCTTCTTTTAATATTATTTCTTATGCAAATATACATTAATTAATATACTCTACCTCATGTAGGTATTAGTTCTGTGTTTCATAAAAAAAAAAAAAAATCTGTTTTAACTCTGCGTCATCATCTGAGAAAAGGTTAACCATTACTAATTTTATATTTTCTTTTCCAGTGTATATTCTGTATTGTATATATGCTGCGCCACATGGATGAATTAAAATGCAAGTTTTAATGTCAACAGTGTCAACTGATCAAATAAGCTAAGCCATTATATGGATATCAGATATTTAAGCCTTTAATTACCACAGAAATGCTCAAACTAAGTGAAACTTGCTAGCTTAGGTATTTAGTGTTAGGATTCCAATGACAGCATTGTTTCAAGATTAGATAAATAAAAATACCAAATAGAAATAAACAAACTTTTATTTTTGGTGGGAAATTAATACAACAGATAGACATGGAAATATAGGGGAACAGAGAAATAATGTAGACTGCTGATGAGGTCGGTACAAATGAAGATGCAGCAACAAAGGACTCAAGAACAAGGGAGAATCTAATGTTAACTTTAACCAGCATGCTAACTTAGTAACGAAGCAAACAAAACAGCAATTTAGTGACATAACGTCAGAGATAAACTTACCAAAATGAAAATAGCAGAAGTTCGCATTCATAAAACTGAGGACTGGGTTCAGAACATGGACTAAGTGTTAAATGAGGAAACAAAAGTTATGAACAAGTCAGAAAGTAAGCTACTCCACCAGGAAAGCATATCTTGAGAGAATCTGAGCCTATGTAATGTTCTTGAAGGTGCTGAAGGGTCATCTTTGGTGGAATTTGCAGAACTGTTTGGGCATTCCCTACACCATAAGACTCAACTTGGAGAGAAAGCCTGTCAGGTTTTGGATTATGAAATACGAGAATTTTATGACATCTGCTGTAAGCCGTCCAACTATCCTTGTCAAGTTCCAGAATCTATTGTATTTCAAGATATATGCACAGGAACTATTTTGCAAAGTACAATAAGGTCAGATTTTGATATGATTTACGATGCTAGTGACAGTTCTGTTTAGAGAGGCAGATCAATGTTTTCTTAATAGGATTTTATAATACAATAATATGGAAAATTTACAGGGGCCAATAATACGTGAGGACAGCGGGAAAGAGAGGTAAAATACAGTAGTTTCCGGCCAAAATGGGAGACTTGAATGCAATGGCATAACCGTAATAACTGGTATAGAGTGTGGAACTAACTGGCTAAATTCTCTGTATTGTCTTTACTTATTTCTATAAAAGGTTTAATTCTTAAAATCTCCAGTCTTCTTCCAGCTACCCCAATATCTCTGGATTGCTTAGAAAGAAAGCCAAAAAAACAAACACAACAATCAGAGGGGATCTCCTCCTGCAGTTGGACAACGTTGTGTAAATTATTTGTAGTGTTGCGCCAATGCCTTTTTTTGGCCCCGATACTGATACCCGATACCTGGCTGTGCAGTATTGGCCGATACCGATACCATAATAATGTAAAATAATTGCCATCATGGCTTTGTCAAGCTGCTGCCTACCTTTGTGAAGCAGGAAAAAATCTAATACAAAGTGAATCCAGTAGAACTTTTTATTGCCTACCAAGAGTGGATGACAATAGTTGAATAAACTTATGGCTCTCAAAATGGTATTGGTGCCCTATTTGTTGGTACTCGCCGATACCGATACCACCATTTTAGGGCAGTATCGGGGCCCCGTCCGATACTGGTATCGGTATCGGTGCAACACTAATTATTTGATGAACTCTTCTACCGCCTTCTACCGCCTTTTAGGATAGCCGATAATGACTTTTCTTGCTGATACAAACACTGTTCATGCTACTCTGATTTCAGTTGGCATATCAGACTTTGGCATGATCAGTAGCAGATAGCCCTTATGCTGACTTTTCTACATGAGTCTTGGGCAATGTGGTAAATAACAAAAGAGAGGGTAAGTAAAAAAGGTGAAAGTACAACTTTAGAGGTTGCGTTAAAACAGTCACGTAATTGCAGAAAATGTGACTGTATAAATTGCAAAGATGAAAAATTCAGGCTAAAAGTTTGCATCTTCACAACTTCTGATTAACAAATGTTGGATAGCCACATCATAAAGCAAGCAAATCTGGATTGGAGTGCTTCCCCTTTTTTCAGTGCAACACAAATCAGAGGTTATTACCAATATGCTTCTATTAAAAACAAAGTGCAAAATTTCTTTGCAACAGACAAAAAATTGTAGATATGTAAACATAGGAAATATTTGGTATGCATGTATATTTATAGATGATTATACTGATGATCTTAGGCAACAAAGTAATATATAACTTTATATATTGTACATATATCAACTAAAGTCTTACAAGATAATTGCTGATGGTGATAGCTCTTAGAAATAAACTATTCTTCAGTCTGTTTGCTTTAAGGCTTTTAGTAATCCATAAATTGTTTATATCTGCTGCTGGCAGCTGTTGTCTAATTTCAGCAATAATTTGCCTAGAGGCGGGGTCGTGCAATGACTAATAATAGCTGAGCATACAGGCTCCCCTCTTTAGTTTGATCCAAATCCAACATGTTGTTTTCAGTTATTCTCCTGGGCCTCTGTATTTTCTTCCTTCTTCTCCAGCTCAAACCTCGGAGACCCAAAAACTTCCCACCAGGACCCCCCACTCTGCCTATACTGGGAAACCTTTTGTACCTGAACTTGAAGAACCCCTTAAAGGACTTTGAGAGGGTAAGAGGGACTATCTAACAGGTGCAACTTATTACCTTCAATATTTCCACCATAAAAGATAACAGCTTTTTAATTCCTTTATAATTAATTATTTAGGTCTTTGCATTTGGACTTTACCCAGACAGTATTGGATGTTGAAGGCAGTAAATGTTTACCCACATGCCTGATAACACACAGTACATGGTGTATATTGTATTCCTTGATACAAAATTTTGTTCTCAACCATTTTATTCTACAACAGAACACACTATTTAAGCGGATATTCCCGTTTCGTACTATAAAAATTTGTCTATTTCTTTACAATACACGGCAGTGAGAATTATTATAAACAAAATCTAAATACATGTTTTTTTTCTTTTTTATCTAATCTATATGAATTTATGATTAAAATCAATTAAAAGAATTTTTTTATAGTTATATGCATTTCTTTACACCTTATTGTAAATTTTCATTTACCATAAGCAAGATATGTGTATAGTTGTGGATAGACTAAAAAGTGATTCTCTTCTTCTCCTTCAGCTTAGGCAGTCCTACGGAAATGTCTACAGCATTTTCTTTGGTTTAAAACCAGTTGTTATGATCAATGGATTTCAGGCCATGAGGGAAGCAATGATAGTCAAAGCTGTTGATTTTGCTGGACGGCCCCAAGACATGTTTATGAATGATGTTATTCAAAGAAAGGGTAAGTTGTGTTTTTAATACATGCAAATTGAAATTGTAATCGGTAAGCAGTTGAAATTAAAGATGGTATGAATCAGTGGCTCCTGGTGGAGTTTTCTCTAGGGGGGGCTATAAATTCAAAATAGATGTATGCCAAAAGATAATCAAACGTATACTAAGTTATCACACAAGTATATTTATATGAATGCCAACAACAAAAAACATTATAAAAACACTTTATAAAAGCAAAACATATATTTTATGAACAGGTTTACTTTATGTACATACATTTAGAGATATGACTAAATTTAATTAATTTTATTTCAAGTCAAAAGTCATCAAAGAGAAGATTATCTGCAATGTTTGTTTAAGCAGTAAAATAATTTAATAATATTAATTGTGCACAGAGGAATTTAAACTTTAGGGCTTATTTCTATATTGTTGTGCTTATTGTAGGTGTAATTATGGCCGATTATGGCTCAGTTTGGAGAGATCATCGTCGCTTTGCTCTGATGACATTGAGAAACTTTGGTCTTGGGAAGAAATCCATGGAGGAAAGAATTCACGAAGAGGTTGAATGCACAATTAAGACACTGGAGAAAAACATAGGTAGGACATATTTTATAGGCAGAATATTGCATTTTGTGCTGTTTTTGGTTTATAATTGTGCTATTTTTCAAAATGTGTTTTGTCTTTTTAGGTAAAACCCTGTGTCCTCAATTTATGTTCCATAATGCAGCCTCCAACATTATCTGCAGGGTTTTGTTTGGAACCCGTTATGAATATGAAGATGAGATAATCCAAACTATTGTTAAGTGCTTTACTGACTTGACCAGGATGGCCAATGGAATGTGGGCTATGGTGAGATAACGCATCTTAAATGGCATACATCTGAGTTAGGAATGTGATATACTGCTGCAAATGCAAATTGGCATTTTAACGAACCCTTCCTGTTTCTCCGTTAACTAATAATCCTCGTGGTCTTTCAATCCATTATTTATATGATTCTGAACCAGACAGACAGAACATTAACCTGTGAGCAAATGTAGATCAGAAATAATCTCTTAACTGTGTTTTCTTAAAAGTTATCTTTCTTTACAGTTGTATAACTCCCTCCCTTTCATTCGCCCACTGCCGCTGCCCTTTAGGAAGGCCTTTAAGGACATTGAGGTAAAGTAGGAAAAAGCAACTCCATATAAAAAAAGAGAAATAAAACTAACATTCAAACTTGTCTACCACAGGTTTTTCTGAGTATTGCAGTTGGTTTGGTGAATGAACACAAGAAGACCAGAGTCCCTGGAGAGCCGCGAGATTTTGTGGACTGCTATCTCGATGAACTGGATAAGGTGTTCAAACACATTGAATTTAGAATGTCTGAAATATTTAACACAGAGAGCAAGGCACAATAAGGGTGGGTAATAGAATATATTTAATCTGTACTGTTCAGTATGATTAGTAGGTTATTTTTAAACCCTTTTATTTTAAGTGTTCATGTACACTAAGACTAAAAATGCCTTCAATCAATTTGGGACAGTCCTGATGATTACATATTGATTTATTGAGGAATTGTTTCTCAGATAGTCAACACAAAGGAGGAAACATGTTTAAGCATTAACAGAATTTATCCCAGTCATGTTTACCAAAATCATTGATACAATTGATACTTTTTCCATTTTATCTAAAGTCAGTGAGGAAGTGTCTCCCCAAAAGCCCCCAGTCAGTATCTAGAAATTGTCACACAGCCTACAGCATTACCATATGAGGTGATGCTAGAACCAATCAGGCCACATAATGTCAGCATAAGAATATTCATTTTGGCTGACCCACATAGAAGAGTAATAGATATAGAAATAAAAAGATGTAACAGTTATTTCAAAAAAGAATAAAATAAAAATAAATTAATCTTCAACACACCAAACTAAAAGTGGATTAACATGTATAAATCATCCTGAAAGAACGGCCCAACATAAGTTATTAATTGAGTAGTTTAAAGACAAAGTGAATGCTTTGTAGTGGCCACAAAAGGCCCTCTCCTAAATCCCACAAAATAACATGTTGGCAGAGCACAAAAAGGTTTATTTGAGCAAGTTTGTCTTTTCTTAGAAGCTTGTGGAGGGATACCCAAACCATTTGACCCAAGTCACACAATTTTAAAAAGCAGTGCAATGCAGTATGAAGAAAAAGTAAGTAAAACTCAGACTTTAAACAATGTAATTTTTTTCATGTTTAGCAAAAGATGAACAAACAGGAAATGTTTATCCTAAATTGACGTCAGATAGTGAAAAAAAGAGCCTTTTTATCGTGTATTAAAATTAAACTTAATTTCTATTTACTTTAAAATCATCACTCTCTCCCATCCAGGAAGAAGAGGGATCTTCTTTTTCTGAAGAACAGCTGGTAAGGCACACCTTTGATCTTTATATTGCTGGGACGGACACCACCTCCAACACTCTTCTCACAGGCTTTCTTTACCTCATGAACTACCCTCAAATTCAAGGTAGGTTCAATCTCAAAAAAAGAAAAGCACAAAATCTATGCTCATAACAAGGTTTTGTCCAGGATGGATGGATGGATGGATGGATGGATGGATGGATGGATGGATGGATGGATGGATGGATGGATGGATGGATGGATGGATGGATGGATGGATGGATGGATGGATGGATGGATGGATGGATGGATGGTTTTATTTGAGTCATTGTTTTTATTTTGCTGATGATTATTTTTGATGATCTCAGAGAGGAAAGATTTTCTTGAATTTTTTATTTTTGTTTGTTGGTATGTCACTCTGGGAAAGATTCACCTGACATATGTGGCTGATGTTTTCTGACCCACACCTAGAATCAGGCACAGAAACAAGTCAAATTTGGATTTAGTTTACAAACTCAGCCAAACAGGATGGGTAATGAACATGGAGTCCCAGGGGAGGGACAAGCACCAGCTGGAGGAGGCTAATGTCTGTTTTTTAATTTGCAATTGATTGATTGATTTCTGAATTCAATCAATTCAATTGAAAAGTACTTTATTAATTTCATATCAAAATTAAATGCTGCGGTAAGTCATTTTTTATGCATGAACATTTGAAAACAGGCCCATAAATATTTGAAATAGTGGTCACATTCTCTAACCCTAACCCTAATCCTACAGAACGATGTCAGCAGGAGATTGACCAGGTCCTAAAGGGGAAGGAGAGAGTCTCTTTTGATGACAGACACAACATGCCTTATATGCAGGTTTTACACATTATTATCCTAATCCCTCTTTATAATTTTAATAATCTTTTAGTGGTTTTCAGCTCTCAAATTGCATATCGATTGCATTTTATATATCGATCAAGTATTGAGTCAATTCCTTGCAAGCTGAGCCCCTTTAAGCTCAATGAAGCTTTATATTGTTTTGATTCTGGCTCTTTCTTGAAGAATTGAAATGATAGGTATTCCATTTCAAAATAGATTATAGAAATCTGTCTTTATCCAGGCTGTGATCCATGAAATTCAGAGGATTGCCAACACTCTTCCTCTCGGTATCCTCCACAGCACAACTAGAGACACAGAGCTTATGGGATACTTTATTCCTAAGGTATAAGCCAAGCTGCCTAAATTTGCTTCATGTATTAAAGATAGAATGACCATACTTTACTGTTTCTCTCTATCCTTTGCTTTCTCTGCAGGGTACAACAATCGTCCAGAACATGATTTCTGTCCTGAGTGAGGAAGGACAGTGGAAATTCCCTCATGAATTTAACCCTGAAAACTTCTTGAATGAACAGGGAAAGTTTGTCAAACCAGTGGCCTCTATACCTTTTTCTGCGGGTAAATAAGCCAAGAATTTGTGCAACATTATGTAATAGTTATAATATAGATTCAAAAGCTACGTTCATACAGCAGTCTGAAGTGACCCAATCCAATTTTTTTGCTCATATGCAATCTGTATCTGATGTTTTCATGACAGTCTGAATGTCACAGATCAGATTTTTTTCCAATCCTACCCAGTCCACTTGGCTATGTGGTCCTGAATCCGATACAAATCTGATCATTTAAAATTTGACCTGCGTCTGAACGGCTATGTTGCATTTATTCGACTTGTACTTCATTAATACTTAACTGAGGTCACTATTCTTAACAAAGGTCACGTTTCTGTGTCTTGCTACACAACAGTGGGAAGAAGAACAATAACTATGGTGGACGATAATTCGGAAAGCAGTCCCAATTTTCAACTCTCTTGAAATTATTGTATTTCAAGATGTGATTGAGCACTACTATCCATGTTTACTTCCATAAACACAGAGCAAAAATACTTATGATGTCTTGCGTCCTCTACTACACATGTGGGACATTTAAGTTGTGTGAATGCGGTTCACACAGAAGATCACTTACATGTTGCATATATTTGGAAATGTCAACAACCACCCAAAAGAATCAGATTTCACAAAAAAATCAGAGTTGAGCATGAAGGCCTGTAGTGTGAATGTAGCCTTAGATACTGAAGTTCTTTTTGTCTCATAGGACCTCGGATGTGCCTTGGAGAGGGTCTGGCTCGTATGGAGCTCTTCCTCTTCATAGTGACACTGCTGAGGAAGTTTAACTTCATCTGGCCAGAAGATGCTGGTGAACCAGACTTTACTCCACTATATGGAATAACTCTGACTCCTAAACCTTATCCTATGAAGATCCAGCTGAGACAAAAACAATGAGGGGCTCGGGAGTTTTGCACTTAATATTGCCTGATTTATTTGGTGATGAAAACAATTATTTCCTTCAAAAATGTTGAATAAAACACATAAAAACTGAAATGTTAGGGCAACAGTTTAGATAAAGATAAATCATCTGATAAATTGTACATAGCCTGTACTGGGGGTTTTATCAAGGCCAAGTACCCCAGAGCTCTTTAGTCTACATTTAGTAATTCACCTATTCACATAAACATTTAAAACTGATGAAATCTAGGCTATACATTTACAAAAAGAAACCATCACTTAAAAACATTTTCATAACAGATGATAATATAAATCAAAGGTTTATAAAGCTATTTGTAAGCATTTGGGACTCAAAGTACCACAGTAAGAGCTATTATACAAAAATTGAAAAAAAACATTCAACAGGGGCGAACTGTCCAAACAGAGATTAGCCCACCAAATCACTCTTAATGCTCACCGAAGTCTCATAGAAGAGGTCTTCTGTGTTTCTGTTTTAGGACCTAGAGTCTTTGCAGTGAATGACAGAAAAATGGCCCTGTTCTCGAGCTAAAAAGCCAAAGGAGAATACTGGGCTATGAGCTTGGGATCTTTAGCCATACAAACAATGATCCAAAGCACATCAGCCTGCAGCCTTTGAATATGAGAGGCCTATTTAAAGTCTGGATTTAGAGTTGATTAATTTTCTGTGGTAGAAAAAAATATCTATGTTTTTAAAATGTTTAAATATCCATGTAATAAAGTATGTTTTTGATGAAAAGGGGTAATTTCTCAAAAACTCATTGCCTGTTATAAATACTTGAGGCTGTTGTTGCTAAGGTTTGCTTGAGTCCTGCTTGAGAGCGCGGAGTGGTGAAACCATGTCCACTGAAATCATGTCAGGCCAACCAATCAAGTTTTAGTTGTGACATTAAAGAAGTGCACTCGAGACAAAGCTTTTTTCTGTCAAAATGGAATATAGAGAAAATAATTTAGACAACGTATGAAATAAGTAGTGCTCTTAAGTTAGTTTTTTAGGTGGCTTTAAAAAAAGGCATTTTAATATAGCACTAGAAGGATTGTTGGTCGTCCTGCCTTATGTCCATCACAGACACTAGCCAGCCACTGCCGCTACCCAGCACTGGTCCTCTCTGCCTTGCTAGATACAAGGAAATACCACCAAATCCAACCACCATCCAGACGAAGCTCTAGTTGAACCAAAGCGGACTACTTTTTCAACTGAAAAGATCTCCGTACAGAACAATTTAGCAGCAGCCTGTAATATTACGTTTCACCTACGCTTTTATTGAGAATTATAATTGCTAGATTTTGACAGGAAATGCTATGGGTTGCTAGGGGTAACAGCAGATTCAAATTGAAGGATCTGTGAGGCAGATGTAACAATCATTCCACCCACAAAATAAGGTAAACATGCTCGCTCTTATACTCAATGCCAGCACAGTGTTGAGGATCAAATATCAAGCGACTCCCGTCTCGACATCACATACTTGTGACAGATTCTATTTAAGCAGCCGGCACCATTCAAACTCTCTCTGTCCTATGGCTTTTGGACCTCGAAAGGGGAGATGCAAGGCTGTTTTCAGCTTAAGGCTAAGTCCTAGCCACCAAATCCCCTCAAGAGAAGATTTGGTGTGGGCTGGCCAATTCAGACTACTAGATGCCTCTCATTCAGAGGTGCTGAACATAGTGTCTTGTTTTTCCTTTGTTTCAAAACAAGTTGAATGCATTGTTTTGTGAACCCACCTCCTGAAGCAGATAAGAATGTCTCCAGTTTGTCTGGCTGACCCACTGAAAAGCCGGGCCCAATTGCTGTTCTGCAAAAAGAGCTACATAAGTCGTTCATCTACTTGTTGATGAACATGCTTCTGTGTTTTCATCTGAGAGGAAGAAGAAGAATCCTTGTTTGCGCAGCCCAGTGAGCGATTTGCCCACAACGGCTGACTGAAATCAAACATGTTTGATTTTCTTCCAACCACGCGACTCCTGATTGGGAGGTGGTTGAGAGAGGCTGATCACCCCTTACTACCCCCTGTACAGTACACGACACACAATGCACGATCAGGCTGAAAGCACAACTGGAAAGTCGGCCCGAAAGGGCAAAAAAATCACACAGTGTATGCCCGGCTTTATTCACCCCTTCTCTGGATGAGCTGTTTTGGCTTTCCACACCCTGTTTTCCAGAAGGCCATGCCCCCACAACCTTTAATAATGACAACAAGTCAGAGTTTGTAAAGATAGCGACTAGGAACATAGAATAATACATTAGATGAAGGCCATAGCTTTACCGATGGGCTTTTACAGACCGCTCTGAACAGCTAATTTCCCCTTATTGCATCATTAGGGAAATGCTTTTCAAACAGACCATTAGGAGGACGCATTGTCACTACCCGATCCGTCCCGGAAGCACGATCAGCGCATAAGCATCCAGATATACATCCGGGCCGCCCTCAATTTTATTTTGTTAAAGACCTAAATGACATTTCTCCCTCCCCAAAAATAGTAAGCGTACTAAAATATAATGAGTTAAAGGTTAATAATGTATTCATGAGAGAACAAATGCCTTAAAATCCTTTCTGTTTTATCAGGCGATCTGCAACAGAAATGGGATCCTACGCTACTTCCGGTGGCTAACTTTTTCGGCTTTGAATATAAACATAAATCTAGTCTTTTTGAGTTTTACGTTTTCGTTTTGTTTTAATCTTATAATATATAGTGCATAATCTAAAGAAGGAAACAACTAAAATGCAGATAAACATGGTTTAATCATATTTTGCCAGACTGCTCTGAGCATGTCTGTGTCATGTTGGGTCTAAGGAGCTCCACCCAAATGCAGAACACCACGGAGTCAGAGTAAAAGTTAACAACTGTTTATTGAGAGATTCACAAAATAAAGTTATTTGCACTGATACTGGAACGGGTCCGGGACTGGAAACACAGGGCTCTCTGCAGAGAGGGACAGTTTGATTAGCCAACTAGCAGAGGAGTCTTGACAGAGCTTGTGATTGATCTGTACCTGATGGTAGTTCAGACTGAGCGTTGGAGAGAGGGGACCAGATGGGTCCGGAGACTGAGGGTTCAGCAGAGGGTTTAGCAGCGGCAGGGCTTGACTTCAGATTTGAGAGGTTCAGACCTTGAGTTGATCTCCTAGTTCTCACCAGAGAACTAGCTTGCAGATAAGAACTGTTGAACTTCAGGTTTGGCTTCATAGAGCAGGCAGGCAGGTCTTTGAATGTGAGCTCCTCCAGAGCTCCTGAGTCGATAAGGTCTTCCTAGGAAGGTACAGTAAGAGGACAAAGGCAGGTTAGAATCAGGTTGGCTTTCAGAGCAGTCAGAGATTCAGGCAACAGGTTTGGCTCAGGCTTGCTAACCATAACTGTTTAACACTCTGGCACTGAAGGGAAGCTCAGCTGCTGCTTATAAAGCTGGTCTCCTGATGAGATGATCAGCTGCAGGTGTGCTGGTGGCTTCAGCTCAGGAGACCCAGGGACGCCCTCTGCTGGAGAAAATCGGCAGATCTCCAGATCCCAACAGTCTGATGATGACGTCAGAGAAGCAGTTTAACAGAGAAACTGTAAGAAGCATAAAAATTGTCTCTCAAAAGTCATAAAACATTTTTGAAGATGTGTATTATATTAGCATTATTTAGTGAGTTAAGGATATAAATAAATGATTTTAGTAACATTATTACATTGTAGTTATATTTGTGGACATCGGGATGTATATCTTTTTGCGCATGCGCAGGAGGGATTGTGCTTCCAGGACGGATCGCGTAGTGACCCGCATTAGCAAAAGGCTGAAATATTCTTGCACATTGGTTTGTCGCACTGGTCTGTGTGTGCCGCTCATGAGCCCATAGAGGCGTTGTAGCCTTTTATAGTTGACTTGGATGAAGTTGCTGTACTTGCAAAAAACACAAAGGGGCAGTGATCAACATGTTAAATGGAAAGTGCAAAAAACAAGAGAAGAAACAGTCACCGTCCCACTTCAAAATTTGCCGAGCGCAGCAGTTTCTTTAAGAATTTATGATTATTAAACTCATCCATTTATGCCCATTGGAGTCACTGAATGAACAGCAACAACACTGCATTTAACTGCACTGCTCAACTTGACCCTTATGCACCATTTGATGTCAGTAAAGGCATTCTTGTTTGTTGAGAACAACTTTATATTCTCCCATTTGGTATGAGGCTGGCGTGCATGGCCTGCGCCAAGTTACAAAAATTCGGAGGTGCGCAGGCTAGTGCCGAGGCTGCGTGGCAGTCCATGCTCGGGGGCGAAGATGGCATGATTGCATCAGTTTGGCATTCCCACCCTTGCGCAGGTTTTTTTTTCATTTGCGTACCCCATTTACAGGCTTCAGAACACATATGACTGTTACAAAATGGTTTTAAGGTGAACTCTAGATAATGTGGGACCAATAAGACCTACTGCTATTAGGGTAATTTGGTTTCTAAGCATTTACAGGACTTCCAAAAAAGGCAGGAGTTTTGTTTCATTGATGCCACTTAACTTTCCTTTCCTTAAACATCCCACAACAAAGAGGATGCCAGCCAACACCATAGAATCCTGGTTAGATTTAATGAATGAAAAATACTTAGATATTTGATATTTTTAAACAACCATTGGAAAAAGAAAAAAAAAGCTTAATGCAACATATTCATTAGTACTTAATAGTAAACTACAGCTTTGAATAAGTGTTACAAAGAAAATGTCTACTGTAGTTGCTCAAATTGCATAGTTTTTTTCTTATAGGTACTGTATGTGTGTAAGAGAGCAAAAACCTTCCTGATTAAGACTGTCTCAAGGTGGGCCCGGAAGACCCCACCTAGGCTTACTATCACGAAACAGGACAGATGGACCCAGTATTCAAGGTGAGACAGTCAGTAGGAAAGTTCAAAACATTTATTAAAACAAAACAGAACTGAAATGGGCTGCTGTGGATCTGTGGACCTGCAGCGACTGCGGGGAAAGGGGGGTGGGACACCACCCAAAAGCTGACACTCTAGGGAGGGAAAAACACAGGTAAGTGACCACAATCATCTGACAGGAGATGATTATCAGAGTGAGTCACTTACCTGGTTTGACAGTTCACACCATCCTCTTCGAAACAGGTGAGATCCAGCCGATGGGCTGGCGCTATCCAGAGGGTCCCAGATGCTGCAGGAAATAGCTGAGGGAACCAGGAGGAAATGATCTGCGTCAATCAGCTGCCGGGACAATTAGACATTTGACCAGGAGGAAATGAAAACCCCAACCATCAGTGCCAAGACCATTACAGTAGCAGTATTAGCAAAGACCACCATGGAGGCAAAAAAGCTCCTTCTCTTCCTTCTGTGACTCCTTTCTATTTTGACCACAGATCCACTTTGCCTACGTTCCATCTGTGCAATGAAAACAACCATCATCTGCTCAATTTGAGTATTCTGAGAATGGACAATATAGCAAAACAATAAAGAACAATGACTACACACTGTCTCCCTTCAATGATGCTCTCCATTGTTGACTTACTTGATTTTTGTTGCATTGATGACCTCATCAGCATTAACCTGGCATAATGCCATGATCTGACACGCAGTGGTGAAGGACAGTGGCCACGCAGCTTTCTGGCAAGGGGGGCCAGTCTCAACTTTTCGGCCAAATGGGAAAGAAGCCAAATGCAGAATGGTACTGAGTTGATCCGGTTTTGAAAACTCGGGTTGGCTCACTAATTTCTTAGGGAAAGAGGCCGATTACAGACCATTCCTGAGGAGGAATGGTTGAAAATAAAAATCACCCTAAAAAGGTTGGGATATTCTTTCGGACCCAAAATTACCAGCCCAGACATCAAGAAATGGTTATCCATCTCTATTTTGACATTAGGAAAAAGGCAGCTAACTACACTGGCATTTGAGAGTAGCAACAGTTTCATTTCTGTGTAATTCTTTTTTGGTAGAATTATATCTATGTCTTTGCACTTAATGACTTCTAAGTGCTGAAATAAGCAGTTAACCTTATTGGCTCCTGCGTTGATTTCTGACTGCAGTGCAGGTGCTGACATAATTAGAAACAATACAATAACATAAACACATTTATTAAAACCTAAATGTCTTTATTATCCTTCTTGTAATTTTCTAAAACAAATAGCAGAACATGGTAATCTCACTGACATTAACGACAACATATTTCACATTTCCTTGAAAGGTTTTTCTAAAACAGTATCACTATGTGTTTTGACAGGTGGGGCGGGAAAAAAACTCATCTGTGAGCCTCTTTCTGATTGGCCCAGATATGATCACACAGGTACTGTCAAGATTCATCTCTCGTATTATCTAATTTCTGCAACATTTGCAGTTCAGAAGAATTCACAACATTTCTTCCTAAAAAAGCACTAATATTACTTAGTAACATTGCGATATGTGAAGTGAGATCTTGTTTGTATGGGCTAATAAGGAGGAGGCTCAAAGAAGAGGTTTGTCAAAACACATTTTGCCTCCTGAAAGGAGAAAAATCAGGCAGAGGGCAGAGGCCTCTTCAAGAGCACAGTCGCTCATCAATGAGGACAACAGACAGAAACTCCTGCTCAGAAGGAAAAGGAAAACGGAATGGTTTATAAACTACTTATCAAAATAGTTTAACGTACTTGGGAGTATTTAAGGATTGGCCAACAAAGAGTCCAGACCTTAAGCCCATTGAGAATCATTCAGATGTACATTAGGAGCCTTTACACGGCTGTAATACTCTATTGTCATCAATGCAGTTGAAATATTAGTGCAACACTGACCAAAAAAACAATTTGTGAAGCTTATTAAACAATTCCACAAGGAATGCATGCAATAATCAAATATAAAGCCAGTTCAATGAAATATTAGTGGTTGACCTTTTTTTGTTAGAATTCAAGGACATACTTTATTCAGTTTATGCTAATAAACACTGCACACAACTTCAGTAAATTGACCTAAGTTTGACCTTCATAGTAAAAGGTTTTGGTGTCAGCGTGAGTCCAAAGACTGGAGTGTAATCGGGTTCTCCTGCATTCTCTGGCCAGATGAACGTAAATTTCCTCAGCAGGGTAACTGTGATGAGGAAGAGTTCCATACGAGCCAGACCCTCTCCGAGGCACATCCGAGGTCCTGAGGCACAGAAGAAGACCTCAGGGCTTTGTTGTTTTTTCACAAATTACTCTATTGATGTCTGGATGCTATTTCCAGAGGACATTATTGTCTACCTTTTACCTGCAGAGAAAGGCATGAAGGTGTCAGGTTTAACAAATTCTCCTTGTTCATTCAGAAAGTTTTCGGGGTTAAATTCATTAGGAAACTTCCACTTTAATTCCTCTCTTAGTACCGAGTTCAGGTTCTGAACAATCATTGTACCCTGGAGAAAACAGAAAAAACACAACTCAAATGTTCACCTAAAGCTGCCAAAGCTTGTAGTAAACATTTCTCTCACCTTAGGAATGGAGTATCCCATGAGCTCTGTGTCTTTAGTTGTACAGTGAAAAGCGCTTAGAGGAACAGTGTTGGCAATCCTTTGAATTTCATGGATCACAGCCTGCAAAAAAAAAAAGTTTTCCAAACTCTGTTTGAATGCTATAAAACTTGAGTTTACCTGACAGCCCGCTGCATGTTTTTCAAACCACAGTAATACGCTGGAAAGCATAACATCAGTGGTTGCAGCACAGCACCTGCATGTAAGGCATGCTGAGTCTGTCTTCCAAAGTGACCCGATCCTTCCCAGCCAGCACCAGGTCTATCTCTCTATGGCATTTTTCTGAAGGACCAAAGAAAATCAACATCGATAAGATTAGCAATGTTACCCAAGCTTGGCCGTAGTTTTGGATAGCTGTATGTATGTTGTAATCAACATATGTAAATTAAGATCTAACCAGTTAATGGGAAGCCCTACTATGATCCTGCAGGGGGACTGTAAGGAGGTTGTGGTCTGTGCTTTAGTAGGCCAGTATTCACGTTCATTAATCAGTTCATGACAAGTTCCGATGTAGGTGAGTTTGCTCTTGGGTTGAAGCATTTAAAGGCACTGTTCGTGTTTATTACTGCTCTCAACCTGGAGTGGTTAGGGTTAGGATGACCATAGTTTGTTACGGTTTATCTGGGTAAGAGTGTGTGTGGTTTCTCGTCAATGACGCACACTTATAAGGCGACCAGGCACATCTTCCAAGTCTTACCCCCGTCTATCAGCAACATTGGCTACGGCAATGTGATGATGCAATCTCTACACTAGCTATGGTATGCCTTATGGGAAATAAGTAACGCTGAACAAAAATCACAGAATACAAACGGTAAACCTCAACATCTAACTTAAACTACTTCAAGGTCTTTTGAACATCCGGTAAAAAGAAGGCCTCACATCGAATCTACAAATGTTAAGTATACAATAGTGCATCTTGAATAATTTTTTCTTTGCCTACATCTGTCCCATTCTTCTGTTATTGTAAAACTAGGAGCCTTAGAAGGTCTTTGAGAAGGATTTTTTGGACTGATACACACCAGCAGTTGTTTTCCTAAACTCATTGCTGATTAATTTACACCTTTATATTGTGGTAGCACACAGCTGTATGTTGTTACCAACCCCCCCCCCCCCCCCCAACCCCGAATACATTTTAGTTTGAGTACTGTTACACGACTAAAAATAATGTTAAGTCCACAATTAACTTTGCACCTTAAATTATTTATACTATTCCATTGTAAGAACATATTTCTTTTTTTGCTGTGGTGTTTTGCAGGTCGAATCTACCGGACTCAATTACCAAGGTGAGATTAGAAAATCTACCTTGTATGTGTGGGAAGTTCATGAGGTAGAGAAACCCAGTAAGGAGGGTGTTGGAGGTGGTGTCAGTCCCCGCAACAAAAAGGTCAAAAGTGATTCTTGTTAGCTGCTCCTCAGAAAACGTAGAACCATGGTGTCTCTAAACAAAGAGAATATTTCAAGACAAGCACAAACCATGTTTAAACTCTAAACAGTATCACCTTTTGCATAACTTAACACACTTTATCCTTGATGGAAGAAAGGGTTGTCGTTTCAAGCCCTGGCTATGGCTTTTAGTGACGTTGTGTCCTTGGGCAAGACACTCCACCTGTATTGCCTACTGATGTTGGACAGAAGGCTTGGGGCGACTGCATATGGGGGCCTTGCTTTTGTTAGTGAGCCCCAAGGCAGCAGCCTGGAATGCTGTGAATGACTGAATGTACTTTGGTCATATACATATTTGGTCAGAAGCACTATGTAAGTAATTTCCATTTACCTTTTTTATTTAAATTTTTTTCCCCCCCCAATTTTCTATTTTAAAATTGAACTTAAATTTGTTTTTTCCTTTTCCATTTACAATATGTTTCCATTGCTTGCAAGAATAATGAAGCAAAATTTACTCCACATTTTCTAACAATAATTGTTTGTTGTGTTTACGTACATTTTCCAGTTCATCCAGGTAGCAGTCGACAAAATCCCTTGGCTCTCCTGGGACTCTAGTTTTTTTGTGTTCATTTATCAAACGTCTCGAAAAACTTAGGAAAATCTAAAATATAAAGAAAGTATTAATAAACTTTTTTCTAACAGATGTTATGTTGCTGGATTTACTCCATGTTTACCTCCATGTTTTCAAAGGCTTTGTTGAAGGGCAGCGGCATGTGACGAATTAAAGGGATAGAGTCATACAGCTGTTGAAAATAGGTGCCTTATTAGATCAAACGACTTAAGTTTTAGAATTACTGGTCTCAGAATCTGACTTTTTACACACATGTCACATTATACTTGTGGGGACTTTCCAATGACTTCCATTCATATTGAATTAATTTCTATGGCCTAATGCTGACAATTGCCTTAGCCATTACCAACAAATGCCTAATGCTAAACTTAACCCGCACCCTGAGAGGAGATCTTCTTGTGCAAACCGATCCTTGTTCCCTAGTACATATAAGTCCCCAGAATGGAGCATATGTCCAAAAAATAATAGTAAAAAATATACAACCATACACACACCCATTTAAATTTATCTTAGGACTTTTTGTGATATTTGTAGATATCTGTTAAATGATTTCCATTAAGGTTAATGATCTACTAATTTAAAATATCAGAAATCTTTTAAAGTTAATGCATTCTTGCATCTCTTACTGATCCATATATAGGATTTTATTTATAATGCGGCATTAAGAAAAAAAAATTATGCTTTTCTTTAGTAGACCCAGAGAATATAGCCAAAGCTAAAAGAAAGATGGATTGAGCTACATACATAAAAATCCTGCAAAAAAATCCATAAAATCTAGCAGTCTCACTATCCTAAGCTTCGGTGGGCGAGGGCTACAAACAGTTAGCAAATAGAAATAGTGCTGCAAGCACAAAAATTTAGCTAATACAGAACTAAAAATACATGTAAATGAAAAATACTGGAATGAAGCAGTACTGCAATCCCAGAAAACAGCAAACACAGATTTACTGCATACATGAAATTTGAAGCAAATACATAAATGATGCCAATACACTAAACACATGCAAAGGGAATATTCTCCATGTAGAACAAGAAAAAAGATCAAAAATAAAAACAAAAACCCTAAACTAGCTCCATATAACTGAAGTTTTCTTTTCTCTGAACCTTCAGAAACCCAAGATACCCGGTTGAGTATCTTGAGTTTCTTACACCCCTCAGCCACCATGATAAACAATAACCGGATCTAGAATGGAATGGTTGAGATGAAAGCATATTCCTGTGCTACAATGGTATGGTCAAAGTAACAAAAATAAATGTGGCAAAAGAAAAAAAATCCAAGGCATGTCTTGAAAGTCAGTCAGAGAGACTGCATCCAGTCTGATTGGGCGGAATTTGTCATTATTTGTATAGAACTGGTTGAGGCCCTAAAACAACTTCCAGGTGCAAAAGCAGTAAAAAATGTTTTTACCAAGTAATGACTCAGGGACTGAATGCATATGCCTAAGAAGAAATTTTGCTTCTCCTCCATCCACTGTTGTTGAAATATCACATTTACTCTTTCAAGGCTGTCTTTATGCTGAAATACATGCATATATTTATAGAAATCTATTAAAAAGTGATGTTAAAATATTTTAGGATTGGAAATTATCTGTCATCTTCTTCATAGGGATTTGACATGACATAGCTGGTAGTTCCAGAATAGAAAGGATTAAGACTGCACATGTTTGAACAACGTGTATTTTAAATCAAAACACTGAAATTGCATTATTACAGTTTTATGACAGGTCCATCTAATTTTCTGTAACCCATATTAAAATTCAGATTATGACAAGGGTTCCCCTAGGTAAAACATTATACAATACAGTTAATGCTATTAGATTTCAAACGTTTATTTTATACAGTATTTAATTGCTTTATTACTCTGCCTTTTTTGTCAAGTAGCATTGTATTAAATTATGTCGTAACTTACCATTGCCCATGGACCGTTGGCTATTTTAGTCATTTCAGCAAAACATCTAACAATGAGTTTTATTGTCTCATCGTCATACCCATAGCGCACTCCAAACAGAACCTGACAGATGATGTTGAAGGCAGCGTTATGAAACATGACCTGAGGACTCAGAGTTTTACCTGGAAAGACATGATGTTAAGTAAAACTGGTGGCAAACAACATAGTTCCAAACAAACAGTTCCATCACAGACTATTTAAATTGTCCTGTTTAAATGAATTATACAGACTTTGCTAGCCAAATTGATAAAGTTGAATTTAAATGACTGCTCTCTGTCTATATTCTATATATATAACTCTCTATACATTTCTCTATACATCTTTAAAATCTCTCTCTAATGTATTAACCAATGGAGGCCTGGATTTGGAGTCACACAAAAAATTTAAATGGAAAAACAGACTACAGGCTGTTCAACATGTGATGTAATGTCCTTAAAACAGGTCAAAAGACACAAGCTTGGAGGGACAAAAAGTTATTTAAAATGGACCCAAAAACATTTATTATACATTATTTATTAACAAATGTATTATAAATAAATTTTTTGTAAGGGGAAAATTTTCATAAAACTACAAAGTTGATAACTATTGTTAATTTTATGTTTTAGTATCATATGACCATGCATATGGAAGAGTGTAGGACACAGTCACAAGTGCATTTAAAGGCTGTCACAAAGCTTCCCCGATAACACAATATGATACAGAATTAGAAAAGAAAAAAAATGTGTGTTGAAATACATGGAATTTTAAACAATAAAAGCCGTACCATTGTTATTTTCCAGTGTCTTAATTGTGTGTTGAATCTCGTCAAGGATTCTGTCTTCCATTGACTTCTTTCCCAGGCCAAAGTTCCTGAGGGTCATTAGGACAAAGCGACGATGCTCCCTCCACATAGGGCCATAGTCAGCCATAATCACCCCTACAATAGAGAGTCCAACTAAAAATAAAAACTCTTTAAATAAAATATAGTGAATTGAATAAAAGTGATTTACAGTAATTGCAAAGATTTACATGAATAAATGTTATGTTAAAATAATTACATAAATCAGTCACAGTTTGAGCTAAATAAATAAAAGCGGAGCGAGCCCATTTGATACTAGTCAGTTGGGAATTGAAGAAATCGAAGGTTCATAGACTGAATTTTCCTCTCAGTAGGTGTGTTTCATTTAACCACTAAATTGTGAAAATAAGTTTGCTAAATGTTAACGCTGCAATTTTGAAAAAAAATAAATTAAAAGAAAAATCTTATTCTTTAATGGGGTGGTCTTTCGGTCCTGTAGAAATTCTTAGATTTTGCAAAAAAGCAATGGAAGCACTTTTTTCCCCGCATCACAAGAGTCATGTTATCTGCAGCTGGAACTTACTGCCTTGTAAAAAAGCAAAGAAGACCAAAGGTAGTTAGAAGATGGAGCCGTGGCTGAAACACAGATACATTTTATGTGTTCATAGCAGAAGCCCCCATGCTGTTTCCAGAGTTATCGAGTGTACAAACTTATTCATGTGTCATTTTAATTGCGTTTGTTCTTACCCCTGCCAATGAGTATGTTTTTAGGAGAGTTAATGTGTTTATTTGTTTGTTTGTAAGTTTGTTAGATATTCTCTAACATTGTGAGCTTTACAATGGTGGAACAAGCAGTTCCTATCTAAACCAGAGGGTGGCAGCAGTGACTATTGACAGCCTCTGTCATTATCTTGGCACTGATGACTGGCTTAATTATTCATTCCATTCACCTGTCTAACTCTGCCCAGTTTCTATCTGTTTGCCTGACCTGGCTTTGAACTCCTGGACCTCTGAGCTTGCTTGTTCCTGTTCTGATCTGTTTGCCTGACCTGGCTCTGCACTTTTGCATGTTCTCCGGGGCTGCAGCATGTGGGACAGTCTGGGCAGCGCCTGCCACATGTTATTGGCTGCCCTACGGCTGGATCCTAACGTTTTCTCTGGCTATGGACTGATCTTGTAAACCACGTTAGCAGACATCCCAAGTCTCCCGGAAGTTCCCAGGAGTCTCCCTGATATAGTTGTTCACTCATGCCTGAAAGTCGGATAAATTATCCCGGATTTTAGACTATGTGAGGTGGTGTTTTTTAATGCGAGTGATAGCGGGCAGTATGATAACTCAATCACCATGTGCGGATTAGAACTACTGCGATTACAGACAACAAGAGAGAGCAAAGTTGGGAGGAGGTTGATGGTGAAACCTGTGCGAATCTGTCCAAAGCGATGCTCTGTTCAGTGATCATTCAAGGTGACTGGTTGTCAGAGTGCTGATTGGATCAGTCTAATAACTTTACGCTCTGCATCCTCTGAAACGGCAGAGGTTGAATCCTCGAGTAAAAAACGAAAATATAAGACTAATTTTACAGCAGAATATAGTTAAGTATATCCACGTCTAGTGAAGGTGAGAAACAGTGGCAGATCTAGACCAAATTTACCAGGGGGCCAGGAGGGGGCTAGCGTGTTTTGATGGGAACACAGAAAAGCATGAAATAAAAAACAGGGCAAGGGATTCAAATATATTAAGAGAGCCGCATGAAGTAAAATTTCTATTCACTTAGGTTAAATAAAAATTCAATTTCTTATGAGGTCAATATACATTTATAATTTAGGAATTTTAAATTCTTTTGATTAAATTTAAGTTAAAACTACCATTTTCTATAAAATTTGAATTAGAACTTAAGAAAAACTGTAAAATTCATCTGTAAAAATTAGAGCATTGTTTTTATTTGTTGTGAAAAAAAAGAAACATTTGGCAGATGAAAACTGGGATCCTATCTTAATACCACCGAAGCTATCACCTTATTGTTTTTGAATAATTAATAAAATAGACTTTTTAAAGAAAAATAATTAAATAGATCCAAAGGACCTATCAGTAACCATGTGTGTTCCAGCGCAGATCATCATTACAATTTCTGGCCCCTGTTGGCCCCTTTCTAGAACCATGGTGATGAATGATGACACCGTGGCGAGGTGCACTGTATGTGGAAGTCCCATAAAAAACAAAAAGCACAACTGATGTTCAAGGCTACAAGATTGAAAATAAAAGAGCTATACTGTTCTGTTTTGTGTTTAAGAATTTACTGTTAGTCATTAATAGACAGTTGTTGAAAAGTTGCTGGCCTTAAGTGTGTATGTATGGGGCACGGTGCGGGTCCGTTGTACCTGGGGTGTGTGTGTGTTTGGGGTGGGGGTGTACGATAAGTGTCTATTAAAAAGGACATTTTTGATTTTCTACCTAACTCACAAACGCACTGGGTTCTGCCTGGGTGAAAGGGAGCTTCATTGCTCTTTTTTCCTCAATGGTTGCTAATAACTATGAAAAAACAGTGATCAGTTTCATTTCATATACATTAATATGAATTGGTTTCTTTGCAAGGACCTTTAATGGTTGAATGTGAGCTTGCAGAGGTCAAAACATGAGGTGGAACCTTGTACACAGCTTTGTGATTTATATAGGTAAAATGTTTGCTAGTGTGTGTGCTCAGGGTTTTATATAAACCTGCTTTTTTGGTATACACTAATTTTAACCTTTGTTATATAAACCATTTTATTGTAGATCCTAAATAATTCAGAGCTGAATTATTCCGTTAAAAAAAACAAAACAGAATCTGACTTGACTGATGCTCTCAAATGGAAAAGCATTACAATTACTACGGTTCATTGTTGAAAAACGATGGAATGATGTTACTGAATTTGAATCTCACAACCTTTCTCTAAACACATACTCTACCTTTTCTCTGTGTGACATCATTTATAAAAAGGTCTTGGGGTCTTCCAGCAAAATCAGTTGATTTAATCACAATGGCCTCCTTCATTGCCTTAAACCCATTGATGATAACAGCTGGTTTTCTACCAATGAACAGACTGTTGACATTTCCGTATGATTCCCTCAGCTGTAAGACAACAGTAAAAAAATTATTTTGATTAGAATGATCAGAGCAGAGGAGAGTATTTTACCCAACTGTTACATACTGTATATACACACATATACAATGTTATATCTATATACACAAATACTGTAGATTCCCTTTTGTTAAAAGTTTTTTGGCCTCAATTGCTGATACTAAATTGAGATACTAAGACTTCCTGCACAAAAACGGAAGGATGCATTTCTGGAGCAACTCTGGTAAGTGTAATGTATATAAATGTTATGCTTTATGCCCTGTTTTATCTGCTAGTTAAACGCATATCCAATCTGAACAGCTCCTAATGATATAAATGTGGCAGAGGTGTGGTTATAGAGTAGAGGATTCCCTTTGTCTCTACTGGGTTTCTTGCTTAATTGATTTCTGTATTCAGCCTCACACTAATCTACTCTTGGTTATACCTGAGCTTATTACATTTCATATTTGAATTCTAGTGGTGGTTTCTTTTATGAAAAAGTAAAAGTGGTGATATTAAGAAGTAGAAATTGAGGGGTGCCCACTGATTTTAGATGTTGTCACTTATTAAAATTCCATTGAATTGATCAAATGCTATTAGACCTACTAAGAACACCTACATAAAAAAGATCTATCTAAATATAATTAAAGATTAAAATTTTTATGAGATTTTTTTTAACAATCCCATTGATGTAAATTCACATGCGTTTGTGTGTAAAGGTGTAGTTCCTCAGCTGCGCCCGCTGTGCATTCCCTCTTTTCACAGCTCAGCATATCAGCATAATTATTTCCTCAGTTAATCCAGACCTACTAGCTTACTTTCACTCCTTAATAAATTATATTATTGCTCATTAGTCTGGAGTCCAGGTGAAATTCTGAGTCCTAAGAGCCCAATTAGTTAAAATAGATTTTTTTAACCTTCAAAATCAATAGAATGAATAACATATGGATGCTTTTCTTACCCTCTCAAAGTCCTTCAAAGGATTCTCTAAATTCAAAAACAAAAGGCTTCCAAATATAGGCAGACTGAGGGGTCCCGGTGGGAAATTCTTAGGTCTCCAAGGTTTAAGTTGAAGCAGAAGGAAGCAGAGGCAGAGAGCCACAAGAAATAGCGAAACAAACATGGTAGATCTGAATGGATCAACCTGAAAAGCAAACTACTCAAGTTTTTATGAAAGAACAGCTTGGCTCTCAGTACGGCTGCTTTGGTTGTGAACTTTTAGTCTTTGTATTTAGAGCGAGAGAGAAAATCAAACATGAATGAAGGATTGTTCACAGAAACAGGTGGTGAGATGAAGCACAGCTTATCTCCATCAGTGGCTGAATACCAGACTTTCATGAACTGTAATCATCTGAAACTTGTGATAAAGCTGAGAAACTTCAAAAACCTAAAGGACAGTGAATTTATTATTTTCTCCACTTACAGTAAATAAATCAAAAAGAAAAAAAAGTAGTTTAAATTATTGTGAAGCAGTTTTTCAAAATAATCTAAACTTTTTATTTTTTTATTTATTTACTGGCACTTGTAAAACACATTTTGACTCAATTTAAAAGAAGTTTTTTTTTTCTTAATTTTCTTTATTTGCTGAACTAGGTTCAAAATCATTCTCTAATGAAAGGCTTTAATTATTAATACAATATCATCTTGAGTTTGAATTTACAGACAACTTAATGACATAAAGATTCCACAGAAGTTAGCAACAGCGGTCTTAAAAATATATATTTGATCGTAATGGTGGTTCAAAATGACATCAGTGACATGACATCCCCCCCCAACCCCCCCCCCCCCAAAGTATCTCCTTCTTATTCCGAAGTTGTTTCTCCTCATTGCTCTGACCGCAGTTGGACCTTCATATGGTAGGGTTTGGGTGTCAAAGTGACTCCATAAACTGGTGTAAAGTCTGGTTCCCCTGCATCCTCTGGCCAGATGAACTTAAACTTCTTCAGCAGAGTCACCATAATAAGGAAAAGCTCCATACGAGCTAGACCCTCTCCGAGACACATCCTTGGACCTGGGACACAAAATCTGTTAATCGAAGCAATGGTAGAGGCTGGTTACCTCATCCATTCTGCATGCGTTTACCTGCAGAGAAGGGCATGAAAGCCTCAGGTTTGACAAACTCTCCCTGTTCATTTAAGAAGTTTTCAGGGTTAAATTCATGAGGAAATTTCCACTGTCCTTCTTCCCTCAGTACTGAGTTCAAGTTCTGGATGATCATTGTACCCTGAAGAGAAAAAAAAAAAAAATATCAAATTAAGATTCCCTATGGATAACAAAAAATAATCAAGAACCTCTGCTCTCAAACCTTGGGAATGGAGTATCCCATGAGCTCTGTGTCTTTAGTTGTACAGTGAAAAACACTGAGAGGAACTGTGTTGGCAATCCTCTGAATTTCATGGATCACAGCCTGGATGAGGAAAAATTTCATACAATTAATCTGACTTGAAGGATAAAATGTGTCTTGGAGATTTTAACTATTACATTAAATTAATTTGAAAGTAAAAAGACTGTATCTGTATAAATGTAATACTATTGAACAATAAAGGGGTACATGCAAAGTGAAACACAGAAGAAAAAACTATTTGCAGGTAATCATATTTTAATGTGATGATACCTGGACATAAGGCATGTTGTTTCTGTCCTCATAAGTGACCCGATCTTTTCCCTCCAGGACCTGGTCTATCTCTAGCTGACATCGTTCTGAAAAGAGTAAAATGCCAAAGATTATAAGACTTTTTACCTCCCTAATTCTCTTTTCTTTAGGGGAATGTAGGTCAGCTGGCTGCTTGGTGTTTGCTAATTTCTTTGCTCAGCAGTGAACCAGCATGTGGATGGTGTGCTTTAAGGATAGACTTGCTTTTCTCTGGTGGCCAGCTTATGCAGGATCTAAGGATCAAGGCCCTGGACTGACCTAGATCTGTACTGTGCTCTTTCAATGGGTCTCTATTCACATCAGAAATTTCTGAAGGCAACTAGGTTTGCTTGGAAAAACCTCCTGCTCTGTTTTTATGCATTACGTATTTCTGTACAATGTTTAGTCTGTTAGAGCACATGTATATGTATAGCCTATGTTTATCTGCACAACTATAAAGTTATCAATGGATAGTTTTGTGTCTCATTTAAAATTGCATTTGAATTTTTTTGTTTTTAGGCTTCATCTCTACTCTTCTCCTTATGTCATGTTTTCCTCCTTTATAACTTTCCCAAGAAAAGCCTTTAAAACTATCCCAAGAAAAGCTTTTATAACTATCCCATGAAAAGCAGACAAAAAAGCAGGGGTGCTGCTTTTTTGTCTGCTTTTCTTGTCTGTAATCTGTAAAAGAGGGAAAAACAGCTGATTTGCTCTAACTGAACAGAAAGACAAAATCGTAACCTAAACATACGTTGAACATGTGGGTAGTTCATCAGGTAAAGAAATCCTGTAAGCAGGGTGTTGGAGGTAGTGTCAGTCCCAGCAAAATGAAGATCTAGGCTGTACGTTATGAGCTGTTCTTCTGAAAAGGAAGAAGCATCATCGCCTCTCTGAAAAGAGAACATCTTAGGATTACTAGCTCATTTTAACTGATTACACTAAGGCAAAAAATCCATAAACAACTTTATTGCAAGCACTACTAGAGGTGAAGAACACAGTCCTCCTCATTTAAGCTGGAATTTGAGCAAAAGGGTCTTACCTAAAAGTCTGAATAAAAAACAATTCTAGCAGGTCTAACATGTGAGACAACTTTTGACATTTTGCAAACCTTTTCCAGTTCATCCAGATAACAGTCAACAAAGTGTCGAGGCTCCCCAGGTACTCTGGTCTTCTTGAACTCATTCACCAAGCGGAAAACATGGTTTTCACAAATCTAGGGAAAATAATTTGTATACACTCAACAAAAATATAAACACAACACTTTTGGGTTTGCTCTCCTCTTCTATGCAATGAACTCAAAGATCTAAAACTTTTTCCACATACACAATATAACCATTTCCCTCATATATAGTTCACAAACTAGTCTAAATCTGTAATAGTGAGCACTTCTCCTTTGCTGAGATAATACCTCCCACTTCACAGGTGTGCCATACCAAGATTCTGATTAGACGCTATGATTAGTGGACAGGTGTGCCTTAGATTGCCCTCATTGATCAGGTTGTCAATTTTGGCCTTTGGAATGTTGGTCCACTCCTCTTCAATGGCTGTGCGAAGTTACTGGATATTGTCAGGAACTGGAACATGCTTTCATATTTACTGATCAAGAGGATCCCAAACATGCTCAATGGGTGACAAGTCCGGTGAGTATGCCAGCCTTGCAGTCTGTGATGCTATCAGCTAACAAGAATTGTGAACATTGTGACTGTTCTCCCTGCTGCCCTCTGGAAAGAGGTTCCGCAGCATCCGCTGCAGATCCACCAGGTTGTGCAACAGCTTCTTCCCCACTGCCATCAGACTGTTGAACCTTTGATCCACAATCCGAACTCTGCACCTATTGCACATTATCGGGCATCAAATGCTGCTGAACTTTTAACTTTTAGCCCTTTAAATTGTTAATCTCATTGTATTTTTCAATAACGCATTTTTTGCACAAATGCCATTTTGCACTGAACCACTGCAACTTGCACACTGTCTCTTATCCTCTGCACTGTTCACACTTTGACCACTGCTGCACTTTTTGTATTTTTCTATAACTCGTGCCATTTGAAACATCAATGCAACGTTCATAAGCTGTATGTAACGCAATTTCGTTCTGTATGCACCCTGTGCATACAAAATGACAAATAAAGAAGTCTAAGTCTAAGTCTAAGAACAGATCCTTGCAACATGGGACCATGCATTGTACTGCTGCAACATGAGGTTATGCTCTTAGAGGTATGGCACAAGAATGGGTCTCAGGATCTTGTCACGGTATCTCTGTGCATTCAAAATTCCATCTATAAAATGCACCGCCACACTGTCTGCCATCATTCCTTAACAGTGTAAACTGGGATTCATCTGTGAAGAGAACATCTCTGCAATGTGCCACACACCAGCGAATTTGAGCATTTTCCCACTCAGGTTGGTTAGGACGACGAACTGCAGTCAGCGGGAGACCCCAATGAGGGTGCCAAGCATGCAAATGAGCTTCCCTTGGACGATTTCTGACAGTTGTGCAGAAATTCTTTGGTTATGCAAATCAATTGTTTCAGCAGCTGTCTGAGTGACTGGTCTCAGATGATCTTGGAGCTGAACATGCTGGATGTGGACGTCCTGGGCTGGTGTGGATACATGTGGTCTGCGGTTGTGAGGCTGGTTGGATGTACAGCCAAATTCTCTGAAATGCCTTTGGAGACAGATCATGCTAGAGAAATGAACATTCAATACAAGAGCAACAGTAATACCAATTGTACGTTTCAGAGTGGCCTTTTATGGTGGGCAGTCAAAGGCAAACCTGTGAAGAGGGTTGGATTATCTCAGCAAAGGAGAAGTGCCTACTTTCACAGATTTAGTCTGGTTTGCGAAAAGAATTGTGTATGTGGAAAAGTTTTAGATCTTCAAGTTCATCTAATTAAAAACCAAAAGTGTTTCGTTTATATTTTTGTTGAGTGTATAAGGATTTTTGTAAATTAAAGTACATAAAGTAATGGCCAAACATTTTCAGTCAGCAAACGTCATGTACAAACTTCATGCATTTGGTTTCTGAGCTGACAGTTTACATAGTTTAAGATATTGAATGATTAGATACAGATTTAGTCAACTTTTAGAAAGATTCCAAATAGTCCTACAAAATATCTTAAATTGATGAGAAAAACCAAAACAAATATACATGAACATGTGTGAATACATTATTTATTTATTTGTTGGAAAAATATAGCCTTTACCTCTGCATTTTTAAAGGCTTTTCTGAATGGCAGTGGAAGGTTTCGGCTAATAGGAAGGGAATCATATATCTGTAAAGAAAAGGAAATAATTACTTTTATAAAGCAAAAGGCATACCTTGATTTAGGACGTGTTCTAAGATATCTTTTTATCTTATTATTTAATAAATACATAGAAAAGTCAGTGTTATGTAAACATCAATTAAAACTCATAAGAGTCCTTGAGTGCCTCGCTCAGCTCCCTAAAATGAGATTATTTTCTGCTGACCTTTGCTAAAGTTGCTGTTACATAGTTCAGGTTTGTCAAAGCAGAGACAGATCTGAAAGCTGCACTGTGACTCAGTGGAAGAAAGAGGTGTTTCTTTTTGCAATCTGAAAGTTTGGGATTAGATTCTGTCTTTCTGGTGACATGTAGGTGTACCCCTGAACAAGCAGCAGACAGCTTTACAGTCTGCATTTTGGTGTGTGATTGGTGTGTGATTGTGAGTTGTGGTTCAAGTGGCTCAAGGTGTCAAGAAAACAAATGCTAAACAAATTTAGTCTATTAACTTTTTAATATTATAAAGGCTGTCCTGAAGCTGGAACCATTCAAATGATATACAGACATAAATATGCTGGTATTTCTATGCCAAAAGAGGAAGCTGTAAGTAACTAACAACCTTTTTTTTAATTTAATGTTGATAAGAAAACTTTTCAGGGTTTGTTTTTGATTGCTTTAAGTGGAAAAAAATAAGTGGTGGTACTTCTGTAATGATCTTGGTTCTGTTGTTTTTCTTTAAGTTTTCTGTTTCAAGTTTAGCCAGGTTTTTCATTGATTTCTAGCTTTTTTGGTGTGTCTGGATTCATTTAAGTTGCTTAGGTTTTTCTGTCTGTCCCCTGCTGCCTCCTTGTGTTCTTTTCCCTTGGCTTCCTCGTCAGCTCTAATCACACCTGTTCCCTATCAGCTCATTACCTCTACCTTTGTTCAGTCAGCCATAAATACACTCCCTCTGCAGTCCCTCTTTGCTGGTTCCTCGTCTTTACCTTTCCTCACCCTGGCTCCTTGTTGGTTTTTCCCTGATGTCTCCATGGTTCTGGTTAGTGTTTGATTTTTATGTTGGATTTTTGGATTCCTGTTTTTGTTAAACATTTTTTAAGTTGGATTTTTGGATTCCTGTTTTTGTTTACCATTTTTTAAGTTGGATTTTTGGATACCTGTTTTTGTTGCCTTATCTTGCAATAAACCCTCCAAGAATTCACCTCTGCCTCCCAGCTTCTGCGTTTGGGTCCAATCTAAACCTTTTAACCAAATCGTGACAGAAGGAACCAGCCAACAATGGACCCAGCAGAACACGGCCCGGACGCCCCCAGGAGAATTTCCATTATTCTCAGGAATGCTCTGGACTCCATTGCCGCTCTCAGTCCGCCTTGGAAGAGGGTGAGTGCGGCTGACCAGTTGAAGCCAGTATTCCTCTCTAACTCCTCACTTCTATCACCCCCAGTTTTATCTGAGCTATTCGAGGAGTTGGAGTGGAACCGCCAAGCCGCCTCCGCCCAACTCTGCAATAGACCTCCACCACCCAAACCATCACTCCATCACCTTCCCACTCTGCTGTCTCTCACCTCCGATCCTGTTCCCCCACCATTACCAGCTGTGGGTCCTCCCCTGCCATCTGCTTCCTCCAGGCGCAAGCAACGCCGCCGGGGGAGGAAGACAACCACCTCTCCGGAGCGTCAGCCTGACTCCTCCTCTCCCTCTCCGGAGGGTCAGCCTGACTCCTTTTTCAGTCCCTCTCTTAACCTGGTTAGTTTCCCCTATGGCTTTAGTCGTCACCTCCATGACAAACAGCTAGCTTCTCGGGTTGGTAGGTTTAGACCTGCTTTCATAACTTCACCCCCCACAGTCAGAGCTCCCCATATACCAGAGTCAGATCTCTGGGGTTTCTTTTATGGGGAGAGGGAAGATCTTTTCCCTTTTCTGCCATCTCCATCAGCTCCTAGCAGTCCAGTTTCCCTAGCACCAGAGGCCGTTAGCAGGCTAGTTAGCCCAGCACCAGAGGCCGTTAGCAGGCTAGTTAGCCCAGCACCAGAGGCCGTTAGCAGGCTAGTTAGCCCAGCACCAGAGGCCGTTAGCAGGCTAGTTAGCCCAGCACCAGAGGCCGTTAGCAGGCTAGTTAGCCCAGCACCAGAGACCCCTGAGCCCGCTCTGTGCCCTCTGGAGACCCCTGAGCCCGCTCTGTGCCCTCTGGAGACCCCTGAGCCCGCTCTGTGCCCTCTGGAGACCCCTGAGCCCGCTCTGTGCCCTCTGGAGACCCCTGAGCCCGCTCTGTGCCCTCTGGAGACCCCTGAGCACACTTTCAAAGAGGCTTCAGACTTTGGGGTTTGTGGGAGTACGCCTCCAAGAGCCCCTCAGCGGGAGCTCCAAGCCTCCAAGAGCCCTCTGCGGGCGCTCCAAGCCCTCTCTGAGGCTGTTCCTGAACCACAGTCGGCGGCCCCCTCAGAACCTGATCCGGAACTGCGGTCGGCGGTCACCTCTGGGTCTGCTCCTTTGCCGCAGTGGGCGGCCCCTTCGGAGGCTGTACCTGGGCTGCACTGGGCGGCCCCGCCTGAGTCTGTTCCTGATGCGGGGCCACAGTCGGCGGTCTCCTCTGGGTCTGCTCCTGAGCCGCAGTGGGCGGCCTCGTCTGATCCTGTTCCTGAGCCGCAGTGGGCGGCCTCATCTGATCCTGTTCCTGAGCCGCAGTGGGCGGCCCAGTCTGATCCTGTTCCTGAGCCGCAGTGGGCGGCCCAGTCTGATCCTGTTCCTGAGCCGCAGTGGGCGGCCCAGTCTGATCCTGTTCCTGAGCCGCAGTGGGCGGCCCAGTCTGATCCTGTTCCTGAGCCGCAGTGGGCGGCCCAGTCTGATCCTGTTCCAGAGCCGCAGTGGGCGGCCCCTTCCGAGGCTGTTCCAGAGCCGCAGTGGGCGGCCCCTTCCGAGGCTGTTCCAGAGCCGCAGTGGGCGGCCCCTTCCGAGGCTGTTCCAGAGCCGCAGTGGGCGGCCCCTTCCGAGGCTGTTCCAGAGCCGCAGTGGGCGGCCCCTTCCGAGGCTGTTCCAGAGCCGCAGTCGACGGCCCCTTCCGAGGCTGTTCCAGAGCCGCAGTCGACGGCTCCCTCTGAGCCTGTTCCAGAGCCGCAGTCGACGGCTCCCTCTGAGCCTGTTGCAGAGCCGCAGTCGACGGCTCCCTCTGAGCCTGTTGCAGAGCAACAGAAGCGGAGGCGGCGTCCTCCTCGGCGCATCCTGCGGAGGCGGCGTCCTCCTCCTAGGTTTCTGCTGCATTGGAGACGCCGGCCTCCAGAGCGTCTCTCTCAGCCCCGGCCCCGCGGCCGGCCTCCAGGGCGTCTCTCTCAGCCCCGGCCCCGCGGCTGGCCTCCAGAGACTCTGCCTCGCCTCCGGCCCCGCGGCCGCCCTCCAGAGACTCTGCCTCGCCTCCGGCCCCGCGGCCGCCCTCCAGAGACTCTGCCTCGCCTCCGGCCCCGCGGCCGCCCTCCAGAGACTCTGCCTCGCCTCCGGCCCCGCGGCCGGCCTTTCAGAGACTTTCGATTGTCCTCGCCCACTCTGGATGGGTTGCGCTTTGTTTCTTGGACTGTTTTTGGCTTCTTGCCCCCCTTCCTGGTTCCCCCTCCGCCCACCCTGGGTTGTTTTTTTTTTTTTTGCTTTTTGGACATTAAAGGGGCGTCTGGAATCCGCCCTTGAGTGGGGGGCTCTGTAATGATCTTGGTTCTGTTGTTTTTCTTTAAGTTTTCTGTTTCAAGTTTAGCCAGGTTTTTCATTGATTTCTAGCTTTTTTGGTGTGTCTGGATTCATTTAAGTTGCTTAGGTTTTTCTGTCTGTCCCCTGCTGCCTCCTTGTGTTCTTTTCCCTTGGCTTCCTCGTCAGCTCTAATCACACCTGTTCCCTATCAGCTCATTACCTCTACCTTTGTTCAGTCAGCCATAAATACACTCCCTCTGCAGTCCCTCTTTGCTGGTTCCTCGTCTTTACCTTTCCTCACCCTGGCTCCTTGTTGGTTTTTCCCTGATGTCTCCATGGTTCTGGTTAGTGTTTGATTTTTATGTTGGATTTTTGGATTCCTGTTTTTGTTAAACATTTTTTAAGTTGGATTTTTGGATTCCTGTTTTTGTTTACCATTTTTTAAGTTGGATTTTTGGATACCTGTTTTTGTTGCCTTATCTTGCAATAAACCCTCCAAGAATTCACCTCTGCCTCCCAGCTTCTGCGTTTGGGTCCAATCTAAACCTTTTAACCAAATCGTGACAACTTCCCTTTAATGGAGGAGTACCACAGCTTGCATTTAATGGTCCCCTTAATATGCAAGAAAAACATCGATAATATTTGTACACACATCTATCTATTGATCTTTATATCTAATTAAAAAGCACAATATACAGATTCTAAATCAAATCTATATGAGCCAAAGTAGTGTCATCATCTCGCTTTTATTACCTTCAAGCCTTGTGCTATTGTGGAAATATAAGAAAATAAAGATATCAAATAAAAGATCTTTAAAAACAAGGAAATAATGTGCCCTTGAGACACAATATGGGTCAGAATACTGTGTAACGGCTGTACACTGATGGGTAACATTTAGAAATGGTGGTTTTGCATAAATTTGTATAACTTACTTAAAGGACTGATTAGGAGGAAGATTATGAGAAGGATTGTATGAGCAAACCCATGGAAGTATTTAACTCTACAGAAACTGGGTCAAGACTTGAATGTAAGCTTCAAGCTTCATGTATGTAAAACTCTCCAAAGTAATGACTCCAACTCTGATGATCCCTCTATCCTAAGGATGGATTCAAATGGGAGCCAGGGGAAGCGTTAAGATCCCTCTCTCTAGCTACTCACCATGGCCCATGCTCCATTCGCTATCTTTGAATTTTCAGTGAAGCACTGAACAATCACTTTGATCATGTCATCATCGTACTCGAAGCGTGTTCCAAAAAGAACCTGGCAGATGATGTTGGAGGCTGCATTATGGAACATTACCTGAGGACTCACAGTCTTACCTGTTAAAAGTGTAAAGCAGATATTCAAAAGCAACTTTACAGAAACTAAAATAGATGCTGTAGAGTTGTTATAAGGTTTAAAATAGGACATACCAATGCTGCTCTCTAGTGTTTTAATAGTGTATTGAATCTCAGCGGTAATTCTGTCCTCCATTGACTTTTTCCCCAGACCAAAATTCCTCAAAGTCATCAGAGCAAAGCGTCGATGTTCCCGCCAGCTTGAGCCGTAGTCTGCCAGAATCACCCCTTTAAAACATTGGGCAAAACAAAAAGTTACCTCTGTCCAGAACAGCTTTCATTTAATGTTCTTTTACTCATTACATTTAATTTTTGTGGTAAATTATTTTATGTTTTTTATTACATAAAAATATTATGAATATATGTTGTGACTTTTAAACAGAGCTGATCATCTGTTTGAGCAAGGCAACAGTGTTGACTGAAGTGAAGTCAGACCCTTTAAGGATCAATTAGATCAATTAAACAGACCATTGCAGTTGTCTGTTAAATGTATATTATCTCAGAGGACACAAAAACATTAGAAGTTGATAAGAGGTCTACAAGGCCAGCATTGTGTATTTCTAAGAATCTGCTGACATGGCATCACTGATAACTTCAAGCAGAGCTGTTTCAGTGAAATGCATTATAAATGTTTTTTTCAAAGTAGCCTGTAAGTTGGGCAGCAACTGCTTTCTCAAAAAGCTTTGACATAAAGCTTATGTTCGATTATAACATAAAGGGGGATTTTAGGCAAAAGCATCACAATTATGTTTTAAAAAACATGGAAACCTCTCAGTCAGAAGGAAAATACTGAATTGAATTAGGTTAGGGAAGAGGCAAATATGAAGAGTAAGAAAGAACAATACATAACCTTTCCTCTTGGTAACATCATTGACAAACAAGTCCTGTGGTCGTCCAGAGAAATCAGCAGCTTTGATTACCATGGCTTCTTTCATTGCTTTTAGCCCGTTGATTACCACAGCTGGTTTTGGACCAATGTAAATACTGTAGACATTTCCATATAATCTATTTAGCTAGAACAAAAAAAAAAAAAAAAAAATTAGAAAAAGAAATATAAGAAAGCCAAGGGTTTTAACACTTGTTCATTCCATGTGCAGCTATGAAGTCTGAGGTAAATTTTGCAAACAAGTGTTTACACTCTATTGGCAATGTTATTCATAAAATAATCGATTTCTTTTGTTTCTAGCTTTGTACAGCAAATGGTTGGATGCACCACAAATGGTAAAAAAAACACTGCAGACAGATGAATGAGGCAAACTCCTAATCACACATCCAACAGGACAACTTATGCTGAAAAATACAAACTTTAAAACACAGACAAAAACACAAAAAATGATGCCAGATAAAAAAAAAAAAGCTGTAAACTCATAAAAAAAAAAAAAAAAAAAAGTGCACCTGGCCACTAGGGGGAGACATTGACCTTTTAAATAAATGTTTCAAATATTGAGTTGTCGTATCCTGTGAAAATAGCCATACCCCTCATAATTGTTTTGGCAACGATTAGTAAAGAGAGCAGATACTAGCTTATCGGGTCCACTGTCTATAACCTCTTGCATTAACTGCCATTATTCCAAGTGTGCAGATGGTTAATGTGTACTGAATACAGTACAATACAGGTATTTGCAATTATAAAACAGCACCCTGCTTGGAAAGCAAGTTTATTTGTGTTTATTTCACCATTCATGTTTACTGCAATTTTTCCAATATTGAATGAATTATTGCTACTGTTTTGAAGATCTTTAAACAGCATGAGGCATATTGTACCAAGTTGCTTACCCTGTCAAAGTCCTTCAGTGGGTTTTCCAGGCTCAGGTTTAAAATGTTCCCCAATACAGGTAAGATGGGAGGTCCTGGAGGAAAATTCTTTGGTCTCTGGGATCGAAACAATAGAATGATGAACCAAGCAAAAAGCCATAATAGAAAGACAGAAAAAAACATGTTTCTTTATTGTCTGAGGAGAAAATATCAGGTAGTGACAGAATTAATCTGCGCCTGTTAGCCCTGCCTTGTTTGCGTAAGGACCTTACACTATGTGTTAAAGGTAAGGGTAAGGGCAGAACTAGTTTGAGCAGGATCTGGCAAGAGCAATGCATCAGAAGTAAAGCCTGATAACCTGTAGGCAATAAGTGTTAGAAACTAATCGGTCTCACAGAGGGATAACGAGAGGGGATCTTTTTCTGCACCAGTCAGAGCTATTTGTTGGCTCAGATCACACCTTAATATATACACTACTGTCTGTTATTTACACTTATCCAGACACATGACAAATGCTTTTTGTGTGTTGTTAGCTCATGTTGCATCATAAAATATCTGTTTGCAAAAGCTAGCCATGTCATGACATACCTGATATGATAAGTGGAATACTTACACACATTTAGACCTTTGGATCTGCTATGAGTTAGATTGACAAACCCATCTGAAATTTTTATCCGAACAACGTTATCATCTACAAAATATGCAGAAATATGTTGAAGTTAACCTATTCAGTCCCTTAAAAGAATTGAGGAATGGAGGAAAAGTTTGAAAGACATGTGAAATATATAATTGTAAGTAAATTGCAAAAAAGTTATTATTTTTGAATTACTTTTGGAAAAGAATTTCCAAAGACTATGGTGTTTTGTTAATCATTTCAGGCCGATAAAGGCCAGAATCATACAAAAAAAAAAAATTAAATAAATAATAATAATAATAATTAGGAATATTATTTGATTTAAATTTAAAGAGACAAATTCCAGCCCAACACTTAATATTTGCACCAAAAACCCCAATGAAAGAAATCTGTTACCTCTCGTAGATACTTGCAATCTGGCTTCTGTTTGTGCAATGGGATATATATGGGGAAAAATAATCAAGAAATACAGAATAGAACTGAAAATCCTCCTTTGATATATAAAACCTTAAATGGCCAAGCTCTATCTTAACCAGGGATCTGATCATTCCTTATAACAGAGCAATTTACTCTCAATCTGCAGGTGTAGTGGTTCCTAGAATTACTAAAAGCAGAATGGGAGGCAGATATTTTTGTTATCAAGATCCTCTCCTGTGGAACCAACTACCAGTTTAAGTTCATGAGGCAGACACCCTGTCTACTTTTAAGGCTACTCTTAAAATTTTCCTTTTTGATAAAGCTCTTAGTTAGAGTGGCTCAGGTTATCCCGAGCTAACTCTATAGCTATGCTGCCAATGCCATAGGCTTTGACTTCTGGAGGACAAAGGGACTACATTTCACCATTCTTCTTCATTCTATCTCTATTCTCCCATTCTGCAATATTTGTAAGTTTATCCCCAACCTTAATGCTCTTTCTGCTTTTTCTCATTGTAGTAGCTTCATTTGGTCTGTTACCGTGTGACTGAGACACCATACTGGAGAGAAATATTAACTGGGCTGCTGCCATCAACACCATTATTTATAAAGGTTGAAGCTTAGCCTTCTTTTCAGTCTAGTCCTGTTTCTCTTACTGTAACAAACCTATGCACTCTCTTCATCCTTATGAGAACTGACTCTGAGCTTGTCTACATGGCTGTGTCTTTTCTGGACAGGGCCAGCTAACCAACTAACTGCTGAAGGTGGAAGGAAGATAACTGAGGATCAGAGGAGCCTGTGGACAGACAGAGCAAAGAGGTGGCTGAAAGAAGGCAGTAGCTGGTCAATCTCTTTGCTTGAGGTAGGACAGTCTTTCTAGGGCTAAGTTAAAACAGTTTTTTTTTTAAAGCCAACCACAAACCTCTTAAGAGCAATCCTGACTTCATCTTTTGTCAAAATCTGTTTCTCTATCTTCCATTTTGATCAGGATACTTTTTCACCTCCTTAATTTTTCTTTGCAATACAGTCAATCAATGTAGCCTACATGAGATGACAGTTTGAAATGGTTAATGGATTTGATGCCTTAAAGCTGAAGTCTGTAAGTTTTTAAAAATCACTTTTTTGTCATATTGGCTAAAACTGTCCCTATGCCCAGACAGCAGTACATGTGATATGTAACCTGTGAAAAAAACTGCTTCAATTGGTCCCGCCTACTGCCTGTATTTCAATCTGGAAAGAATAATTCGGGACGAGTCAAAACAACCAATCACAGCCAGAGGAGCGTCTGATGGAGTGTCAATCACAGCTCACACACGCTGAATCCCCCCCCCCCCCCCCCCCCCCCCCCCCCCGCCCCCTTCTGGTCGCATGCGGTAGCCGGGCAGATGCTGTGAGAGGGGTGGAGCTTGGAGGTAGGGCATGAGTGAAGAAGAGAGGGTGGGGGAGTGGCGTGAAACCTGTTTTTCTTCAAATTTTCAGTCGAAGTCTGCTCTCTTCTCAATGTTACAGACTGCAGCTTTAATCAGCAGATACAGTACTGAGTTTTGTGATGGATCAGACCAGCATTAAGAATGTTTTTTTGATTTGTTTCTCAAAATGCAGTTACTAGAGATTACTAGAGAGATCCCATTGGCATTAGCACAGGTATATTTTGTCTTGCAGATTTACAGGATCTAACTGTGGGTTACACTGTATTTTACAACAGCAATGGACTTTGACTCAGCCAATTACATTTAAGAATGGGAAACACCCATTTAAAAAATTTGTTTATCTCTGTGCACTGTCAATGCTTTGACAACGCTAGATCACGCCCTTGGGCTGGAAAACAACCTTTGCCCGACATGCTGAACGCTGAATCCCGGGTTTATGTTTTGTAAAGAAGGCTTAGGAGTAGAATGAGAAGCAGATCCATCAGTTTGTTTTGCTGTTGTTGTTAAACCAGTTTTAGAGAGAGATCCAATATACTTTACTCATTGAAATTAAACTTTCCTTTTGTTAAACAATTTGAACATGCAGTTATTAAGAACATTCTAATTTAGTTAATTATTTATGATGCCTGCTAGAGGATTTACTGAATACTTTGAGCTACCTTTGCTTTATTAGAAGTCTTAGTAATGCATTTTTAAAGGGGTCATAGAATGATTATATAGGGTATTTGGTCCTTAAGGTCTCTGAATAGGGTGTGTAAAATTGTTTGGGCTGAAAATGCCGAGCCAGCTCCCATGTCAGAGGACGAAGAGGGCACATCCAGCTAGTCACGGTCAGAGAAACAGGACAACACTGGAAAACAGGCCGATCTCCAGCATCTATAAACAAGGGTGTTGGTGGCAGCAGCCCAGCTGATATTTCTGTCCAGCGTGGTGTCACAGCCAAACATGAACAGATGAGGCAAAGCTACTATGACAAAAAGCAGAGAGAGCATAATGTTAGAGATTGAACTAACAGATTCTGCAGAGTAGGAGAACAGAGAGAGAATGAAGCAGAATGATGAAATGGGGGTCCTTATGTCCTCCAGAAGTCTAAACCTATAGCAGCATAACTATAGAGATAGCTCAGGATAACCTGAGCCACCCTAACTATAAGCTTTATCAAAAAGGAAAGTTTTAAGCCTAGTCTTAAAAGTAGACAGGGTGTCTGCCTCACAGACCAAAACTGGTAGTTGGTTCCACAGGAGAGGAGCCTGATAACTAAAAGATCTGCCTCCCATTCTATTTTTTAGAAATTCTAGGAACCACTAGTAAACCTGCAGATTGAGAGCGAAGTGCTCTGTTAGGAACATAAGGAACAATCAGATCTATGATATAAGATGGAGCTTGGCCATTTAAGGCTTTATATGTGAGAAGGAGGATTTTAAATTCTATTCTTGATTTAACAGGAAGCCAATGAAGAGAAGCCAGGATAGGCGAGATATGATCTCTCTTTTTAATTTTCATTAGAACTCTGGCTGCAGCATTTTGGATCAGCTGAAGACTTTTAACTATAGTTTGTGGACTTCCTGATAGTAAACAATTACAATAGTCCAGACTTGAAGTAACAAATGCATGGACTAGTTTCTCAGCATCAATCCTGGACAGGATATTTCTCATTTTTGCAATATTCCTCAGATGAAAGAAGGAAATTCTAGAAACCTCTTTGATATGGGATTTAAATGACAGGTCCTGATCAAAAACAACACCAAGATTTGTTACTTTATTATCTGAAATCAGTTTTATCCCATCCAAATGAAGTGACTGGCTAATCAGCTTCTTTTTCAAAGACTCTGGTCCAAAGACTATAACTTCTGTTTTGTATACATTCAGAAGGAAAAGTTAAGAGTCATCCAGGTTTTTATGTTTTCAAGACATGCCTGTAGTTTATGTAATGGGTTAGCTTCATCTAGATTTATAGACAGATATAGCTGGGTATCATCAGCATAACAGTGAAAATTAATCCCATGCTGTCTAATAATTCTACCGATTGGGAGCATGTATAAAGTAAAGAGAATTGGTCCTAGCACTGATCCCTGTGGTACTCCACAGGTAACCTTTGAGCATGTGGAACATTTGTCATTAACGTGAACAAACTGAATTCGATCAGATTTTAACCAGTCTAGTGCTGTAACTTTAATTCCAACAAAATATTCAAGTCTTTCTAAAGAAAATATTATGGTCAACTGTATCAAATGCAGCACTGAGATTCAACAGGACGAGCACAGATACAAGTCCATTATCTGAGGCCATGAGAATATCATTAGTGACTTTCACCAGAGCTGGTTCAGTGCTATGATAAGCTCTAAAGCCAGACTGAAACTCTTCAAAAAGTTCATTATGGTGTAAGTGATCGCAAACTTGTTTGGCAACTACTTTCTCAAGAATTTTAGATAAGAAAGGAAGACTGGATATAGGTCTATAATTGACCAAGTCATCTGGGTCAAGAGACTGTTTCTTAAGCAGAGGTTTAATTACAGCAACCTTAAAAGCATTTGGTACATATCCCTGTAACAGAGATACATTAATCACATCTAAAATGGAGGAGGAGATCAAAGGAAATACCTCCTTAAATAACCTGCTTGGAACTCGATCTAACATACAAGTTGAAGGCTTAGATGAAGACAATAATTTTGCTAATTCAGAAAGTTCAATTGGATCAAAGCAGTCTAAACCCGGTTCAGATTCCATGACTACCTCAGATACAATCGCGGATAGAGGAGTGCTAATGATCTTATTTTCAATCTTATTTATAAAGAATCCCATAAAGTCATTACTTCTTAGAGTAGGTGGAATGGACGGTTCAACTAAGCTATGGCTCTGGGTCAGTTTGGCAACTGTATTAAAAAGAAATTTAGGATTATTCTTATTCTCCTCTATTAATGAGGAGAAATATGCTGCTCTTGCTTTACAAAGGGTCCTCTTATACAGCAGTAAACTATTTTTCTAGACAAGGTAGGATTCCCGTAGCCCTGAGGAGAGATATTTTCTCTCCAGTTTCCTAGCATTTTGCTTCAAAGTGCGCAGCTCTGCATTAAACCAAGGAGCAAGCTTTCTATTTTTAACGGTTTTCATTTTCA
Organism: Cyprinodon tularosa; assembly: GCF_016077235.1. NCBI lineage: Eukaryota > Metazoa > Chordata > Actinopteri > Cyprinodontiformes > Cyprinodontidae > Cyprinodon > Cyprinodon tularosa. The sequence continues at coordinate 1,475,106 of NW_024038997.1, read as the reverse complement.
AAGGAGCTGCGTTGTCTAAGGCAGTACACAGAGAACTAGCAACCCCATCAACAAAATCATCAATCTGTGAAGGAGAATAAACTAAGCTCTGCAGCACTGCTCAGCGACACAGAGGAGAGAGAAAGTAAAGCAGATTCTTTAAAATGTATAACTGCACTATCTGATAATGTTCTACCTAAATTGAACCTTCTTTTGGGGGAGGAGAACTCTGTTAAAGTAATCCTGAATGGTTATTAGAAAGTGGTCAGAGAGGACAGGGTTGTGAGGAAATACTGTTATTTCTTCACATTCTATGTCATATGTCAGCACAAGATCCAAAGTATGAAAATGAGAATGTGTGGGACTATTCACATTTTGAACAAAGCCAATAGTGTCTAAGATAGCATTAAAGGCTGCTCTTAAGCTATCGCCTTCAATGTCAGCATGGATGTTAAAATCTCCCACTATGATGACCCTGTCAGTATTTAATACCAAATCAGAAAGGAACTCTGAAAACTCATCTAAAAATTCAGAGTAAGGACCTGGTGGACGATACAAAGTTACGAAAAGAAGAGGTTTTCTTGCTTTGAAATTTGGATTGCTTTGAAATACAAGATCTACTTGGCAAGCAAAGACCTCTAAACATTGTAGATTGCAAAAAACCTGTTGGTCAGGGTTCTCAAGTTTTGTACAGCCAATCTGTTAGGTAATGGCTGGATTGCAAGTGAATGGAGGCTCATTGTAAGCTGAGTTGCAAATTTTTAAATTATGCAGCCTTTTGGTGCACTTTGCACGGTAGCAGGAGCAAGAAAACCATGGCTTTTTGCACAGGCAGAAAAGCTCAGTTTAAGTTAAATCTGACAATCAAATCATATAAAGTAGATTATACCGCTCATACGGAGTAATTGTAATCAAATAGCTTTGATGAACTTTTAAAAAAATACATGAACAGGATGGTTAAAAATAACAGTTTATAAATATAAATTTTTTGCTACTAACAATAAGTAAAATTAGTTATAACTGTTCAGTTGACATTTTAAAACATGAGTATTAACAATTTTGTGCAATAATTGTGGCATATTTATTTAACTAAGTATTTAAAAGACATTTTCATCAGAACCAAACAGTGTTGTGAAGCAGTAGTTTTTAAACATGGAACTTTTGCTGTTTAAAACGTATTACCGCTCTGGGAGATAATTGCATTCCCCCCCAGCAGCAAACAAGGGCTGTTAAATCAGGTTTGTGAAGGCATTAAAGTACCTGAACATGCAGGACACACTAGTGTGTAGACATTGTACAAATGTCAAACAAATTCTTCTCATTCACTCAACTTTTAAAAGTCCACCTGACCTTAATATAAATCCAATGGATGAGTTTTGCAAAATCAGAGCTGCAAATGATTTTTTGATTTCTATTCAACACAGAGACATGAGGCCTGTGGAAGTTCCTCATCAGACATAATTGGCACTCGCAGAAGTTTCTTTTAATGACTTTTAGGGTTTTGAAATTAATTAGGGTTGTATTAGTGCATCAAAATGGCCCTTCCCTAAGCATCAGGCTGAAATCTTTTTACATCGTCACCACGGCCACATAAAATTTTGTAGAAACATGAAAGTTGTTATGATTATTCACCAAAGCCTCCTGAAACTTACACTCACCGGCCACTTTATTAGGTACACCTGTCCAACTGCTCGTTAACACTTAATTTCTAAGCAGCCAATCACATGGCGGCAACTCAGTGCATTTAGACATGTAGACATGGTCAAGACAATCTCCTGCAGTTCAAACCGAGCATCAGTATGGGGAAGAAAGGTGATTTGAGTGACTTTGAACGTGGCATGATTGTTGGTGCCAGAAGGGCTGGTCTGAGTATTTCAGAAACTGCTGATCTACTGGATTATTTACGCGCAACCATCTCTAGGGTTTACAACGAATGGTCTGAAAAAGGAAAAACATCCAGTGAGCGGCAGTTCTGTGGACGGAAATGCCTTGTTGATGCCAGAGGTCAGAGGAGAATGGCCAGACTGGTTCGAGCTGATAGAAGGGCAACAGTGACTCAAATAACCACCCGTTACAACCAAGGTGGGCAGAAGAGCATCTCTGAACGCACAGTACGTCGAACTTTGAGGCAGATGGGCTACAGCAGCAGAAGACCACACCGGGTGCCACTCCTTTCAGCTAAGAACAGGAAACTGAGGCTACAATTTTCACAAGCTCATCGAAATTGGACAATAGAAGATTGGAAAAACGTTGCCTGGTCTGATGAGTCTCGATTTCTGCTGCGACATTCGGATGGTAGGGTCAGAATTTGGCGTCTACAACATGAAAGCATGGATCCATCCTGCCTTGTATCAACGGTTTGGCTGGTGGTGGTGGTGTCATGGTGTGGGGAATATTTTCTTGGCACTCTTTGGGCCCCTTGGTACCAATTGATCATTGTTGCAACGCCACAGCCTACCTGAGTATTGTTGCTGACCATGTCCATCCCTTTATGACCACAATGTACCCAAATTCTGATAGCTACTTTCAGCAGGATAATGCGCCATGTCATAAAGCTGTAATCATCTCAGACTGGTTTCTTGAACATGACAATGAGTTCACTGTACTCAAATGGCCTCCACAGTCACCAGATCTCAATCCAATAGAGCATCTTTGGGATGTGGTGGAACGGGAGATTCGCATCATGGATGTGCAGCCGACAAATCTGCGGCAACTGTGTGATGCCATCATGTCCATATGGATCAAACTCCATGAGGAATGCTTCCAGCACCTTATGCCACGAAGAATTGAGGCAGTTCTGAAGGCAAAAGGGGGTCCAACCCGTTACTAGCATGGGGTACCTAATAATATGGCCGGTGAGTGTATGTTAAAACAATCATATCTGTATCTCTTATACAATTTGATTCATTAATCATAGTTAAACATAAACCTGCTTGGCAGAGGTCTGCACTCTCAGAGTATTTTTCTGGTTAGGATTGCTTTAACCTCACAAGGCAAGGGAAGTTTAATAATCGAGCACATTTCAGTAGCATGACAACTCAACCTGCTGTACATGAGAAGAAAATGAAAAGAACATAGGAATGGCCAAAAGAAAAAAACAGAAATAATTAGCTAAGTTGATATATTAAAAAAGTTACAAGTATTTAGTTGGACCAAAAACTTTGTAGTTCTTCTCATTATCTTTGCTGAATGCCAGTTGATTCTTGTAGTAATTTCTGTAGAGTAGAAATCAGACTTATCCCATGATAAAAAAAAAAACATTCTGAAGTCTGTGGCGATTTCTCATAGCACTTTATATGTTGATATTTTGTTCAATACAGGTTATTTCAGTTTTATTCATATAGCTCCAATTCACAACAGATCTAATTTCAAAGCAATTTCTAAAAACTGTTTCATTGAATAATAGAGTCTGTTTAGTTTAAAGTTTTGTATTTAAGGAAACTTTAACCCTAACACATGAGAAGAAATACACAAAATAATTAAGAATTTAATACAACTATTGTACCCAAACCAAATACATATATCATAATGAAGACAAGTTTACATTTAATGTTGTTGAGCTAGAATTAAACAAAATGTATTTCTAAATCCAAGCTATTGCGCTTTTAATGCAGCGTGTTTCTTCTGTCCTCACTCTGAGGATCTTAGTTGGACCTTCATGTTGTAAGGTTTTGGAGTTAGAGTGACCCCATAAACTGGAGTAAAATCTGGTTCTCCTGCATCCTCTGGCCAGATGAACTTGAACTTCTTCAGCAGAGTCACAGTGAAGAGGAAGAGCTCCATTCTAGCCAGACCTTCTCCGAGACACACCCGAGGACCTGAGAAAAAGAAAACAGATCAAGTTCACAAGCTATGCTTATCACCTCAGATCTAATATAATCTTTTCTTTCCATTTTACCTGCAGAGAAAGGCATGAAGGCATCTGGTTTGACAAACTCTCCATGTTCATTCAGGAAGTTTTCAGGGTTGAATTCATGAGTAGATTTCCACTGTCCCTCCTCCCTCAGAACCGAGGTCAGATTCTGAATGATCATTGTTCCCTGAGGCCATAAAAAACAAAAATATGTCAAAATGTCATTACTTCCTCTCTTTTAAACACAAATCAGTAATGGTAAGCTCACCTTGGGAATGGAGTATCCCATGAGCTCGGTGTCCTTAGTTGTACAGTGGAAAACACTGAGAGGAACTGTGTTGGCAATCCTCTGCACTTCATGGATCACAGCCTGAATGAAGGCAGATAACCTGATATTTGTAACATTAAAACAGCTTAAACTTAAGAGTGGAAACAGTGGCAATAGATGACGACTGGGAATGGGTCAAAGCCAATGACTAAATGAGTCAGACTTAATTTATATCCCTTTAAAAGAACCTTCACAATTAGTTATCCAGGCTTATCAGGAAATTTTTCTGTTTCTTTATGCAGATAATTTTTTTATGCATCTCTATTTATTTTCTGTTATGCTTAGTTTGCTGGTTTAAAAAAAAATGAGGACATACCTCAGAGGCTGCATTTTTCTTTAGACGTTTTATATTTTTCATTTTCTTACTATGTCTATAGTTTATTACATCTGAATAAAATGACTGGTGTAAAAGACTCCTACTGTTAACTAAGTGACATTTGCTGTATTTCTGATTAACCATGTTACAGAACTTAATGCAACATCTTGGGACACTTTCGAATGCAGTATTTTGCCGAGAAATTGTGATTTTTCAAACCCTGGTGATGTCTTCAAGATGCAGATATCTCATCAAGCTATTTCTTGCACCTTCTGAACTGTGTTTACATCCTTTTAAATGATTAACTGCTATAGTCAGCATGCTTCAAGCATTTTTTTTAGTTTAATGGCTTCTTTTGTGTTTGAGGTATCTGTTTTTCATATATTTGTTTGCTTCTGTGTAATCATGCATAGCAGGAAAACAGCAAATCTATTCTGAAAACATTCCTCTGGCCACCTTCTACCACATAAAAGGGCTTGGAGTTTGTAGACTCTATTCACTGCTCAACTAAACACCAATTCTTAAGACTTGAGATTTGGCTTCTCAGTATGCTTGGAGTCATTTAAACCACTACCATATCTCTATGACAGTTTTGATTATGTTCTCCTGCTTTTCTCATCCATTAGATTCCATCAGTTTTCAGCATTTCCTGCTCCCCACACCTGTGTTCCATCTGAAATCATACCACCTGTCCTTAATCAGTAATAACCCTGTTAAGCACTTACTTTACATTCACAATATTGTATATTCCCAACTACAGCTTTGTTGTTTTAGCATCAATTCTGCTGACCTATTCCTTTTTTATTATATCAGGTTTGGTTTTGATGGTTTGTCAAACAAACAACTAAGTAACAAAAAAACTATTGTCTTTAAAATTATTATATTAAATGTTTAGCTTTGAAGAACTGAGAACTAAAACTGTGGACAACCTTGCAAATTATATTGGCCTTTTAGAAAAATACAAACTTCTATCAGAAGCAGTCCTCTAACTGCTGAAGATTTAGTTGCTACAGCACATGTGATACTGAATAAAAACGGAAAGAAATCAGTTGATGCTCCCCACCTGTACATAAGGCATGCTGTTTCTGTCCTCGAAGCTGGCTCGATCCTTCCCCTGCAGCACCTGATCAATCTCCTGCTGGCATCGTTCTGAGAATCCAAGTTAGCTGCATGTTACTCTACAACCTAAACCAGTGGTTTTCAAACTGGATTCTCAAGACTACAGCATATGGCTCAGCTATTTGTAGCCCTGAAGGCTGTCAGTGCTTGCGGTGTATCGCACTAAAAAAACCCAGTTAAACTTAGCAAAAACGAATCTTATCTGAATTCTCATGGGTACCTTGTATGTGTGGGTAGTTCATCAGGTAAAGAAAGCCTGCCAGCAGAGTATTAGAGGTGGTATCCGTCCCAGCAAAGTGAAGATCTAGAATATAGTTTGTGAGCAGTTCCTCTGAAAACGAAGAACCATCATTGCCTCTCTGCAAATAAGGAAAGTGAGCAATTTAGGACAACCCTAAATAATACTGTAAAAATGCTCCCATGTGATTAACAAATAATACAATTCTTTTGTTATTTTAGTTTAAAACAAACTTATTTTTGAATACAAGTGTCATATTCTAAAAGCATATTCCTAAGCTGAAACTTTAATGGGTCAAAAATCAAAACTGAAATAGGGCAAATACTTTTGCACCCCTGCAAATACTAAAGGTCCTCTATGAGGTCATTATTGCACACATTGTTAAAGACACAATGATATAGTGGGGGCGACAGTGGCGTTGGATGTAGGAGTTTGCCCTGAAATCGACTCCGACTTTCAGTGTCGTTGTGTCCTTGGGCAAGACACTTCACCTGCATTGTCTACTGATGGTGGTCAGAGGGCCTGGTGGTGCCAGTGTACGGCAGCCCTGCTTCTGTCAGTGAGCCCCAAGGCAGCTGTGGCTACAATGTAGCTTGCCACCGTGAGTGTGTGTGTGAATGGGTGAATGAATGTAGTGTAAAGCGCTTTGGTCAAGTCTCCTGACTTGAATAAAGGCGCTATATAAGTACATGCCATTTACCATTTAGTGCAGCCAGACTAACAGGTTTTATGGTGCAATCGAGAGTTGACCCTGGTCACCTTATCCAGTTCATCCAGATAGCAGTCTAGAAAGTCTCGAGGCTCTCCAGGAACTCTGGTCTTCTTGTGCTCTGTCACCAATTCCATTGCAATATTCTGACAAGTCTGAACAAATAAGAAATACAGAATTGAAAAAAAAAAATAATTCACAAAAGTCTGTAGAAGAGGATGATTAATTTAAGAAGCTAACAAACCATAAATGTCTAGCAATGAAAACTTTACTAAGAATGAATACGAGCTATGATGGGGTGGAGTATACAGCAGGTATATGAGTTAGAGTGACAGAAGTAATAGTAAGAAGAAATAATTTTTGGACTGAATACCAAAAACTTACATCAGTTAGCTTGCACCTTTATTGTGGAATAACTCTAAGCCTGCATAAGATTCAGGAGATACCAAGAAAATACAGGTAGACAGCATTTCTTCTGGAATCCTCTGGAGAAGGTTTGAAAATTATTAAGATAGGAGACTTCCAAAGTTTAACATTAACACCTCCAAGTAAGTGGTTTGTTAAATCCAGGAAAGGCTGAGATTTAAACCTGGATACATCTATAAATAGATGAACTGATAGATGGTCCGCTTAGTTGATTTTTTCTTCTGGTACCTTATAATTTGTAAAGGCTTTTCTGAAGGGAAGTGGCAGGCTGCGAGTTATTGGAAGAGAGTCGTACACCTGTAAACAGAAATAAGCAGTTAGTTTATTGTCCTTATGACCTGCAAATTGTGTGGCATAGGGCATCTGAATTCAAGGAGATCGATCTATCTCAAGATTCATGTAAATAAACAATTTTTATTGGCCTATAAGTGATCACCTGAGTCTCAAAGCACGTTTTAGAAAGATCTTAGGCAAATAAAGGTTGTGTTTTAGCAGAAGATATCTAATAGGACTCTAAAGTGAACCAAATGTACAGTAGAACCTTTCCATTGTCAAGGGAGGAAGAGCTTTAGGAAGTGAATGATTTAGTGCTTGTAGATAAGGGGCCCGTTTCATGACGCAGGCACAATCTGAAGCGATTCTGTGCGACTGATAACCGCAGATAACGACCATTTATTAGGACGATAACATCTGAAGCGCGGCTTCAAACAGACACTTAATATTTACTGTGTAAAAGAAGACCACATAAAACTGAAGAACCCAATGAGAAAATGAGGTTCCATCTATTAGAAAAAATGTTTTTATTCCTCATGCTTACCTGCTGACAGGTGATTTCACCTAAATACATACATTGATCCATTACCATTTGAGAAATAATCCTGTAATATTATTGCGGTAACAAGCCATTTTGATGTGTTAGTTTTACTGAATATGTTTTCCTGATATATGAAAAAGAAATGATTTGTCTAAATGAACATTTTAAACAAAATGTCATTCTCCACATCTAGAACAAAAAATCTGGATTTCTAGAAATTGATTTCAGATCTCCACATTCCTAATATACAGGTCATCATTTGTATTTTTTTGAGTATCTCCTGAATGTGGAGAAAACGAAGGAGATCATCGTCATCTTTAAAAAGAATGATGTAAAAACTGTGGACTATATCTCAGTCTTATGTTTACATTTGATCACCATGTTTATATTTTATCACTGCTGCACTTTAAGAAATGTAAATGTCTTGAGAGCTGTACTGAACAAAATTTCGTTTTGTACACACTCTGTGTACAAAATGACGATAAAGTTTGTCTAAGTCTATGAAGAAATGTTTTTCAGATATCATAAATACATATTCAGTCAAGCTGTTAAATGTCAGAACAGCCCCCTAAAATGGGAAAACACTTCTAGATATATAAAACTTAATTCTTACTAGTATAATTTTGTTTACTAATTCAGTTTCTGCTGCAAAAATGTAATTTAGAAAGTATATTATTACAGTTAGGCCTAGGAGTTATATTTTTATCAGTAAGAATCTTATTTTAGCGATCTACAAATGGAACAACAGAGTAGAGTGCTTATAATAAATGTACAAACAGCATGCCATATAAACTGAGGCAATAACTTGAGTAACAATCTTCTCCTTGGCCATCTTCCTCTCCTTTGTAACGCTGTTTCTCTGGCTTTTAAACACATTCTCCCTTTTTCATATTATTTCTTCATTAAAATCTCCAGTTCCAGTTGGGTAAGATAGGCACTTCCTGTTGCCTGTTGTCATGGTAACTCGTTTAATTGGTGCTCCACTGATAATGGTTTTTCATACTTGTTACGCACATGCTGAACTCTAAGTGGTTCTACAGTACTTGGAGTTGATTACCTAATTCATTGCAGTCCTTGCAAAATCAAAAGCCCTGAGTTCCCGACTTTAGGCTACATCAATTTAGAGATGAGGATTTTAATCTGTGTTTGTTAAACCTGCTTCGTGAAACGGACCCCAGAAATAGATTTTAACTCACCATAGCCCAAGGTCCATTGGCCATCTTCGAATTCTCAGTGAAGCACTGAACAATAACTTTGATCAACTCATCATTGTATTCAAAGCGTTTACCAAACAGAACTTGGCAGATGATGTTGGAGGCTGCGTTATGGAACATGACCTGTGGGCTCAGTATGCCATCTGTACAAATCACAATAATCAGAAACGGATTCATCAGGTTTCACTAAGATTAGTGTTGCGCCGATGCCATTTTTTGGCCCCGATACCAATACCCGATACCTGGCTGTGCAGTATCGGCTGATACCGATACCATAATAATGTAAAATAATTGCCATCATGGCTTTGTCAACCTGCTGCCTACCTTTGTGAAGCCGGAAAAAAATCTAATACAAAGTGAAACCAGTAAAACTTTTTATTGCCTACCAGGAGTGGGTGACAATAGTTGAATAAACTTATGGCTCTCAAAATGGTATCGGTGCCCTATTTGTTGGTACTCGCCGATACCGATACCACCATTTTAGGGCAGTATCGGGGCCCCGTCCGATACTGGTATCGGTATCAGTAGCTAAGATCAATATTAGTTTTAACAAAGAATACTGCAACCCTTTCAACACATCCATAAAATATACATTGGATACTATAGTATTCATTGATGCTCAGTTATTTAGTGTTTAATTTGGTTAGATGGTAGTTTAAGTTGGAAATATTATAAAGCAAATTAAATTAAATTGAGGGAACAACATATCTTCCAAAGGGATGATCTCTTTGACCAGGAAGTCCAAGGATAAACATTGCAGGAATAAAGGCTACACAAACTCTAATTAAGTGGTTACCTTGCAAGCAAGATGACTTGGCGTGAGATTTGTAAATTCACATACTCCTGACATCTTGCCAGAAGCCAACAAATGTGTTCGCCTCAATACGGAAAAGTTTTGAACTATATGTATCAATTTAGCTTGTGCCATGTTGGTTAAGTGGACCCATAAAGGAAATACCTTGGCTCTGTTCCAGGGTTTTTATTGTGTATTCAATCTCATCATTGATCTTGTCTTCCATTGACTTTTTTCCTAGACCAAAGTTTCTTAGTGTCATCAGAGCAAAGCGTCGATGTTCTTTCCATCTCAAGCCGTAATCTGCCAAAATCACTCCTAAAACAAATGTGGGAACACAGCAGAAAAAATTTTACTCTCACAATATGTTACATTTATGCATATTTATGTTATACATTTTTGTCATATAAGAGATAAGAGAAACTACAAAAGGACAGTCTAAAAGGGGTTATAATGGCTCTCAACTCACAAGGTAGTGTTAATGTCATTTTGGTTTTCAGCTTAATCCTTTGTGTTAAGCTTTGTTCTTAAACTTGTATACCATTCTCAGTTTAGGTCATTTTAAAATGTTATCCATCACTGACACAGACGACTTCCTCAAAATATTTTCTGATTCATCAAAAATAGAAGCCAATGTTATTGTTGTTGCTTCCATGTGTTATGTACACCAATACTAAAATACTAAGCTGCAGCTACAGATATATACCACCCTGAATAACAATGTCTAATAACAGAAGGTTCTGACTCCAACACACATGGATAGGACACCCACTGCTCTTGAAGCTTCTTTTTTTTTTAAAGTTTACTTTGGTTGTCTGTTGTGTCCTTTTTGCTGTTGATAGCTTAAGAGCAGCCTTTAATGCTATCTTAGACACTATTGGCTTTGTTCAAAATGTGAATAGTCCCACGCATTCTCATCTTCATACTTTGGATCTTGTGCTGACATACGGCATAGAATGTGAAGAAATAACAGTATTTCCTCACAACCCTGTCCTCTCTGACCACTTTCTAATAACCTTCAGGATTACTTTAACAGAGTTCTCCTCCGCCAAAAGAAGGTTCAATTTTAGTAGATCTTTATCAGATAGTGCAGTTATAAATTTTAAAGAATCTGCTTCACTTTCTCTCTGCTCTGTGTCACTGAGCAGTGCTGCAGAGTGCAAAAGCTTAGCTTATTCCCCTTCACAGGTTGATGATTTTGTTGATGGGGTTGCTAGTTCTCTGCGTATTGCCTTAGACAACGCAGCTCCTTTGAAAATGAAAACCGTTAAAAATAGAAAGCTTGCTCCTTGGTTTAATGCAGAGCTGCGTACTTTGAAGCAAAATGCTAGGAAACTGGAGAGAAAATATCGCTCCACAGGCCTGCGAGAGTCCTTCCTAGTCTGGAAAAATGGTTTACTGCTGTATAAGAGGACCCTTTGTAAAGCAAGAGCAGCATACTTCTCCTCATTAATAGAGGAGAATAAGAATAATCCAAGATTTCTTTTTAATACAGTTGCCAAACTCACCCAGAGCCATAGCTCTGTTGAACCGTCCATTCCACCTGCTCTTAGCAGCAATGATTTTATGGGATTCTTTATAAATAAGATTGATCTTATTAAAAATAAGATCATAAGCACTCCTCTATCCGCGATTGTACCTGAGGTAGTCATGGAATCTGAACCGGGTTTAGACTGCTTTGATCCAGTTGAACTCTCTGAATTAGCAAAATTATTGTCTTCATCTAAGCCTTCAACTTGTATGTTAGATCCAGTTCCAACCAGGTTATTTAAGGAGGTATTCCCTTTGATCTCCTCCTCCATTTTAGATGTGATTAATCTATCTCTGTTACAGGGATATGTACCTAAAGCTTTTAAGATTGCTGTAATTAAACCTCTGCTTAAGAAACCGTCTCTTGACCCAGATGACTTGGTCAATTATAGACCTATATCCAATCTTCCTTTCTTATCCAAAATTCTTGAGAAAGTAGTTGCCAAACAAGTTTGCGATCACTTCCACCATAATGAACTTTTTGAAGAGTTTCAGTCTGGCTTTAGAGCTCATCATAGCACTGAAACAGCTCTGGTGAAAGTCACTAATGATATTCTCATGGCCTCAGATAATGGACTTGTATCTGTGCTCGTCCTGTTGGATCTTAGTGCTGCATTTGATACAGTTGACCATAATATTCTTTTAGAAAGACTTGAATATTTTGTTGGAATTAAAGGAACAGCACTAGACTGGTTTAAATCTTATCTATCTGATCGAATTCAGTTTGTTCATGTTAATGATAGATCTTCAACACGCTCAAAGGTTACCTGTGGAGTACCACAGGGATCAGTGCTAGGACCAATTCTCTTTACTTTATACATGCTCCCAATTGGTAGAATTATTAGACAGCATGGGATTAATTTCCACTGTTATGCTGATGATACCCAGCTATATCTGTCTATAAATCCAGATGAAGCTAACCCATTACATAGATTACAGGCATGTCTTGAAGACATAAAAACCTGGATGACTCTTAACTTTCTGCTTCTGAATGCAGACAAAACAGAAGTTATAGTCTTTGGACCAGAGTCTCTGAAAAAGAAACTGATTAGCCAGTCACTTCATTTGGATGGGATTAAACTGATTTCAGATAATAAAGTAAAAAATCTTGGTGTTATTTTTGATCAGGACCTGTCATTTAAATCCCATATCAAAGAGGTTTCTAGAATTTCCTTCTTTCATCTGAGGAACATTGCAAAAATTAGAAATATCCTGTCCAGGGGTGATGCTGAGAAACTAGTCCATGCATTTGTTACTTCAAGGCTGGACTATTGTAATTCTTTACTATCAGGAAGTCCACAAACTGTAGTTAAAAGCCTTCAGCTGATCCAAAATGCTGCAGCCAGAGTTCTAATGAAAATGAAAAAGAGAGATCATATCTCTCCTATCCTGGCTTCTCTTCATTGGCTTCCTGTTAAATCAAGAATAGAATTTAAAATCCTCCTTCTCACATATAAAGCCTTAAATGGCCAAGCTCCATCTTATATCAGAGATCTGATTGTTCCTTATGTTCCTAACAGAGCACTTCGCTCTCAATCTGCAGGTTTACTAGTGGTTCCTGGAATTTCTAAAAGTAGAATGGGAGGCAGATCTTTTAGTTATCAGGCTCCTCTCCTGTGGAGCCAACTACCAGTTTTAGTCCGTGAGGCAGACACCCTGTCTACTTTTAAGGCTAGGCTTAAAACTTTCATTTTTGATAAAGCTTATAGTTAGGGTGGCTCAGGTTATCCTGAGCTATCTCTATAGTTATGCTGCTATAGGCTTAGACTTTTGGAGGACATAGGGACCCCCATTTCATCATTCTGCTTCATTCTCTCTCTGTTCTCCTATTCTGCAGAATCTGTTAGTTCAATCTCTAACCTTCTGCTCTCTCTGCTTTTCCTCAGAGTAGCTTTGCCTCGTCTGTTCCTGTTTGGCTGTGACGTCATCCTGGAAAAAAACATCAGCTGTGCTGCTTCTATCAACACCCTTGTTTATAGATGTTGGAGATCGGCCTGTTTTCCAGTGTGGTCCTGTTTCTCTGACCGTGACTGAGTGGATGTGCTCTCTTCGTCCTCTGGCATGGGAGCTGCCTTGGAGCTCGTCTGCCTGGCTGTGTGTTTCCTGGACGGGGCCGCCTTTTACAACTGCTTTTTGTATCTCTGCTTCTGTCTCCTTGAACCCCAGTCGGCCTCGGCAGATGGCCGCTCACACTGAGCCTGGTTCTGCTGGAGGTTTCTTCCTGTTAAAAGGGAGTTTTTCCTCTCCACTGTCGCTACAAGCATGCTTAGTGTGGGGGATTGTATTTGAGTCAATGAGTCAATGCAATCAACTGGTTTTCCTTAGATAGAAAACTTTGTATCAATTTGACTGTATGATCTGGTTGAACTGTAAAGTGCCTTGAGATGACATGTGTTGTGAATTTGGCGCTATATAAATAAACTGAATTGAATTGAAATTGTTATGCTCTCTGTTTTCTGATCCTCTCTTCTCTAATAGGTATGGAAGCAGACTTCCAGGTATATCTTCAGTCTTGTCTATTTTCGCTTCTTCTCTTTTCATGCATGTATCTTTCCTGTCTCTATCTCTCTCCTTCTTTCCCCTTATTTAATATCTTCCCTTTCTTTCTCACCTCCATTTGCATGTCCATTGTATATGATTTTACTCCCCAAATAATGTTCAATTAAGTTTAATATACAAATATCAAGCTGAACTATATGATAACAGTCACACTGGTCTGCTTGTGAAATCAAAGCTGTTGGGCTATCAGCTAGCTGTGGGACATAAATTCCCAGAGCTTTATTAGCTAAACAGGACACACACAGAAAAAAAGAAAAGAAAAAGGAAGCCAATGTAGTCCATTTTTGAATAGCTACCAGCTCTGTGGCTCTCCTTTATGCATAGTCTGTAAGAATTATGGATAAATTCTGTTTGGGATGGATGACGGGGCAAGTCAGACAGGAATTCAGAGATCAAACAAAAGGATTTGGTAAATATTAGAACAAGAACAGAGGCTGTCTAGGTGCCTGAATGAATCCTACACGCATCTGTTAATCCATTTTTCATGCAGACAAAGGTGCAATGCTGCAGAACACACCCTGATACAGCTGACAGAATTGATTTGGAAAGTAGTCAGTGTGAAGTCAGTTTCACATGTAGCCTTTCATGTGTCTGCCTCATCATGCACAGCAAAATCCTGCCGTGCAACAGCCCTCACTCTGCAGGAAACACCCATGCATCTTTTCTTATATTGTAATTTTCCAGATTTGCTTTACTACACCTTTGTCATACGTCCTGTCTTGCTCATGTGATTTTTTAGATGTTGACCCAGTTTTCTCCATCATCTGTCACAAATAGGCTTGATCAGTGTGTCTGATGAACGAAGGACGAGAGTTGTCATACTGCAGCCCAACAGGGGTGGTAGGAATTACCACTTTGACAAAAAAAAAGCTTCTATTCATGATAAAAGGGAGAATGGTGGATTCGAACAAGTCCAGCCTTCTCTGACTGCTACTGCCCCTCACTGAGCGCACACTCTGTCACCTAGCAACCATGGTAGTGAGACACAAAGCAGGCAAAGAATGGATGCCAAACTTCTCACTATTGATCTGTATGCTAATTACATTTTCGAGGAGCTTCAGAGCCATCCTAGCAGATATCACATTTGTGTTCCCCATGATGCCAAGATTTTGTAATCTGTGCTTAAATGTCAGCCAAACCTATTTCCACATGGACTGATAAAGCCTTTCAATAAACTAACCATTACCTTCCACATATCTGACTCAATAATTATTTAAAACAACTATTTCCATTCTTTTCATACAGAACTAGTCACATACTTGTATTATATTATGCTGCACTTATAACATGCACCACTGTTTGTCGCTATTTCCCTTTTGCCTCTGAGCACAGAGCAGCTGGCTTGCTTGGACTCGCAATGAATCATGGGATACCCAGGGCTGCAGAGGACACATCCAGACCTGTCCTTCAAACCTTTGGAGGACGCAACCGTCGGATCTGAACACACTATATAAGTCTTTATGCACCCTTCCCTTGGTTTATACTCACATTGGCTTTCATTGTTCATAGCTTTTCATTGTTCATTCCTTTTGCTAGGCTGCCTGTGCTCCATATTTTGTTTTTGCTGTGATCAACAAATAAGGTCTCCTCCTTCTTTTATTTCAAACACTTTTTGGAGTCCTTTACTCACCAGAAACATGACACACCACAGACAAAAATTTTTACCTCAGTTGTTATATCAACAACTCCCCATTCCTAAGTGGTGGACCTGTTCTTCTGGTTCAACTTACATGTTTTCTAAGCCAAATCAAGGCTTTTTTGGGCAACTCTATAAAGCTTGGAAATCAATGCTAATGCTGACATTTTGAATTGAAAAGGCTTCCTGGATGGAAGCCGAAACCTGGAAAAGAAAGTCCAATGTTTTTTTTGTTGTTTTTTTACTTTTTTGGAATGACTATGACCTGGATGACTGAGCATTTTCATCAGCCTGTTCCTCTAAAGGCCTGAAATATTATTTAAAAAAATGTATAAAACCTCAAATGGCTCATCCTCACTTTACTGCACTTGAGGATAATTTTGTGTTTCTTGTTTCCCCCAAGAGGCCTTTCTGATGAAGATGTTCAGGATTTTTTTTTTACCTGTATCTAATGTTAAGTAAAGCTGACCATAATCAGTTACCCTCTTAAACAGTTGACGGTTTAAATTATGGTACGTCTGGTTGCAGAGACTAGTTTTTGCTTCTTTGATGTAACCCTTACCTTTATTCTCTGTGACATCATTTACAAACATGTCTTGTGGTCTTCCAGCATATTCCGCACCCTTTATCGCTATCGCCTCCTTTATGGCCTTTAGTCCACTGATGACCACAGCTGGTCTGGAACCAATAAACAGGCTGTAGACATTTCCATATGAGAGCCTGAGCTGGTAAAGAAACAAGACATAATGGGCTGGGTCATTTCACACAAAAATGCTTCAAATATTATAATAATAGTAATGTATCAGGCTGAATTTCAACTATCACATCCCATAAAGTTTATAGATATTGTTCTGTTCTGCCATGTTCATAAATAAAAAATATTGTAATGAGTGGAATAGGGTTGGAGCTCCTGTTGTGCATGATCACTGCAAATATAGAAATGCATTAAAACGGTATTAGTGCAGAGTTTTACTTGCAACAAAACAAAAACTAAAGTTAGAGGTCTGAAAAAGATGAGCAAAAGCAGCTGAGAAGAAGAACAATAAACCCCATCTGAAAAAAAGTCTTGTTTTTCACTAAGGTCAAATAACATTCAATTAACAATCAGACTGGCTATACCCACCTTCACTAAGAATGACTAACCATCCAATACATGAAACAGATGAGAAAACACCCCTGACTTTTAGACACAGTTGGAAACGTGCCAAGTATATAGGCTGTGGGCTTGGCTAAGTCAGTATCAGATATCATGTTTTTGAAGCAATGAAGTATATTTTCACTAACCATGCTTGGAACAAGATTGGAAATATAGAACATTTAGAAGAAAATAAATGGCGGTCATTCTGTTTATCAGTGCAATAGCCTGTATAAAATCAAGATTAACCACGAATGAGTGCATTAACAACAGCAGTGGTTAGATGTTTCCCAGTGTTGAGGCAGCTAGCTCTACACTGCTCTGCACTACCATCCATTATGCAACCACTTTGTATTCAGCAGAGGAAACACTGTTAAGTAAACAGTGCTTTGTGTTGGGTTGTAAAACTGGATTAAATTTTACTTCCATTAGGTTTAGTGTGAGTTTCTCAGACTGCAAGAATGTTGTAATGAAATCAAATATACAACTAAATTGTTGAAGCAAGAAGGTATATTTAAAAAAAAAATAACACTATTAACAGCACATTAGTTTAAAAACGATGAGGTGAAGCTTTCAAGATCAAAATTGTGTTAAAACTAATTTCTTACCCTCTCAAGGTCCTCTAGAGGGTTCTCCTGGCTCAGGCTCAAAACGTTCCCAAGGAGGGGTAAGGTTGGGGGTCCTGGTGGAAAATTCTTTGGCCTTTTAAATTTGAGTTGGAACAAGAGGAATAAAATTAAGAGGAATAAAAGAATCACAGTACCAAACATGATGGGATAGTTAGCTCTGCAGGATTGCACTAGAAGTGGCTGAGCTCTGCTTTTAGTCCTGCCTCCTGTGCATATATAATCTGTTCCTTTGTCCTAAGAATGGGGCGATACCATTGAAGAGAACAAGTTGATCCACAAAAAACCTACTCACAAAGAAAACTGTCAGTTCCACCTTAAATCCTCATTTCTGAAACAGACAGGGAGACTTTGATGAATTTACTGCAGACAGTGTGTGTGGGAGAGAAGGAAACTTTTTAAAAGACTGTTCTTCAATATCAAACCAGCATTGTTATCGATATTATCTGATACTACAATCGATCTGCCCACTTCTACAGTCAATATTTTCTGTTCAGTAAGACAGCAAAAGATGACAATTTACTGTAAGAGCAAAATTATTTTTATGCTTTTGTGTTGCTGGTATACATTTATTGTATTTATTTAGTTATTCCTATTATGTGTCTGTCTTAGTTGACTCTTGCTTGATGTAATCATCATTTGTGATCTTTTTAATTAGATGGAAAGTGTCCCAATGCTAAATCTAGCAGAGCAGCACCCTCTGCTGATGACTGCCAGCGTTAAACTAGTTGCACAAGTGAACTTTAATGTGAATGGATTCTTTATTATACAAAAGTATTGCCAGAACACTTATACACCTATGGCATAGGTGTATAAGGACCTATTGGTCCTATGCCCATATATTTTTGTGTTGTTTTTTCTTGTCTGTTTTAAAGCGAAGCTGAACCCAGCAAAGGAAATATAGGATTTAGTGTTTCAAAAGGACTCTGGTACATCAATGACCAGAAGAGTCAGCTATAACAAATTCAGTTAGATCACTACTTTTTCAAAGATATAGAATTTTTTTTTTAAATCTGTGTATAATCCCTGCTATGCTAGAGCACTGGTTATTTCATACATTTTATATCTCTTTGTACGATGAAATTGTTCAATCACCTAATTTATCATTTGAAGATAAAATGGTTTGCCAAAGTTCTGAAAATGCATATATTGTTTTTATCAAGAAACTTGGACAAAACTGTTTCCACTGACACCACAGTGGGATCAGGAACCTGTGGTCCGTTAAAGAATGTGTATTCCTGAATGTGAACATCACAGAATTCCACAGCTTGGCTTCATAGAAACCCACAGTCAATCTAATGCATTCCTGCCACACATACACACAAATGTCTGCTGTGTTCTTATCATACTATAAAAAAAATATATAAAATGTCTGTATATGGCAGTCTTGCAACCTTATAAATACTCACTTCAACAAACTTCATTTAGTAATCTGGTCCATGTGTAGAAATGTTTAAAAATTCTGCTATGTTGGCAAGGCAAGGCAAGGAAGTTTATTTGTCTAGAATAATTCAGTACAAAGTCTATACTTAGTGCTCTACATGAATTTAAAGGTGCAGTAGGAGATCTTTTCTGATGCATTTTTTACCATGTGGCTTGAAGATCTCCCCACAGTCGCCTAGCAAGCAGTGAAATAGAAGGTTGTGAAGTGAAACTAAAATAAATGGTCCCTGCTACAGTGAGACACCAATGAGTAACGTCCACCAATCACAAAACAAGGTCTGTTACAGGCACGTGCAGAGGGGGGGGCTAAGGGGGCTTGAGCACCTGCCCCTTTTGCTCCATGATCCCAATGTGCCCTTTTGGTCCTTTTTTTTTTTTTTTTTTTTTTTTGTATCTTAATTTTTTTTATTTGACACATGTACTGAAATTATTATTATTATCTTTTTTTTTGGCAAGAAAAATGTAACCCATGTTAAAATCTAACATAAATAGGGATCTAACATAAATAGGGATAAGTAGTTGGTTAAAAGTCTGTAGACAGAAAATAACGTCGCTGTCCCTGTAAGAAACCAGCGTTACAGGTGCAGTGTCTGGGTGACGCTGCAGTACGCAGACCCGAAGGAGAGAGCAGAGGAGGAATCGGAGAAAAAAAGAGCAGTGATTAATTAACAGAAAAAAAAGTTAATATTTTAGTAAACAAAACATAATTTACCTGGTCGGGAACTGACGAGGATTTTATGAGAACTAAGCCATATCGGTTTTGGTGAGTTTTGTGTTTATTTTTCTGTATTTTCATTGTGTTGTAATTTTTCTGTTGGTGGAGAGTTAATAACTGTTATTCAGTTAATATATGAAGTTTATGAAGAATAATTTATTTGCATAATTTGAGTATTTAAAAAGAGTTTTATTGTGTTTTTGGCCTGTTACACAGGTCAGGTTTTTTGTTTGGATTGGAAGCTTGGTCGGAGCGAGGATTACCCCTTGCTCACACTGGCTCCGGTGCGGTTACCGAGCCGACGGAGACCGCAACTCCCGCACACCCCCTCTCACCCCAGGCTCACACCGACTCCGGTCTTACCGTTGCGGTGCGGTGGATGCGGCGCCGCAGTGATTCCAAGTCATTAAAAAGACGTAAACCTCTCTCACCGGCTGCTGAGCTGTCCGGCTGCGGTTACCGAGACACTCCGGCGCTGCAGAAAATTCCGCAAGAAAGCTATCCTTGCGGCGTGCCGGAGCCCTCCGCAACAAGCTCTCGCAAATATCTTTATTTGGGCCGTGTTATCGCGTGAAGTTACGTGAACTCAAGTGAACTTCTGTTAAATCTCCGGACCTGTTGCCGGAGCCGCGGAGCCGCACCGCACCATAGTCAAAAGGGCGGTGTGAGAGGGGGTGTGCGTGAGTTGCGGTCTCCGTCGGCTCGGTAACCGCACCGGAGCCAGTGTGAGCAAGGGGTCACTGCCATGTGCGGCGTGCACATTCACAGACGGGATTCAAGATGGCGAGCCAGACCTAGAACTTCAATTCATCTTGTCCATTGAGGGAGGGACTTTCCCGCGTGTGGTAATCCCCTGCCAGAGCGGTAGGGATATCAGAAACTAGTTTGAACTGAACTAAAAAAGAACTGGAGACTGATTGAATTATTATTTTTTTTTGGACTGAATCAAACTGATTCTTTTCGTCGAACTGAGTGCCTATATTTACATTTGGACTTGAACTTGAATTTAAAGTGCCATACTTTGATTTTCATATGTTTAATTTCTGAATGTGATTTGAGTAATTGTGGTCCACTTGATTTAACTGTGTTGAAGGTATTTTGCAACCTGTAAAAGAAAGGAAAAGAGTTAACTCAGGAAAAATTTTAATCTTAAAATAGGTGCAACCTATGAAAAAGATACTGGTCTAATTAATCCAAATTAGTCTAATTAAAATAACCTAGGTGAACTAAAGAGCAAAAAGAAAGAGTGATATATTCTTTTTTTTCCTTCTCCCTTTTCCTCCCCATTTATACTTACCTCATTATTAAGAATCCGCAGAGTATTTTTGGTTTCATGTATTGTATTTTATGTGTGTTTTGCATTCATTAAATTGCTGGCCATTTTCACTTAAGCAGCGGTCTCTGGTGCTATTATTTTGCTCCCCACTCCTTAGAGCCTAGAACTGGTCCAGTGGCGCAGTTAGTGGTGTGATACCGGTGCTACAAAAACAATACAATAAGCCCTCCGGTCACATTGTTACCTTTGACCTTTTGCCGGTGACGACGCACTTGCCTCTCGCACAGTCAGATAAGGCGGCTAACTGCGGAGCTAAAGGTAGCGAATATTCCACATTACACTGTGGCCGCTGCTCATTTGGCCCTAAGCAAGATCAACCATGATCGGACGGATGGCTATGTCTTCAGTCTGCACCGCCTCTCCAATGTCAACCTGAATAGAGATGTGAAACCAAATGAGCCCCATGGATGATGCAGTATTGTTTGATCTAAAACACTATTTACTCTGTGCTTTTAGTCTTTTACATTGAAAATTATGTTTTTTAATTCACAAAAAACTGTTCTGTAATGATTACAGAACAGTTTTTTTGTGAATTAAAAAACATAATTTTTGGTGAAAATACTGGAGTAGGCTTCCTACTTGTCAGACAACGGAAAACTTTGAACGTTGTATAATTTCTCTACTTTAGCAAAGAGTAGCGGTTTAAACGGAGGAAAGTAGTTCTTTCTCTGAAGAACTACTGAGCGGGAGGAGACAGCTAGGTGAGGAAAAGCTGTTCTCATCTATCGATTCAGTATTTTTATCATACAGACATTAGGATGTTGTTCTTGTGTTTCCCTTAGCTTTGATTGTATGTCTCACAATTTTGTCATTTATCATTGTTCATTAAACTCTGAAAGCTATGTGACTTTGTTAATATTCTGTCCTAAAATGCGATAAGATGTGCCCTTTTTTTTTTTGAGCACCTGCCCCTTTAGTGGTCTCTGCACGGCCCTGGTCTGTTATACACTTTTGGTTCCTGACACGTCAGTCATGGTGGCACCAAGAGCAGCAAAAACGCAAGTGCTGTTTAATTTTTGATGCTTGTACAAGTTTAGTTCTAATGAACGGCTGAAGCATCTTTGCTGCTCTAGCTGCGTGGTAGAAAAGTGAGTCTGATGCGCGTTGGGCGGAGCTACCCTATCATTTCTTTGCCTGTAACAATGGCAACTCTGAGGTTTCGCTGCTACTCTTCTCTCCTGGATTTCTGGTACCGGCTTAGTAACAAGCTGCGGAGTTCCACTCCTTTGGACTTCACTCCTCAGCTCGGACTTAACTGTGCCAGAGAATTCAGTTAGTCTTCCTAAGGTGACGAGTAGCTGCACATTATCTTAATCTCTGAGCCTTCTGACAACCAGTTTAAGTACGTTAGTTGATATTATCCATCTAGCTGGTTGAGCTCCACATTTTATATTTTTCAAGTTGGATAATTTACTACTGCTAATCATTTAGCTCTGTTCTTTCTGCCAGTTATTCAAATGGAGATTTTACATCTAACTTCATTTAAAGGCCAAGCATTTCTTAGAGAGGATCACTTCTGATAAAGTTACCACTGGGATTGAAAGTATATCACAGAAAAGCAACTCCATGGTCCTGATTTCCAACACTGCCAGCTTTCTTTGCATGTGGGACAGACAGAGTCGGAGCTCTGCACCCTTTAGGTAGTGTTTGCCTGCAAAGAGGAAATGAGGAGGGGGTTTGGGGGGGAACAGATTCAGCAGTAGTGTTGGGCTGGATCCAGGAGATAGCGCTTTGGAGAGGTTTTAGAAGGGCAGGGGGAGGAGTTAGTTGTTCATTTGGAGTTTCATGTTGAGGGGACAGATTAAGTTGTAGTGTTAGGCTGGATACTAGAGATGGTGATGTGAAGGGATTGTGGAAGGGCAGGAAAAGAGGATTTAGGTGTTCTTTTTGGATCGCATGCTTGCCTGGCGGAATCTTGGGGGAGGCTACTGTGCTCCAAATCATTAACGACTGGGTCCTAATCATCTTTTTTTTAAGCCAGCCTTATTTTCTATTCACTGCCTTGCTTTTCCTTTTCCAAGGCCTCAGCAGGGTGAAGTTTATCATCAGGGAGAAATTTTATTAGCTTGTCATTCACATTGTCCTTTGTTCAACGAACAGAACATGTTGGAAGTCAGACATTTTGCACCTGACCTATTTAGGTGGAATCCATGTCTTTTGAAAACAGGGAAAATAATAAAGTTATCAATAAGCCACCAGATGCAGCTGAGCAGGCTGTTTTGATCCATGTATTGAGATGAGAAACTCTGCTATAGATTTCATCTCCTGCTTGATAAACCTCCTATAGTGCCACTAAGGAATATTTTGAAATGTATTTGTTTCGTAGTGGTGAGCAGATGAATCAGGCTCTTCTTTAAAATTTCTGACTTTCTCTTATTCAATCTCATTCAGTCCTGCAATTTGAATAACCAGTTTCTTCAAAGTTGGATGTAATTCTGTTATCTGTGTTATCATTGTTGAGATGTAAGACACCTTGCTGCAGCCAACATTCATTATTTCAGTGTTTTTCTTGCTGCAAAAATGTCAATCACAACATTATCAGTTACTATCAATGATCTTGGTTTGGCAGCTGGCTTGTTATTATGTTGTTTAGGAGAGAGTTGGATGATTTCAGAGCTTTTTCTGTTGCCCAGAAAATGGCTATTTTCCTGAGGGTCAGCATCGTGTGGAGCAACAAAACAGATTTGTAGCGGAATCCCAATATTCTTAGTATTGTTTCTCCTTCCTTGTCCTTTGTTTTGGAAACAGACTGTATTTTGCACCTGTTACTTGGAGTAGAAGATGTTTCTCTGGAGTCTAGGTCAGGTTTTATCATCTAGATGTGGTGTTCTTCTTATCAGGCATCTTCTTGGATTGGGTTTAAGTGTTCTTCTGAAGCTTTGCCCAAGGAGTGTTCAAGGAAGGGCAACTGTTCGGGTTATTTTCATTAGAATCAGCACATTCTTTATTGGTTGGTTATTGCATTACATGAACTTCAAACTCCAAAACTAACGCTAACTCTTCAGATAGCATGACTCCAACTCCTAAACTTTAACTGACGCGGGGTACCTCATCATAACTTATAAATGCAGAGGGTGCATGAAAAGTTGTGACAAGAAGTCACAAAAAATTTAAATGAACATCAAACTGGACAACTAACACAAACCTATCCAGTTGCATGACTCTTACCAGCTTAACTAAAGTATACCACGTTACCAAACACTCCTAAAGCTACCAACAGCAACTTTGTAGGCTACAATTTTCATCATAGATCAAATGTGTGTCACCAGACAAAAATGTATGCAACCTGTCATGCATCCTGTATCTCTCGTTCTTTCTCTCTCTATACACATATATATAATATACAGTACAGACCAAATGTTTGAACACACCTTCTCATTCAAAGAGTTTTCTTTATTTTCATGATTATGAAAATTGTAGATTCACACTGACGGCATCAAAACTATGTATGCAAGGTTGATTAAAACTATGTATATTGCTGTGGTTGATCTGAGAGTTAAGGAGTGAAAAAGAATGTTTGATAGTCAGATCAGCTATGATGGGTTAAAAGATATTGTAGTAATAAAATATAGGGGGTATCGCTAATTGGCTATCGACTGGGAGGCAGCAAAATAAAGTAATAGAAGTAAGGATAAAGTAATAGAATAACCAAAAAACACAGGTTGATGTCAAGTTGGAGAAGCAGGCTGGAATGGATTCAAATTCAGTTGTAATCATATAGTTCCAAGTCACAACACTTTATTTGTAAGGTATTGTACAAATACAATTCAATCAAATCATACAAACAGATTGGTTAAAAGTTTCCCATTTCAGGAAACTTTAACACTAGCAAGATAAAAGATTAAATTAAATTATTTTTAAAGTTGTTAAACTGCAATTAAACAAATGTAATTTTTATATCCTAGCTACTGCACTTTTAATGCAGTGTATTTCTTCTGTCCTCACTCTGAGGATCTTAGTTGGACCTTCATGTTGTAAGGTTTTGGAGTTAGAGTGATTCCAAAAACTGGAGTAAAATCTGGTTCCCCTGCATCCTCTGGCCAGATGAACTTGAACTTCTTCAGCAGAGTCACAGTGAAGAGGAAGAGCTCCATTCTAGCCAGACCTTCTCCGAGACACATCCGAGGACCTGAGAAAAAGAAATAGATCAAGTTCACAAGCTATGCTTATCACCTCAGATCTAATATAATCTTTTCCTTCCATTTTACCTGCAGAGAAAGGCATGAAGGCATCTGGTTTGACAAACTCTCCATGTTCATCCAGGAAGTTTTCAGGGTTGAATTCATGAGGAAATTTCCACTGTCCCTCCTCCCTCAGAACCGAGGTCAGATTCTGAATGATCATTGTTCCCTGAGGCCAAATAAATCAAAAGTATGTCAAAATGTCATTGCTTTCTGTCTTTCAAACACAGATCAGTAATGGCAAGCTCACCTTGGGAAGGGAGTATCCCATGAGCTCGGTGTCCTTAGTTGTACAGTGGAAAACACTGAGAGGAACTGTGTTGGCAATCCTCTGCACTTCATGGATCACAGCCTGAATGAAAAGAAATTATCTGATTATTATTAAAAAAAAAACAATCACCTATACTAAAAACAGAAAAGGGAAACCTCTTGAACCTATGAGTAGAGACAGTGACAACTGGTAATGAATATGTCAATTCCAAAGACCCTTTGTCTAAATAACTCATGCTTATGATCATATTTGGCCACTGTGTGTGTATGGCCGTGTTTTTGTTACATTATGGGGACGATTTCCCAGGAATATGCTACATTTCGAGGACTTACAGTTACTTGCGGGGACCCATGAGAAAAAGTTCTCTTCCTGGCGTGGCAATTAGGTTTAGGTCTAAGTTGTGGATGGAGTTAAAGGTTAGGTTCATTAAATGAGGTGGTTAACCCATGGGTCCTGGTCATTTAATACAGGCCAGTTGTGGGTCAATTGATGGCGAGCTACTACCTGGAACAGAACCTGCACAATAACATTCTCATCCTATATTTCTCTTCATTTGGTTGTAGTATTTATCTTTCATCTTTGAGTACTCCTGAATTTGTTGCTGTATTCTGTTATTTAAATTATGTGAACTACTGAGTCTAAGGAACTGAATTTTCTCAAGTGTGATATATCAAAACCAACTTTTCTGCAGGTTGTAAATATTGTCAGTATTATTGTTTTTGTTTCCACATAATGTATGGTACCAACACAAAGTTAAGTATCTGCCTCGGTGTCATTATTTACTGTCTTTCTACACTTCCATAACCCGAAACCTTGCCTGATATTCCAATCATCATTATCATGCCTATAGTTATGAAGGACCAACTCTGCCATATTTAAAAATAAATACAGAAATAAATAAATGCTCAATAAATGTATAAGCATACAATTAATTGCCAACAAAAAAGTGAGACATAAATGTATATAACTCTTAATTAGCTTCTTTATTTATTTGCCTTTGTAATATTTACCTTATTTATTTTTCTGTCCTTTATAATCTTCAACTTTATTTTTTAATTACTTATATTTTTAAGTATTTATTTATGTGCATGTTATAATATTTTTGTCTGTTTTATTCTTCCTTTGTATTTTTTTACCTTAGTTATTTCTTCGCCGCTGTTTATTTCTCTCTGCCCTTTTTACATTTCTCTATGCCCTTTTTACATTTCTCTCTGCCCTTTTTACATTTCTTTCTGCCCTTTTTACATTTCTCTATGCATTTCTGTCTCTATGCAAATGAGGAGGGGGTGTGTCCTAGAGAGTCAACTTCTGCTCATTGGTTGGCTTGGCGGTCCATCTTCTTAACTCACAGAGCTCAGAGTACTAAGTTAAATGTTCTCTTTTCTGTTGCTGTTGTTCAATAAAAGTACGTTTTAAGATCATTTGAGGCGAGAACCTTATACTTTTAAGCGTCACTATATGGCCCATTCACAGATTTAATGCGTAATTTAAAAGAAAATGTGACGAACTTGAGAGGACCGTGGCAACCAGCAAAGCTCCGAAGCTGACGGCAGCCAGGTCTAACCACAGCCCATCTGCAGCGGCCCTCTCTCGGCATAACCGTGTGTGAAGCGTGTCGGAGCTTGTAGTTGGAGTTTGTAGAGGTCAGCTTTACCAAGGCATTTGGTAGCCTTTTTTTTCTTCGATTGAAACTTGTTCTGGATCCTGAGCTAAACATGGTCTGTTGAAGCATCCCTCTAATGTTTTTGGAGTAGTCCATATTTAACCTTTAATTCCATCTGAATGTCTACAAGGTCAATGGTTCTTATTCGCTGAGAAGCATGGTGTTGTGATGGGGAGAAAAAATCAATCTTTTATTTAATTCCGTTTTACATATAGATTGATGAGAGCTGGCTTTACATTTACTTACTTATAAAGCATTCATTCAGACCTCAGAGCTGCAATACTACAAGGTGTCTAAGAAAGAGGAGTACTTATCATATTGGGGAGTGTTTGGAATAAAAATAATCCTTCTCATAACATTATAGACTGTTGTTCTCAGTTTACTCATAACATTTTACTATTTCTCCAACTGTCTGTAATTGATTTGATTAACTGTGCTCTGACAACCTTCACAGCCGCTTTCTGCTGGGTTTTAATTTAGTGAGAGGAACATGTCTGGCACCTACCCCTACTTTAACATCTTAAAGTGTTACAACAGAATAAGGCATCCCAGCTGCCTGGACATCAGAGATGGCAAAAGTACTCACTTTCCGTACTTGAGTAAAAGTACAGATACTTGTGTTAAAAAATACTCTGGTAAAAGTGGAAGTACTGATTAAACTTCTTTACTCAAGTAAAAGTAACAAAGTACAGGCTTGTAAATTTACTTAAAGTATAAAAGTAAAAGTAGAAACCACTTTTTTCATGCCGTTGCCTACATTTTAAATGGATGTCTGCCAATAGGACTAGATCTCCGTCCCAATTAGATTGAATTTGGTATTGATGACGTGAAAAATAATAATGGTAACTGCATTGAAATGATTCAAAACTAAAGTAACGAGCCAATTTCTTAAAATGTAAGGAGTAGAAAGTACAGATATTTGTGTAAAAATGTAGGGAGTAGAAGTAAAAAGTCACCATAAAAATAAGTAGTAAAGTAAAGTAAAAATATCAGAAAAATCTACTTGAGTACAGTAACGAAGTATTTGTACTTCGTTACTTCCCATCTCTGCTGGACATTGAATACAAGTGATTCACAACATAGGCTGCTGTGATTGTCTTGTTCTCTTTTTGCAAAGAAGGATAAAATGCAGACAAAGTGAATTACCATCTCCTTTATTTTACCGGTTGCATAGTTGATTCTTTTTTCCCCCACAACACTGTTCATTTCAAGCTAGTACTGCTAAACCGAACATCAATCTTGAGGTTTGGCTTCTCAGCCTCCTTGTTTGTTTAGATCCACCACTGTATCTCTAACAGTTTGGGTTATGTTCTATTATTCTCATCCATTAGATCTGATGATTAGTGTTTTCTGTTCCCTACACTTGTTTCCCAGTTGAAATCATTTATCCTGTCCTCAGTGAGTAATCACCTTGTTAAGAAGATGTGAATGTATGTTCTTACCTCTTTTTTTTAATCATTTTAATCATCAGTTTTGTTTTTGTCTGACTGACCTCTAGCTCACTGATTCTTTAACAAAAAACTATTGACTTAAAAACATTCAAATGAAAGGTTTAATTTGATTTAGGGCTGTAACTACCATTGAGGACACAGTGGTGGAGAGAGAGCAGCTTAAGTTGTTGACGGTGAGAAAAAGACTGCGTTTCCATGAGGAAAGATTTCAGCTTAGACGGCAAAGGAACATTAAAACAACGTGTATATATAACTCCATCGGTACCGACTGTCAGTTGTTTTTCACCAACTGAATTAAAGATCCATTATGCAATTGATATGTTAGCTACGTCTTTGCCTGAAAATGAAATGTTTATTCAGCTCTGATTTAAGTGTTGGATGTTGAACCTTTTTTGGCCTTTTGGAAGCCAAATACAAACTTTATTAAAATCAGCTCCCTGACTATTGAGAACTTTATTGCAACAGTAGATGGGATTCTGAATCAGAACAGAAATCTGTTGATGCTCCCTACCTGTACATAAGGCATGCTTTGTCTGTCCTCAAAGCTGGCCCGATCCTTCCCTTGCAGTACCTGGTCAATTTCCTTCTGACACCGTTCTAAGGAATCCAATTTAGCAGTATGTTACTGTACAATCCAAACCATAATTAAATCACCTATACATGGCAAGAAGCATAATAATTTGCCAGATGATCAAGGAAATAGAAGTATCAGATGATTAAATAATTCAAAGTCAAACTTTGTCTTCTTTTCTAATGATCTAACCAACCTCTTGCATACACTAAAACACTTCCAGTGTACAATAATTAAAACTGTGGTTATAAGATAAAAAAATAAAAAAAAACTCTCCACATTACATTTTCTCAGATTAGATCTCAATTAAAAAGATTTGTTCTGTCTCCCAAAGGGCTCTAGGTAAACTCCACCCTTGACATACCCTTACTCTTAAGCCATGATTTGTCATTTCTTCTTAATCATTCATTTTTCTTACCCCTGAGCAAACGTTTCTTTAACAGTTGCTGACCCCTTTGCTCTTTTTGTTTCCTCCAATTAAATGCAGAAAAGAGAGTAGCGACAGGATTTGTTACCCACAAATGTGATGTTAGAAATTGGTATTTTAAAAAGCAAGATCATAAATAGTATAAAGACTACACTTCCTGCCAAAAAGCCCAGTGGTCATCATGAAATCATTTCTTAACTTTAACAACCAAGAATAGACTGTTATTAATCAGTCTTAACCAATTTTTTAAAACATTTCCAAAAACAAGTGACAAATATAGAGAAACAAATAAAATGAAAATCCTATCTGTAATTTTATTTTCAGTGGGTTAGATTATTGTATAGACAACTCCAGCTTTAAATATACTTTCAAAAGTTGCTGGATCTGAAGATCACAAGTGAAACATGGCAAAAACTAATCTAAATTCTCATGGGTACCTTGTATGTGTGGGTAGTTCATCAGGTAAAGAAACCCCATCAGCAGGGTATTGGAGGTGGTGTCTGTCCCAGCAAAGTGAAGATCTAGTATGTAGTTTGTAAGAAATTCCTCTGAAAACGAAGAACCATCATTGCCTCTCTGCAAAAAAGGAGAGTGAACAATGTAGGATAAAGTAATACCAGATGAAAGTTTTGGTTGACTTGAATAATACTGTAAAAATGCTCCAATGTGAGTACCCAACATTCAAATTCTTCAGTGATTTTACATTATTTTGGAATATAGTCGAATAAAGATGCCCAAGAGAAAACTAAATTATTTGAATAGGGAACAATCCAACTAAACTGAATTCATTCTCACCACCATCAAACAAGTCTTATCACTGGCAGATCTAAAAAAAAAAAAAAGGTATAAAAATAATACTTTTTCTGCATTGCAAAAATACTAAATATGCTCTATAATATCAATATTGTAGATATTGATTATTGACCCACATAGTTCAGCTAGACTAAAAGGTTTCAAAATTGTAAGAGTTGGTCCTCATCACCTTATCCACTTCATCCAGATAGCAGTCTAAAAAGTCTCGAGGCTCTCCAGGAACTCTGGTCTTCTTGTGCTCAGTCACCAATTCCATGACAATATTCTGACAAGTCTAAAGAAAAAAATATATATTTATATGTGTATATGCAGTGAATGAATTACGTATTGAACACGCCACAATTTTCCTCAGTAAATGTTTACGTAGCTAGATGTGCTACTGACATGGCATTTTCACCAGATGACTGTAACTTTCCATACAGTCCACTTACACAAAGAAATCAAACTATAGATGTCCAGAAATTAAGTTATGTGTAATAATGTGGATAGGCACAGTTATTGAACAAATAAAAAAAGGGAGGTGCAAAAAAGCATGGAAAGCCAAGACACCAGCTGCAATCCCTCATAAATTAGAAAGTAATCCTGCCCCTTGTCCAATTAATATCAGTGTGTTTGTTGGGATCTGGAGGCTTGTCCACTTTCTCCACCAGAGGGCGCCGGAGATCTTCCTTCCTGAGGGCATGAGCTGCTCCTACACACATGTTTCCTGTCTCCTCATTAAGAAGACCTATTTAAGGAGGAGTGTCATGATGTAGCAGGTTTACTAGCCCAGATGCAGAACTCAACAGAACACACAGGCAGGAATAAAGTCCAATATTTATTGGCAAACACAGGTCTCCCTCCTGGGAGGCAGAGAAGACAGAGCAGGTCAGGTTCAGGTTTACAGATGAACAGGTTGACAGACTTACAGGTTCACAGGTTTCTAACAGGCAGGGTGGCTCAGGTTTGCTTCCATAGCAAGGACAGCAATCCAGCTCAGAGGGGAGCTTTCACTCAGCTTAAATAGGGAGAGATCCTTAATCAGTAGATAGGGATCAGCTGTTTCTGATGAGCGCCGGCTCTCAGGAGAAGATCCACGGCACCCTCTGGTGGGCAAACCTCTGGATCCCAACAAGGAGGAGGCTGGCACTTTCCTGCCAGAGTGTTTGCCAGTAATGGTTAGCAAACCTGAGCCAGCCTGCCTGATCTAGACCCTGATTTTGTGAACCTGTCTAACCCTGCGAAGACGTCCAGCTCCCACCTACTCACCAGGGCAGCAGGTTTGGCTCTCCACCAAAGATATACCGTTGAAATTAGGGGTGTGCAAAATAATCGTCATATCGATGCATCGCGATTCTAATTGTTGTGATCTACTGCATCGATTCTTGAAGGCAAGAATCGATTATTAAAAAAAAAAAAAAATTTTTTTTTTTTTTTTTATCATTTCAGTTTTCAAGTTGAAACATTTTAATGTTTTCGTTTCATTGGTTTGAAGGACCACTGAGGCCATGTAAACGGCACTGATTATCCTTATTTTGTTATTTTAAGTTTGATGAATCCTAAGATCTTTTTGTCAGTGTGTCCACGCCGGTAATAGTAATATTTCTGTCCAGTATTTGTTTTCATGGCAACACCTCCAAAAGTCATTTCAATAAATACAGCTATGTATGAATTCGGTTGCTTTCAGTTATGTATCAATTGAAGACACTATCCAGATCATACCCAGCCAGTCAGCCACTGGTAAGGGCTGTATCCTTTTACTACAGTGTTCAGTGAAAATATTGCAATGCATCGCAATATTTCAAGTATCGTGATGCATCGTGATAGAATCGCATCGTGGCATGTGAATCGTGATTCGAATCGAATCGTGACTTCTTTGCCAATACCCACCCCTAGTTGAAATACATGTCTAAAAAGTTGTCCCCCCGTTACATTGGCCCTTACAAGATCGAATCTGTCATTAATCCCTCTGCTGTCCGCCTGCATCTCCCTCCTTCTCTCCGGATCCTTCCACGTTTATCAGATCAAACCCGTCCTGACCAGTCCGCTTTGCCCTCCTTCCGACTCCCCTCCTCCCCCCCGTGACATTGATGGGCATCCTGCTTACACCATTCGCCGGATCGTAGACTCCCGTCGTCGGGGCGACTGGGAAGGCAACCTGGATTCCTGGTTCATTTATTTTAGACCCTGCTTTAATTTCTGACTACCATTCCTCTCTACCCTCTTGTTCCTTTGGACCGCCAGGTGGCGGTGGTTGAGGGGGGGGTACTGTTGGGATCTGGAGGCTTGTCCACTTTCTCCACCAGAGGGCGCCGGAGATCTTCCTTCTTGAGGGCATGAGCTGCTCCTACACACCTGTTTCCTGTCTCCTCATTAAGAAGACCTATTTAAGGAGGAGGAGGCTGACACTTCCCTGCCAGAGTGTCTGACCCTGTTTCTCCCTGCCTCACAGATGCCTGGAAACCTGAAACTCTGGAGATAGAAATCTCTGCCTGGAATCTGCCTGCCTGCACTCAGTCTCAGTCTCTGCCTCTGCCCTCAGCCCTCTGCCTGCCGACTAGCCTCTGGACTCACAAGGTTCCCCCCCTGCTGACCAGAATCCTCTCTGAGCAGGTATTTATCCCCACCATCAGTAAAATGCAAATTTCCTGGATCCATTCTAACTGCTCTGTCCTCCTCAGTGGTGTTCCTCCCGTGACCAGAACCCAGAACCCATGCATCTATTCCTTTGTAAATATTGTAAATAAATCATTGAACTTTTTCCCTGTCTTAAGAGTGTTTTTCTGCATGTGGGTTAGACGCCTTGAACCCAACATGACAGTGTTGAGTCACAAATGATGGCATTTAAAAAGGTGTCTCTGTTATCACACAAACATCTCACGGTGGGTAAAAGTAAAGAGCTTTCTCAACCTTGTTGCAATTAAGGCATTGGTTACAGAAGGATTTCTGAATGCTCCAGTGAGCACTGTTGGGGCCATAAAAGTGAAAAGAACATAATTTCACCATAAACCGACCACAACCAGGTGCTCTTCGCAAGATTAATGACAGAGGAGGGAAACGAATTATCAGAAGAATTGTCCAAAAGCCAAATTCAGGTCCTTCTCAAAATATTAGCATATTGTGATGAAGTTAATTATTTTCCATAATGTAATGATAAAACCTGAACATTCATATATTTTAGATTCATTGCACACTAAATGAAATGTTTCAGGTCTTATTGTCTTAATACGGATGATTTGGCATACAGCTCATGAAAACCCAAAATTCCTATATTACAAAATAAGCATATTTCGTCCAACCAATAAGAGAAAAGTATTTTTGATAGAAAAAAGTATCAATGTACAGTATGCACTCAATACTTGGTCGGGAATCCTTTTGCGTCTCTCAACTTTCTGTTCAGAATATCCCACAGATTCTCTATGGGGTTCAGGTCAGGAGAGTTGGCAGGCCAATTCAGCACAGTGATACCATGGTCAGTAAACCATTTACCAGTGGTTTGGCATTGTGAGCAAGTACCAGGTCATGCTAAAAAATTTAATCTTAATCTCCATAAAGCTTTTCAGCAGATGGAAGCATGAAGTGCTCCAAAATCTCCTGATAGCTGCATTGACCCTGCCTTTGATAAAACACAGTGGACCAACAGCAGCAGCTGACATGGCACCTCAGAACATCACTGACTGTAGGTACTTGACACTGGACTTCTGGCATTTCCTTCTCCCCAGTCTTCCTCTAGACTCTGGCACCTTGATTTCCAAATGACCTGCAAAACTGAGTAACAGTCCAGTGCTGCTTCTCTGTTGCCCAGGTCAGGCGCCTTTGCCGCTGTTTCTGGTTCAAAAGTGGCTTGACCTGGGGAATGTGGCACCTGTAGCCCATATCCTGCACACGCCTGTGCACGGTGGCCCTGGATGTTTCTACTCCAGAGTCAGTCCACTGCTTCCGCAGGTCCTCCAAGGTCTGGAATCAGCCCTTCTCCACAATCTTCCTCAGGGTCCGGTCACCTCTTTTCATTGTGCAGCATTTTCTGCCACACTTTTTCCTTCCCACAGACTTCCCACTGAGGTGCCTTGACACAGCACCCTGGAAACTGCCTATTTGTTTAGAAATATCTTTCTGTGTCATATCCTCTTGCTTGAGGGTGTCAATGATGGCCTTCTGCACAGCAGTCAGGTTGGCAGTCTTACCCATGTTTGGAGTTTTGAGTGATGAACCAGGCTGGGAGTTTGAAAGGCCTCAGGAATCTTTGGCAGGTGTTTAGAGTTATTTTTTTTGGATTCAGACATTAGGTGCATAGATCATTCATAGACCTTTTTCATGATATGCTAATCTTGTGAGATAGGAATTTTGGGTTTTCATGAGCTGTATGCCAAAATCATCTACCGGTAAATTGAGACAACAAAAGACCTAAATTATTTCAGTTGATGTGAAATGAATTTAAAATATATGAATGTTCAAGTTTTATCATTACACTATGGAAAATAATGAACTTTATCACAATATGTTAATATTTTGAGAAGGACCTGTATCACTTGTGGAGAGCTTCAGAAAGGCTACGAATTAGTACAATCTTTTAAAAGAAAACAATAAACAACGCACTCAACTGCCATAGTCTGTATGCATGCCCACCACTCAAGACTCCATTGCTGAAAAGACACGTTGAAGCTTTAGTTATAAAGTTAGTTTGCTGCATAACATAGACCATCCTGTAAAATACTCGGAACATATATTCTTGTCAGATGAGAGCAAAATGGAACTATTTGGATACCATAATACACATCATGTTTGGAGGTCAAATGGCACATCACGTCACGCCAAAAACACCATACCAGCAGTGAAATTTGGAGGTGGGGTCATTATGGCGTAGGGCTGTTTTTTCTGTATATAGTACTAGCAAACTTCAAATGATTGAAGGATGAATGGAGACATTCTTTATAAAAAAAAATGCATCTGCTGCCATCTACCAGGATGATGAAGATGAAACCTGGGTGGCAATTTCAGCAAACAATGACCCAAGGAAACTCAATTGGTTTCAGAAAAGAAAAAAAAGCTGCTAGAATGGCACAGTCAATCACCTGACATGAATCCAATAGAAACACTATGGAAAGAGCAAAAGATCAGAGACAAAACCTTCAAAATTTGAAGACTGTTTATTTGAGTGGAAGAATGGGCCAAAATCACACCTGAGAAAAACATGAGACTAAATTCTCCATACAAGAGGCATCTTGAAGATTTCAGTAAATGTGTTCAATACTTTTTTCCTGTGTAATTTCACTTTATTACAAATTACTTCATTTCTGGACATCTACAGTATGGTTTGATTCTTCTGGAAGTGTGGAATGCATGAATAGTTACAGAGATCTGGTAAAAATGTGTGTCAATAGCACCTTTAGAAATATATATTTAGTGATTAAAATTTGTATGTTTTTTTTTTTACTTTTTATTTTATTTAACCCACTGTATATGAAAACAGAAAAAAGAGAAGTCTGCCTTTTAAATAAAATGTTTGAAATAATTAAGTCCATACATTTAATGGATGTTACATTCATTAGTTCATCAAATGAATCATTGTGTTTTTTCAATCAAAAAATGATATTTTGACCTTTTTAATAGAGTAGAGCAGGTATATGGCCCTGAGGGAATAGTGACAGTTGTAACAATAGAAAATGAAAATCATTTGGGATTATAGATCTATAGATGGAGCAGACTAACTGCTCAAATAATAAATAACATGGAAATTGAAATGAAAATAAACTAATAAAGGGTCTACTTGGTTAAAGTTTTTTCCTTTTACCTTATAATTTTTAAAGGCTCTTCTGAAGGGCAGTGGCAGGCTGCGAGTTATTGGAAGAGAGTCGTACACCTGTAAACAGAAGTCATTAGTTTATTCTCATGACCTGCAAAGTCTGGTTTATTTTACATCAGCTGCTATGAACAAATTTTATCTTGGGGTACAGCCAGGCCTCTCAACCCAAGGAGGAAACCTATCTGTAGCTTAACAGCAGTGAGAGAACGGGGTCTAAAGACCCTGCTATAAATGGTTTGGACCCTTCTTATGCCAGCCCTACTTGTCTTAAGATAAGAATTAAAATATAAACAGATAAAAACATATTTCTCCTTTAACAATTTACAACAATACAATTACTGTAACCAATGTTCCAACCCTAACAACCTCAGTGGCAGATAGGGAAGGATCTTCACCAAATGTTAGATTTGTCCTTTTGACGTTACATTGTGACAGGCTATTAGCCACTAGCTTGTTAGCATCATGGATACATTTACTTTTATTATTCCAAAAAGAGTGAATTGAAAATGGAAGTTCAAGTTCTAGTTTTGTGCAATTTTACAATTTTTTTTTAAGATGGACACATAGAAGGCCTATAAGTGATCACCTGAGTCTGAAAGCCCATTTCAGAAAGATGTTAGACAAATAAAGCTTTGTTTTAGCAGAAGATATCTGTTAGGACTGAATCATAAACTTAATGTAGAACCATTTCTTTGTCATGGGAAGAGGGATTGTATGAAGTGTATAATTTCGTGCTTTCAGATCAGAAATGGAATTGAACACACCATAGCCCATGGTCCATTGGCCATCTTGGCAATCTCTGTGAAGCACCGGACAATAACTTTCATCGACTCATCATTGTACTCATAGCGTGCGCCAAACAGAACTTGGCAGATGATGTTGGAGGCTGCGTTATGGAACATAACCTGTGGACTCAGTATGCCACCTGTAGGAATCACAATAGTCCAAAACAGATTCATCAGTTTTCAATAAGAATGTGAATTTATAAGAGATGATCTTTGTTTGTTTGGACAACAAAAAAAATGCAACCCATTCAACACCTCCACCAAGAAAAACACAGTATTCAATAATGCTCTGAGCACACACACTTGAATTTGAGAGAACAACAACTCTCGTTTTGAGTAGATCATCTCTGATCAGGAAGTCCTAGAATACATGTTCCAGGAATTAAATACAACACAAACTCTAGTGGACCCACAGATGAAATACCTTGGCTCTGTTCTAGTGTTTTTATTGTGTATTGAATCTCCTCATTAATCCTGTCTTCCATTGACTTTTTTCCAAGACCAAAGTTCCTTAGGGTCATCAGAGCAAAGCGTCGATGTTCTTTCCATGTCGAGCCTTAATCTGCCAGAACCACTCCTGAAACAAATGTGGGAACACAGCAAAAATAGTTCAACACACAAAATATGGTTTCTATACATAAATGTCTTATAAGAGATCAAAGAACATACAGGACAGAATAAAAACAGTTACAATGGCTCTCCATTCACAAGGTGGTGATATTGTCACTTGTGTTTTTCTTAATGTGCTCTTGCTTTTGTGTTTCAAGTTGTGCAGATGTTTGTCGAAATGGCTTAATAAAGTCAACTTTTTAGTGAATGCCCTTATGTGAATGCACCTTTAGGCCTGTATTTTGTTATTTCTGTGTTAAGCATTTTCTGCTTCTCAGTCTTCCTGTGCTTTTTATAGCAGCTGTTACACAATTACCTAGCTCAGCTAAATCCTGTCATTATCCACCCATCGCTCAGTAAATAAATGCTCTGGTTTCCATTCATAACTGCTGGTTCCTTCTGCAACTGTATGTGCTCCATACTTTGCATGATCATCCAAAAAGTTCCCTGCTCCTCTTTCTCAATTTACTCTGTTATGGCAGAATTATCCTGCCATAATGCAAGAGCACATAATTTCAATTTGAGAAAAGAATTTCATCTTCTTGCACTCAAAACTTATAATGCTCACACTCAAAACATGCGCTCTCTCTCAAATATTTTCTCTTCTCTCTCAAATCTTTGTTTCTTCTCTCAGATTTAAAGCTACAGTGTGTAATAATTACAGGCATATAAAGTCAGAAATTTTATATATTATACATAACTATGTTATTTATCATCACCTATGAGCTACGCCTTTTAACCATAATATTTGTGTTGCCTTAGAATTCGTTATTTATAATTACATAGGAGCGGGTCTCGCCATCTTTGCTCCATCTTTGCGCTACGGCAAGCGCAGAGGCAACAAACTAGCGATTGCGAGATCTCCCATTACGCTCGAAAATAACTACGGCAAGTTGAGAGAGATTAACTGAGACGGTACTGAACAGTAGATGGCAGTATTATGCCTGAGAAGCGTTTAGTCTGCCTGAAACCAAAGAAGAAGAAGAAGCAGGTATACTGCGCCTCAGTAACAAGAAAGGTGAACAAGGCGGCAGGCGTGAGTGACTTTGCAAACTGTTTGGCACTGTGTGGCCAAACATCAGACGAATGGAGGATCATGCCTACTCTGTATCACAACGAAAAGCGGCGGACACCGAACCCCCGTCATCTAAGAAGCGGAAACACGACGAGAATAAACGCAAGCGTGACAAGAAACGACAAAAAACACGGATCAACATTGGCACGGCATTTACACGATGGAAGTCACTGATGGAGGAAAAAGGTTTTCAAAGTGACGCTCAAGTTGCCAGTTTTCTCTTGGACAGGTAATTAATCCTACACACACAATTGTCTAATATCACTGCAGTTTTTGGAGTACAGGATGCTCAGACCTGTCTAAAACAATAACATGCTGCGTGATGATGCTGTTACTCTCCAGTATACTTATTCAGCAACGTCCCTGACGTTTCACAGATAATGATTCAGTAATTTTCTGTGAAATAATTTTCTGGATATATACCTCGGTTACTTCTCTCCGGCTCCTTTGGAGATCTTCAAGCCTTTCCTCCTCTGCTCTCACCCCGCTGGCACCCCTCCCTCGCCTGGCCCTAGCTGCACGCCCACCCCGGCCTCTCTGCCCTCGCCCTCTTCCTCTCCCTCTTCCTCGCCTTGTAACCCCCGTGCCACAAACATGACTTGGACTCTGTAAACGGGGAATATATATTCTTCCAGCGAACACAATCTCGCTGTTAAACTAATGACTACAATTACTTCGTCTGTTTATATCACCATGCAAAGCAGCTCACCAAAACGTCACAACGACTTAAATAACGGGTATATTTATTATCGTAAGTCTACATGAAATCTATACCCTACACAGACTAATGAAATACTATCTGTAAAATTATCTATGTAAACAAACCTCATCACTTGAGAAGGTAGGTGATTCTGACGTCGTGGAAGA
This sequence comes from Cyprinodon tularosa, assembly GCF_016077235.1. Taxonomy (NCBI): domain Eukaryota; kingdom Metazoa; phylum Chordata; class Actinopteri; order Cyprinodontiformes; family Cyprinodontidae; genus Cyprinodon; species Cyprinodon tularosa. The sequence continues at coordinate 1,435,842 of NW_024038997.1, read as the reverse complement.
CATTTTGTCCCGTAACGCTCGCCGTACTGTTGGGGGGGAGAAGCGGTGGGGGGGAGACGTTCATGTTCGAATTTATGGGCTGCGTTTTCCAAGGACATGGTCTACCTGAACTGGGTCCTTTCAAGTCCTTGAAAATGAGGAGACCAAAAGAGTTTTGGCTGTGAATCAAAACAACAACCTTCAGCGGCTTTTGCCGCCATACGCTCTTTCACCTACCAACCATGACAGTTGACACACAAAGCAGGAAAAGAATGAATACCGAACTTTTTTTCCATTTCCTTTTTCTTTTATTGTAATGTGAACAAAAACTTTACTCATGTGAATAGAGACTGGAATGAAGGCGACAACCACCAGGAGCATGAACAAATAAAAGCAAATGTAATTATATAAACCATAGTCAGTTAAATAACATGCTGCTGTCATTTTGCGCATCTCTGATGTTGTTGCCATCTTCAAATTTCAAATATCCATTATAACGTACAATGATAATGATAAAACATCCTCAGTCTGCTTCATCACCTCCAAAGATGTAAAAGAAACAGCACAACCAACGGATATAGTATAAGAGGTGAAATAAAGTAACACCTTGAAACTATCGCTGAAGTATAAGTAGTATTATTTAATCTGACATGTATACTGTGGTAGCTGAAGATACGAATATGGGCTTCCTGTATGAAAGTAAATCTCTAAGTACCCGGAACCAAGCACCTGTAGTTGTTTGTGACAGTTTACTTGTGCATGTAAAGTTTATCCAATGGAAAAGAAGAGCCGAAGACGTACCCCTCCAGAGTACCGAGATGAGCGCCAGGGACCTGAAGCCCTGGACGCCCAAAGGGACCCAAAGAGCAAAGGCCCAGGAGGGGCCAACCCAGGAAATCCGACCCCCCATTAGGGAAGGAGGGGAGACGACCCCGAGGAAAACCCCCAGCCACCGGAACCGGGAGCTGTGGGGAGGAGTCCGTGGGCTCCGTCGGCAGCCAGCCACCCTGAAGTGGCCGGGCCCCGGGGAGCCAGGCCCGCGGAGCAGCCACTAGGAATAAGCCAGTACCCGCCCGGGATTCCACCCCCCAAACACCAAGCACACCACCACCACCAGCACCGGCGAGGATGGGGGGAAATGGGCTCTGCACTTAGCAGAGACATGAGATGTTCTTGGGAGAGGGAGCTGTTCAGACCCCAACCTGACAAATACAAAAAAAAAATACAGTCTCACACCTTCCCTTTCTAGTGCCCCCACTGGCAACACACAGTCTCTGTGAAGAGGAAGAAAGAGAAAAATATTAAATAAAACACGGAAGCACATTCACACATAACTCTCACATCCAATAATCTCAGGACCGAGGACCGGACGGCACTGGTGGCCGGTCGCGGGATTACCGGATGACCCAATAGGTGAACCTAAAATCCGGATGGGGACCATGTGATGTAATTCTTACCTTTATTCTCTGTGACATCATTTACAAACATGTCTTGTGGTCTTCCAGCATATTCAGCACCCTTCACCACTATCGCCTCCTTCATGGCCTTTAGCCCACTGACAACCACAGCTGGTTTGGAACCAATAAACAGGCTGTAGACATTTCCATATGAGAGTCTGAGCTGGTAAGAAACAACACATAATAGGCTGGGTCATTTCAACAATAATCTTTAAAAATGTATGGTAAAGGTAATGTATCATGCTGCATTTCAGCTAGAACATCGCATTGAGTTTAGAGATTCTCTGATATTGTTCTGTTCTGCCACGTGCCTAAATAAAAATAAGTATAATAAATAATGTGTGGAAAAAAAGTTTAGCCGTTTATTGTAAATTATAACTCTAAATAAATAAATGTGTTCAAACAGTATCAGTGCAGAGGTTCACTTGCAACAAACCAAAGCTTAAGATAGAGGTCTGAAAAAAACTTTGTAGAAGCAGATGGAAAGAAGAACAATCATCTGACAAAAGAAAAACATTTTAATATGAAATTTCTTTTGGAAAGCTCTAAAGCCTGAAAAAAAAATCGGTAAAGACCGGCTACATTAATCAGATAGGCTATATCCACCTATTTATTAGTTCATAAAGGAAACGGAAAAGAAAACACCCCTGACTTGTAGACACTGTTGGAAACATGCCAAGTGTTTTGGATGTGTGCTTGGCTAGGTCAGTGTCAGATATCATGTTTTTTTTGCAGCAATAAAGATCATTTTTACTGAGCAAAGATAAGAAACATACATCCTTTGGAAAAAATGTCACTGTCACTGAAACAGTCTGTCACTGAAACAGTCTGAACAAACTGAAGATTTATCAAGAATGAGTGCAGTGAGCTCTGTACTGCCTTACTATGCAATCGCTCTTTATTCAGCAGAGGAAACACTAATACTGGTACATAAACTTTATGCCTTGTGTTGGGTTACCTCCAGTGGGTTTAGAGAGAGTTTCTTAGACTGCAAGGAATCTTATCCTTAAATCTATCAACTACATTGTTGAAGCAGGAAGAAGTTATATTTTCAAACCATACACTATTAACAGTACATGAGTTTGCATGTTGCATTGCAGTAAGAATGTTTCGGATTGCATTTCTGCCTTGGGGTCTTTCTCCATGGAGTTTGTATGGTCCACATGTGCATGTGCGGTTTCTCTCTGGGTACCCCGGCTTCCTCCCATAGTCCAAAAACATGACTGTTAGGGCTTCTCTAAATTTTCCGTAGATGTGAGTATATGTGTGCATGGTTGTATGTCTTCATGTGTATCTGTGATACCCTGGGACAGACTTGTGACCTGTCCAGGGTGTACCCTGCCTCTTGCCCATAGACTTCCGGAGATAGGCACCGGCCCCACCACAAAATAAACGGGGGAAGATGGATGGATGGAGTTTGCATAGAAATAAAGCTACCACATTTTTAAGATCAAAATTGTGTTAAAAAAATGTCTTACCCTCTCAAGGTCTTCTAGAGGGTTCTCCTGGCCAAGATGTAAAAGGTTCCCAATAAGGGGTAGAGTCGGGGGTCCTGGTGAAAAATTCTTTGGTCTTTTAGATTTGAGATGGAATAAGAGGAATAAAATTGAGAGGAAAAAAAGAATTATAGAAGCAAACATGATGAGTTGGTTAGCTCTGGTGGATTTTACTAGATGTGGCTGAGCTCTGCTTTTAGTCTTGCCCCCATGCATATATTGGCCCAATCCCAAAACGCCCCCTTTGCTTAACTTAACCCTTAACTATCAATTGTCACTCCCAATGAAGTAACACTTGCAGCTGTGGAGCACGCCTTGGTTGAAGGTGGGTGGACATAATTGAGACTGGGATGGCCTCTTCCCTCCAATGAAAAAGAAAGCATTAGTTTCTATGGTAACACAGTGACGCCCCATGTGCATGGCTGTAGCTCTGTTATGCAGGTTGACATGAAATGTTTTCACTTTCATTAAAAAATTGTATCCGGTCAAATAAAACCATTTCAAAGAGAACCTTCCTTTTAGGAAGTAATTACGTGTTTTTCCATTTTCCAGGGGACACCAAAACAGGTCGTTAGTTCTTTTTAACTCTTAAATTAGATGGAAAGTGTCTCATTAGTAAATATAGAAGAAGAGCAGCCTCTGCTGCCAACTGCTAGCATTACACTTGTTGTAAAAAGATCTGACTAAATGTACATGCTTCATAATCCAAAAGATGCTTCATTCTATTTTTCTTGAACACTTCCATGCAAATACCTATATATTTTTGTGTCTTATTTTAAATCTCTTATGATGCCCAAGTGAACCCATCAAAAATAAATAAATAAATGTGGGTTTTAGTGTTTCAAAAGGACTATGGTACATGGAGGTACAGATTGATGAACTCTAAAATGTCCAGTTAGATTACTTTAAGGTATTTAAAGAGAAAAAAATCCCTGTATAATTCCTGCTATGATAGAGTGCATTTTTTTATACATTTAATATCTTTATGTAAGAAGGAAAATGTAATAACCTTATTTTCATTTGAATTCGAGTGTTAAAAAAAATCTGCAAAAGTTCAGGAAATAGACACTATTTTATTAAGAAACTATGATAAACCTGTTTCTGCTGATACCACAATGTGATCAGGAAACTTAGGTCACTGAAGGAACCTTTATTCCCAAACATGATCATCAAAGAATTCCACGGTGTTTCTTGATAGAAAACCCAAAGTCAATTGAATGCATTATTGCAACATGTACACACATTTACAAATCTCTGCTGTGTTATTACACTTATCCTACTATTCTTTTCTATTTCTTTCTACCTTATGAATATAATTTATAATTAAATATGACTGTTGATCGGCTTCTTCTAGGTAACTTGAGATTTAGTTGTTATGTTTTTTGTATGGCAAGCCTACAACCTTACAAATACATCTACAAACTGTCATGGTTGGTTTAGGAATCAAACCCACATGCAGAACACCACTTGGAGACTGATAAAAAAGTTCAACAGAGTTTATTAAAGGTTTGCACAAAGTTAACATGAACTGATTCTGGAAACAGGTCAGGGCAGGATTCTCAGGCGGATAGTTTGATTAGCCAGGTTAACAGATGAGTTGTTGAATTTTCTGATGTTTCTGAAAATACCTTGACAAGGTCCAGGCTTTCTTCTCTGAGAGAGGGAACCGGTTGGGTCCAGAGACTGTTGGTTCAGCAGACTGCTCAGCAGCAGCAGCGTCTAGCTTCTGACTTTTTAGTGACAGACCTTGGTTTGGGTGATAAGCTCTTTCCCTGAGAGTAGCAGGTGGATTCCAGAGTGAGATCTTCAGGTTTGGCTCTCTAGGGCAGGCAGGCAGGTAAGAGGGTAAGATCATCCAGAGCTTCACACGAGAGAAAGGTTTCCTAGGAGCGAGAAGACAGAGGCAGGTTAGAATTGGGGTTCTCTTTAGAAGCAAAGGTTCTAGTAGTAACAGAGGCTCAGGTTCGCTAAACAAACTTGGTCAACACTGCGGCGTTGAAGGAAGGTCTGGCTGCTGATTATATAGGCAGGTCTCGTGATGGGCTGATGAACGTCAGCTGTGCTGGAGGGCTCCAGCCCAGGAGATCCACAGCGCACTCTGCTGGAGAAGGGTGGTGAATCTCCAGATCCCAACAGTACCCCCCTCTCAACGACCGCCTCTTGGCGGTCCCGAGGATGTGGACAGGAGGAACCTCTCGTAATCCTCGATCAGGGATGGATCAAGGATAAACCAGCCAGGAACCCAGGTGCGGTCCTCCGGACCGTAGCCCTCCCAGTCGACGAGGTACTGTCAACCGCGACCTCGCCGACGGGAGTCCACGATCCGGCGAACCGTGTAAGCCGGATGACCATCAATGTCCAGGGCGGGTGGAGGGGAGTCGGAAGGCGGGCACAAAGGACTTGAGACGACAGGCTTTATCTGCGAAACATGGAATGTAGGATGGATGCGCAGAGAAGGTGGCAGGTGTAGACGGACAGCGGAGGGGTTAATTATTTGATCAATCTTGTATGGACCGATGAATCTGGGTGAAAGTTTTTTGGACATAGCCTTCAGGGGAATGTCTTGGGTCGACAGCCATACCTCTTGGCCTGGAGTGTAGTCAGGGGCCGGACGTCTCCTGGAGTCTGCAAACCTCTTGGTTGATGCAGATGAACGGGTGAGGGTGGTGATGGTATCTTTCCAGATACGCTGGCAACGGCGGATGTGATGATGGAACGATCTGACCGTTATCTCTCTCTCGTCTGCGGGGAAGAGTGGAGGCTGATACCCTATGGACACTTGGAAGGGGGATAAACCAGTGGAAGCAGATCTAAGGGAGTTATGAGCATATTCAATCCAAGTCAGGAACTGACTCCAGTCAGAAGGATTGTTCGAAGTCAGGCAGCGGAGAGTGGACTCAAGTTGTTGGTTCATACTCTCCGTCTGCCCATTAGACTGAGGATGGTAACCCAAGGTGAGAGAGGATTTGCAATTTAATGCAGAACAGAAAGCTTTCCAGACCTGTGAGATGAACTGGGGACCACGATCTGAGAGGATTTCTTGAGGGATACCATGGAGGCGAAAAACATGCTTCACGAGGAGCTGAGCCGTCTGGAATGCAGTGTGGAGCTTTCTGAGGGGAATTAGATGACAGGCCTTGGAAAATCGATCAACGATGGTTAGTATTGTGGTCATACCTCTAGAAATCAGGAGACCGGTGACAAAATCGAGAGCGATATGAGACCAAGGACGGGTTGGAACAGGTAGAGGATGCAGCAGGCCAGAAGGTGGTTGGTGGGAGGTCTTGTTTCTAGCGCAGATGGGACAAGCCAGAACGTACTCTTTGACGTCTTTATGCAGAGACGGCCACCAAAATCGCCTGTTTATGAGGGCGATGGTTCTGCTCACTCTAGGATGGGCCGAGAATTTAGCTGCGTGCATCCACTGGATGAGGTGGGATCTGACGGAAGACGGGACATACATTTTATTAGGAGGACCATTACCTGGGTCAGGTTCAGAAGCCAGGGCAGAGTTGATCAGATCAGTGATCTCCCAGGAAACGGCTCCAACAGTACATGAGGCAGGGAGAACAGGTTTGGGTGTCTCAGGTTGATTGGTGGAATACAGACGAGAGAGAGAGTCGGGCTTGACGTTCTTGGAACCAGGTCTATAGGAAATTATGAGATTGAAACGTGAGAAGAACAAGGACCACCTTGAATGCCGAGGGTTGAATCCAGAGATGGGGACTCGAGTTTGTGACTCGTACTCGAGTCGCACTTAAGTCGCATATTTAATGACTTCAGACTCGACTTAGACTTGCATTTAAAGGACTTCAGACTCGACTGAGACTCGTGAACAATATTTTATTCCAGTGTAAAAACACTTATTCAAGTGTTTTTTGTTTTACTAACTTGACTGATCGCCGCTCGCCTTACCCGCACACAGAAGAAAACTCAAAGACCCAAACCGTGAAGCACTCAAGTTCAAGTGTTTTATTTATACAAAAAGCCACAGCAAAAGTGGCATAATAAAACAGTCCTTTTCTTCTCCTGATAAAACCTAAAATTCAAGAGTTTTCCTTAAAAAACAGAGGCTGGAAGTTGGGCTCCGCTTGTTATGCTGCTTCTGGTGCGAGTGATCGGCCTGGAGCACCCACTGGCTGATCCACAGACTCTGCAGCGCTCCAGCACTGTTCCACTCCCTGGTGTGCCACACCCCTTTCCATACCGATCCAGCTAAAAAGAGAAGCAAGGAGAACGCCAGTATCCACGCGCCAAAACCCCGTCGGAAGATATATTCCTGTTTATGCTTTAAGCGAGGGGGAGCGCTACTTACAGGCGAAGTTCCTCCTCTGCCCTAATACTCCTTACTGGGCCATCTGTGCGCACGGATCCCGCCTGCCTCTCCCCCCGGCAGCGCGTCTGTCTCTGTCACCTGCAGATTCCGTTCTCCTTCTCCTTTCCTTCAGACTCCTTTTATGTCGGCTTTAATCAGCCCTTGCTCACACCTGAGCGCAGCAATTACGCAGCGCAATTAATGCACTCCGCCTCCTCAGACAACTACTTCAGTCCAGTGCGCATGGATTGTCACAAGGGAAAAACAAACCAAAACAACCCAACATGCAGGAAAAATTCAAAAGCCTAAAATAAAGGAAAACAATCATATAAAAAAGAAACATCAAAACATGCAAAGCTCAAGAAGAAAAAACAAAGAAAAACAAATCATATCTTTCTCTCCAAACATGCAAAGCATAAAACTAACATTAAAAGGAAAGAAAACCATAAATCATATTTTTCCCTGTGCAACACACTGACGTCACTGACGCAACAGTACGTGGACGGCAGGATTGTGATTGTTTTTTTTTTCCACAGTCCTCATTTTCAATAAAAGAGCAGACATTTACTGCTAAAACTAGAAAAAGTTGCAACCACAAATGTCAGGTAAATACTGTAAGAAAATGCAAAATTTATCTGGAAAAAAATTTTCGTGTGCTTTTTTTAATTGTATTTTTCATTTAGCAGTTCAAGATAATGATAATTCCATAGATATAATAGCGACCTTTAAGCTATACCGTCTCAGTGACGGAGATGAAAACACAAGGAGAAACAACCAAGCACGAAAATTATTGCATTTTTTTAAATTAATCAAGTGATTAGAATTTTTTGTTCGATTAATTGATTATTGCGACAGGCCTTCTCAAGACTTGAGACTTGACTTGGACTTGAGCTCTCAAGACTTGAGACTTGACTTGGACTTGCAAAAAATGACTTGTGAACATGTCTGGTTGAATCTCTTTGCCGATTGGATATAAGCCAGGTTCTTGTGGTCTGTCCTAACCAGTACTGGATGCTCAGCCCCCTCGAGCCAGTGTCTCCATTCCTCCAGGGCGAGCTTAATGGCAAGACGTTCTCGGTCTCCAACATCATAATTTTGTTCGGCAGGGGATAATCTGCGTGAAAAGAATGCACATGGGTGAGTTTTCTGGTCAGAATCTGACTGCTGAGATAGAACAGCTCCAACACCGGAATCAGATGCATCCACCTCAAGGATGACCTGTTTCATAGGGTCAGGTTGAACCAAGATGGGGGCACTGGAAAAGAGTTTCTTTAATTTATTGAAGGCGTTTTCGGCCTCAGGGGTCCATTGGAATGTTCTCTTGACAGAGGTAAGAGCTGTGAGAGGTAGAGCTGTCTGGCTATAGTTTCTTATGAACCTGCTGTAAAAGTTTGCAAAACCAAGAAATGTCTGAAGTTGCTTGCGGTTTTCAGGTGTAGGCCAATCCAGAACTGCCTTTATCTTGTCTTCTGATGGCTTCACCTGCCCGCCCTCAAGCACAAACCCTAGAAAAGTGACAGATTGTTGATGAAATCAAGGGCGTAGGTTTGATTTGAACTTTGGTAGGGACACTATTGGTCGGGTGTCATTGGTGCTATGCAATATGCATGCCCTTTTTTATGCTCGATGTGAGCATCCGTACTGATAAGAGGAATTCATTGTTAAAAGAGAAAAGTATAATTTTGCTACATTAATAAAAATTTATAAGCACTACACTCATTAGATGCTGTTTATCAATGTTTGAAGTATCACCGGCTTTGATGAATGTGGAATTAGGACTGTTTTCCACTTTAAAAATGGTTTCATTTAAACGACTAAGACAGAAGGTAAATACAAGATATAGAATTGTGCAGAGTTAAACCCCACTCTTATATTTTTACCTACTATGCTCTCTCTGTATCAAGCAAAATAATACGTTCATTAAGATATTAACTTCACTATAAAAGTTGAACATCTGGGCTGTAGTTACTCTGTGTAGAACATTTCATGTATTTTATTTGGGGCTGAAAAAAATTAATCGTATTAATTGATTATTTCAATAATTGTCAACTAATTTAGTAAGTGATTCATCATTGACTGGAGAATAGAGACTCTAAAACATAATATAAATGTAAAATGTGCCTTTCCCCGACAGAGTAACCCACTTAATTATACCAAAATTGTCAATGTTCTCCATCCAGAACTCCTCATGAGGAAATATTTTAGTTTCACCTGGTTTATTTAGACATCACCTGAAGCACAGAAGGGCCAGCTGCTTCACCTACAAGCTGCCCTGCATCATTATTACTGAATATCTGTGTTTCCTATAATCATATAATGCATAAGTGCATTTTTAATAGTAAAGGATTAAATGTAACACAACCTTTTATCATCGTCCTATATTGCTTTCTGTCTGACTGTTTAAATAGCTCCTTATGTCTATTTTCTTTTTAGTGGCATCATCTACAAACACAACACTGAGAATGAGCCTAAGTATATTAAAATATAAAATCACTTTTAACAATTATAAAAGACAATATAACACTATCTTATCTGTAATTTAATAATATCCAAAATAAACAGCAAGATTCAAGCATTTTTACCAGACATTAATGTTTGTACTAATTTACTTATAGACTGTGTGGAAATCTATGTAAGATAAAATCAATGTTAATATTTTTCCTCTGTTTGTTCTTGTCTTTATCCTATTTCTAGAAGTATAAATAGTCAATTAAATTACTATTATTATGTGGAACCCTAATTATGCTTTTTAAACGAAAAACAGCAGATGTTTAGGCGCAATTTCTTGATGTTATACTCTATAAAAGAAATAACACCTGCTAATAATTATACCTGAACTTCCTCAAAGAGTCATAAAAAAATGAAAACAGTAATAGCAACTAGATATCGGTAAAAAGGAAACCCTCACACTTTCTTTTTTCAGTCGGCTGTGGCTAAGAATCAGAAATGTTGATGGCTTAAGCTACAGCCTTTATTTGCCCATTTTTCCAGCAGTCTTCAGAACTCCTGGCTGACTCAGAATATTTCGTTTTATGAAAGAAAAAAAAAGGTTTTTGTTTTTTAGTGTACATGATATTAATTTTTTTTTTTTGGGACTTGTTTTGTAGCCTAATATTAATTGTAGTAACCGCGGCATTCTAGTGTGAATAAATTTTCTATTTTGTACTCCAAGCACACGCGGACTAGAAAACAGCCAATCAGAGAGAGAGAGAAGGCGGAACTTAAGGCAAAACAACCAATGAGAGTGGAGTTAAACAGCGCAGCACAGTTCCATGCGCTGCTACGTGAAAGGGACAGGAGAGACAAGGCAGAGGAGCTGCGAGAGGAAAAGAAGCCACTGCTGCAACAACTACTGCTGTAAATTATAAACATGTTGCTCACATCCAATTATTGGTCGGGACAATTAGGTCGGTTCAAAACTTTGGTAGGGACATGTCCCTATGGTCCCTATGCAAACTTACGCCCATTTTTCAGCTTTCACAAAAATGTTTATTTTCCAGAAGTCTCTGAAGAACTAAACGAACATGTTTCCTGTGGTCTGAGAGGTTCTTGGAGTAGATCAAAATATCATCGATGTAGACAAAAACAAAAACATCCAAAAAATCTCTGAGGACGTCATTGACAAGAGATTGGAAACAGGCAGGAGCGTTCGTGAGGCCAAAAGGCATGACCAGGTACTCGAATTGCCCTAAGGGGGTCTTAAAGGCCGTTTTCCATTCATCCCCTTCTCTTATTCTAAGGAGGTGGTAGGCGTTTCTTAGATCGAGTTTGGTGAACACTGTAGCACCTTGTACAGGTTCAAACGCTGATGCCAGTAATGGTAGGGGATATTTATTTTTGACGGTAATCTGATTCAAACCTCTGTAGTCTATACAGGGGCGCAGGGAACCATCCTTTTTACCCACAAAGAAAAAACCACCACCGAGAGGAGAAGAAGATGGGCGAATTATTCCAGCAGCTAGAGATTCATTGATGTATTTTTCCATGGTTTCATGCTCTGGTTTGGAAATGTTATACAATCTACTGCTGGGAAGAGGGGCTCCTGGTAGTAAATCTATGGCGCAGTCATATGGTCTGTGAGGTGGAAGAGACGTCGCGCTGACCTTACTGAAGACTGGTGCCAAATCATGATACTCGGGAGGAACAGAAGTAAGGTCAGGAGAGTCCATCTCCCCCCTACCTCTAGGGGACTGAATAGTAGGAGCCGCAGAACGAAGACAGGATTCGTGACAGTAGGTGGACCAGGATTCAATGTGGCGTTCACTTGATGAAGCTTCTTTCCATCGATAGCAGAAACTCTGAGAGGTTTACACTGCATGAAAACTGAGATTTTCATCCCCGTAAACCCCCGTAAACTCCCGCAGATCTCCCTGATTTTCGTCAGTTTCTGACAATTTGCTATCCGCGCTTGTCGTGCCACAAATTGTCGGAAACGGACTCTGACGTATGTGGAGAGCGATCAGCTGTACTAATGGCCCTAATTAGCATATGAATGCAGCAAACCCGCACGGCTGGCCAGGTCTGGCTTGAATAACCTACTCAGTATTGGCTGAAACCACTATTCTCAAACAAGTAAAATCGCTCGTGATTGGCAGCAAAACCACACGTGGCCAGGCCAGGCTTTAATTTTCTTACTGAGTATTGGACGGAACCACTTCTTTTTAAACAAGTAAAGTCGCTCGTGATTGGTTGGCATATATATATATTTACATATAAATTTACATATATATATATTTATGAATATATATTTATTCATTCATATATTTATTCATTCGTATGCTGTGTATTTATGTTATCCTACACTACTACACAATTATTAGGCTACCATCAAGGACATGAATGAATTTATACAGGAAATTAACATTTGCCAGGAAGCTGTTTATGCAAAGAAAGAGCTTTATTAAAACACACACAACTATATACAACGCGTATCCAAACATATGCGTATCTAAAAATTACAACTCCGTGAACGGTCCGTTTGCTTCCTCGGGGTTGGAGGTAACTGGCAGCATTCCCTCCGAGGCAGGTCCGATGTGCAGACGCCTACTGTGCGTGGCCCTGTACTTCGGCATCGCTTCTAACCGGGACTGCAGCTTAACACAGAGTTCAGTGAGATCCGGCCTACGAAATGGCGGCGACCGTACAATCCATCCAGAGACACCGCCAACGACGCCATCTTCTTCGTCGGACATGAGGTCGACGGTGGCGGACTTCCAGAGTTCCACTTCCTCATCTGCTAGCACACTCTGCCTCGCTTTCAGCAGCTGAAAAAAAAAAACAATGAATCAGCACACTGCGTATGGACACAACACATCTATCAATGCACCTGAAAAATAGTCACCAAATAAAGTCTTACCCTCTTTCTTCTGGCCCGACTCCGAGCAGATTGCTTGGCAGCCTCCGCACGTAGCGTGTCGGCTGGCTGCGTATATCTGAAGCTCCTGCGTACCGTCTCAAAATACGTCTTACAGGCAGCTGGAAAACAATTAAATGAGAGTGGTATGAATAAAAAATCAAACGCAAGTCACAGTAACAAGGAAGGAGAAAACATTAAAACAAGTCACTTACACACAATGTCGTCTTTATCAACATCGTGCAAATCTGGACTTGCTGATATGGCTCCGAGCAAATAGGAGGTCTGTGAAAACAAAATGTATAGCTATGATCAGTATCCATCCGTATCCATTGCCTTTTACCACAGAATGAAAGCATATTCTTTAAATCTTACCCTTGCTCCGGTTCATAGCGCCTGCAATTAGTCTCCGAGTTGTGAAGACGGCGTACTGCTTCCTGTGAATCACAAAAAATACACTTTAATAAAGCTTGTTCTTGCAAGGCTACTATTAGCCGTAGCTTTAGGCTAGGCTGTTATTAGCCGTAGCTTTAAGCTAGGCTGCTATTAGCCGTAGCTTTAGGCTAGGCTGTTTTTAGCCTAGCAGGCAGTAATCGAACATATATTTACCGCTAGCATCTCTTCTTTGAGTTCGTCTTGTTCGATGCAGAGTCGCCATCGCGTCCAAGAGGAGTTTTACCCCGAAATCCCACATACTCCGCTCCAGACCGCCTGCACAAAGCAAAGCATACATCCTCCACTGTGGCTGCACACCACGCCGCTCTGAGTTTCTTGGAGATCGCAAAGAGCATGCGCGAGATGAACCAGGGTTTCCGCGGATCAATAAAAATAATTAAGAAATCATTCTTTTTTTTTTTTAAATCAAGGCCTTAATTGGCACTAAAATTATTTAAATATGTTTATCGAAGTATTTATAATTCTTTAATAAAAAATGCTTATAAAAACAATTTCGTCAGATATATTATATCGCTCCATGCGGAGAAAAAGTTAGAGGATATATATATACGTATATATGTGTGTGTGTGTGTTTACATACATACAGGAGTCATGGAACTGTGCTTACAGCTCCTTCATATTTCATGTACACTAATAACTTGTGTACATGGTTCTTGTTGATGGCATTAAAATCATTTCAAATAGCATTAAAATAGCATTAAATTAGAGTCACTCATTCCTGTATGAACCCTGTGAGCGCTTAATTTAATATGGCATATTAAAAAAATCCCACCATCATCCAGCATATGTTCAGTTTCTGCCCAAATATATATTTATAATTTTGTAGATTTTTGTAACGGGGATAAGGATAATTCAAAACTGCTTTTTTTGAATGAACTTGTTCACTACTCCCAAACTCAGCATCTCTTTTCATTCCTGTAATAAGAAGTTTCTTTTGAATGGATTTGATTAAAGTTTAAGTCCCTTGGTATAAAATAAATATTTTGATGGAGATGAGAAATCTGCTTCCTCGTTGGTGAATAACCAATAGCTTGGATCCAATCATTTAAATAAACGGTGTTAGTTTTTTTTTTTTTATATATATATATAAGAATTGTGCTATAATTTCTAGTCACCGATCTGTTGCTGCTATATTTTAATTTGACGAACTGGAATTTGTCGATGTTCTTTTTCCTGTTTGGTGCGATTGCAATTGCGGATCTTGACCTGGCCGGACCTTATGACCACAGTGTACCAATCTTCTGATGGCTACTTCCAACAGGATAATGCGCCATGTTATAAAGTGAATCATCTCAGACTCATTTCTTGAAACTTTTCCACTTAAGTAATTGTGAATTGAGCATATTGACAGACAACATTTAATTTTTTATCTTAAATGCAATTTTTTTTTTTATAATTACTGCTCTAAATGTATTGCTCTGTCAGCTAAAGATCTGTTTTGGTCTCTATACTTTAATTAAATAAATCAATTCAAGCTAAAATGTAAGAGGCTATACTGAGCCTGATCTCTTTGTATCAGAGATTTTCTTACCTTTTAGAAAAATGTCACTTGGAGTAAAACCCCCCCTGCAACCCTGATTTGCATTTGTATAGCTTACAGCATGTTCATTTACATGTTAAAGCCTCCCCTAGAATTCCATGGGGGGGAGGCATGGGGGGAACACTGCCTAAGGCCCCGTCCACACGAAGTCAAAACGAACACGAAACGCTGATATTTTCCAAAACGTTTGCCGTAAAGACGGAGACGTAAAATAAATGTGAGCGTCCACACGAATGCATGAAAACGCTGCAAAATGTATGCCAGGCCTGTAAGTGGCGCTGTGGTGCCAAAGCAAAAATAAGCGACGAAATGTTGGGCATGGCACTAATATTTATACATGGTTGCCCTGCGGGTCCATTTTCGTGGTTAAGTCAAATTCAGGTGCAGAACTATGTCGTCGATATTGCTCTGTTCTTCCTGGAGATATTGCAGAAGAAGAAGATTCTGTTGTAAGCCCGACAGCAGGGTGAGTAGCATTAGCAGCAACGGCGCCATTGTTGTTGTGATACTGTGTCACGCGTGCGTGTTTAGAGGCGACGCTATGACGCATGCGTGTAAAAAAAAATATGCGGTTAGAGCGTAAAGATGGAAACGCGAAAACGGCGTTTCGAAATCTTCCCACTCTGAAGGCTGAATAAAAAAAAGATCGTTTACAGACCCCCGAAACACCGGCTTCGTGTGGATGAGAGGCTGGTTGGGTGAAAAATTTGTGCGTTTAGGCCAGGGTTCGTCTTCGTGTGGACGGGGCCTAAGAAAGTCCACGTCAATTTCTGACAATTTACGGGAGTTTTCGGCGAAGCCTGCAAATTGCCGTAAACTGCCGCTAACCTGAAGTTCCACGACAATCTACAGTGCCGCATATTGACGAAAATCCCACTTTTCATGCAGTGTTAGTTAAAGGAACAGTCTCAATCTTTATCTGCTGGACCAGTTCTGAATCAATAAGGTTTCTTTCACAGCCAGAGTCGATGAATGCTGACAAGGTGAGATTCTGGTTAGAAAAGAACAGAGTAGCGTGCAACAACAAGTGAGGAGTTTTCTCAGATCTTAGATG
Source organism: Cyprinodon tularosa (assembly GCF_016077235.1). Lineage (NCBI taxonomy): Eukaryota > Metazoa > Chordata > Actinopteri > Cyprinodontiformes > Cyprinodontidae > Cyprinodon > Cyprinodon tularosa. The sequence continues at coordinate 1,420,192 of NW_024038997.1, read as the reverse complement.
GCCCGTCAGACTCCTCACATCCTCTGACGGGCCCTGGCTTTTGATTTAGCCGGGCAAAAAGCAATAAAATGGCCAGTCTCACCACAATACAGACACAGTTTAGCTTTGAATCTCCGTTGCCTTTCTTCAGGGGATAGCCTGGTGTGTCCAATTTGCATGGGTTCGACCTCCGCTCCTTCAGAAGAAGAAAAATGAGAGATTTGGACAGGCGCTGGGAGAGTCTGATTCTTAGACCTTGGCTGGGTACTGGGTTCTGGGGAACCAGAAAAAACAGAAGCATTATTAAATGCAGGAGTTGAAACAGAAAAATTCAGGTTTCTCTGCCTTGAGTGATTTCTAGTCCAAAGTCTGTTATCCAACCTGATGGTCAAACGGTTTAAATCCTCCAAACTAGCAGGTTTGTCTAATGTCTTTGTCTTTAATGTTGTCATTCAGAGCCTTAAAGTAGGCACTCTTAAGTGCACACTCGTTCCAACCTGAGGCTGCGGCTTTAACACGGAAGTCAATGGAAAACTCAGCTACTGTCGAATTTCCCTGTTTTAAGCAGGGCTCGGGAATCAATAGTTTTATCCGAGTTACGGTTGGAAACCTGAGAAAACTCAGATATGAATTCTGAAAAAGTACATGAAAAGCTGGACTCAGAAGAGAACCTTGCCTCCGCCCATTCAAGGGCTCGTCCAGTAAGCTGAGAGAGAATGAAGGAAATCTTTTTCCTATCATTTGGAAAACTGCCAGGGGAGTGCTCAAAAAGCAAACAACACTGAAACAAAAATCCTTTACACTCCTTTTGATTACCTGAAAATCTTTCAGGAGGACTCGGACGGAACTCAGGAAATGACGTCACGGACGGTGACCTTAGTGGCGGAAGTGGTTCCGGAACAGGACGGACTGCAGGCGTAGCATTAGCATTTCCCATGTAGCCAGCATAGTTCTGCAAGACTTGGTTCTGATATTCAAGTTTATTGTGTAACTCACGGAGGGTGTGTGCATGAACAAGGATTTGAGCGTCCTGCTCCTCAAGCCTCCTCCGGAGGTGATCTGCTGGGCTTTGTGTTTGGCCGCAGTGTTCTGTCATGGTTGGTTTAGGAATCAAACCCACATGCAGAACACCACTTGGAGACTGATAAAAAGTTCAACAGAGTTTATTAAAGGTTTGCACAAAGTTAACATGAACTGATTCTGGAAACAGGTCAGGGCAGGATTCTCAGGCGTCTGCAGAGACGGATAGTTTGATTAGCCAGGTTAACAGATGAGTTGTTGAATTTTCTGATGTTTCTTAAAATACCTTGACAAGGTCCAGGCTTTCTTCTCTGAGAGAGGGAACCGCTTGGGTCCAGAGACTGTTGGTTCAGCAGAGTGCTCAGCAGCAGCAGCGTCTAGCTTCTGACTTTTTAGTGACAGACCTTGGTTTGAGTGATAAGCTCTTTCCCTGAGAGCAGCAGGTGGATTCCAGAGTGAGATCTTCAGGTTTGGCTCTCTAGGGCAGGCAGGCAGGTAACAGGCTAAGCTCATCCAGAGCTTCACACGAGAGACAGGTTTCCAGAGATGGCAGAAGTACTCACTTTCCGTACTTGAGTAAAAGTACAGATACTTGTGTTAAAAAATACTCTGGTAAAAGTGGAAGTACTGATTAAACTTCTTTACTCAAGTAAAAGTAACAAAGTAAAGGCTTGTAAATTTACTTAAAGTATAAAAGTAAAAGTAGAAACCACTTTTTTCATGCCGTTGTCTACATTTTAAATGGATGTCTGCCAAAAGGACTAGATCTCCGTTGTGTTCATTTTCAATCATCTCGTCGTCCATACTACTATGCTAACGCCACCGCCACCAAGCTGCAATGATTCGCCGTGAATGAATACCGCCGAATCTGTCGATTCATCTTGTAGTGGTGCGTCAAATGCAACGTAGATTCCCATCCAATTAGATTGAATTTGGTATTGATGACGTGAAAAATAATAATGGTAACTCCATTGAAATGATTCAAAACTAAAGTAACGAGCCAATTTTTAAAAATGTAAGGAGTAGAAAGTACAGATATTTGTGTAAAAATGTAAGGAGTAGAAGTAAAAAGTCGCCATAAAAATAAGTAGTAAAGTAAAAATATCAGAAAAATCTACTTGAGTACAGTAACGAAGTATTTGTACTTTGTTACTTCCCATCTCGGCAGGTTTCCTAGGAGCGAGAAGACAGAGGCAGGTTAGAATTGGGTTTCTCTTTAGAAGCAAAGATTCTTTCAGATTAACAGAGGCTCAGGTTCGTTAAACAAACTTGGTCAACACTGCGGCGTTGAAGGAAGGTCTGGCTGCTGATTATATAGGCAGGTCTCGTGATGGGCTGATGAACGTCAGCTGTGCTGGAGGGCTCCAGCCCAGGAGATCCACAGCACACTCTGCTGGAGAAGGGTGGTGAATCTCCTGATCCCAACACAAACTTAATTTGGAGATCTGGTCTAAATACAAAAATGTTAAAAAATGCGGACTATACTGTGGTTCCGATCTAGACTTGTAATACAAGCCAAAACAATACATTTTATTTGTATAGTACAATTCTGTACATAGACAATTCAAGGACTTTTGAGATGGGCCCGTAGTTTTGCAGTATCATTTTTTCCAAGCCTTTTAACAATGGTTTGATCATTTTATATGTGGGAATTACATTTTAGGCCTAGGGAGAAACACCCAACATAAGGGATGTGTTTATGGTTAGAATCAAATCAGATTCCAAAACAGGTAAAAGCTTCTTAATGAAACCTGTGGGTAAAACATCGGTACAACTTCTCTTTATGCTGATGAAGATTCTCAGTCATCCAGGTCATAGTCATTCTGTAAAAGTAAAAAAAAAAAACGATCCACTGGACTTGGTTTTCAAGGTTTGAAGACGTTTTGCTCCCTCTCCAGGAAGCTTTCTCAATTCAAATGTCTGGGTCGGCAGTGAGTTGAGGCTTTATATGGACAAGGCCTTGTATTGCTTGGAAACATGCAAATTGAACCGATGAGCTGGTCGTTTGGTTCCATTGTTGGCCTGTAATACCTGTAACCTGTCTATGATTCTGAAGGTCGGTCGTTAAAGGGGGGGGTAGCCGTTAAAGGGGTGATTGCCTCTTGTAATACCTGAAACCTGTCTATGATTGTTGGTTGTTAACGGAAGGATTGTTCACCTTGCTGAAGAGTACTTTTGGTACTTTGTTTCTGTGTGATGGGGGTGGGGGTGTGATGATACCTGGAAGGGATCAACTCTATAACTGGATTGTAGGTTTTAGGAAGCTGGAATCTGAGTCCATCACCTTATGTTTAAAGTTGTTTTTTCTCTCTTAACATAGATGGCTTCCTTCACGCCCCTCTCAAACCACCTATCTTCTTTATTCAAAATGTGAACATTCTGGCCCTTAAAAGAATGTCCTTTGTCCACAAGGTGTAGATGAACTGCAGAGTCTTGTCCAGAGGAGGCTGCTCTTCTGTGTTGGGCCATGCGTCTGTGGAGAGGTTGTTTGGTTTCTCCAATATAGAGATCAAAGCATTCCTCGCTGCGCTGAACAGCGTATACCACACCTCTCATATTTGGTCTGGGGGTTTTATCTTTAGGATGCACTAGCCTCTGTTTTAGGGTTTTGTTTGGTTTGAAATGTACTGGGATTTTGTGTTTACAGAAAATCCTGTTGAGTTTTTCAGAGACTCCAGCAACATACGGGATTGTGATGTTTCTGTGCTTAGTTTTCTACCCGTTACCTTCTGCTGCATGTCTTGGATTTCCTTGCTGATTTGATGAACGCCCAGATTGAGTATCCACAGTTTTCTGTTTACTAAAACAGAAGGGAAGCAGAGGCTACTGTTATAATATAACAGTATATTTTTTATTCTATGCACCATGACCATATATCGTTCACTATTAATTTCCATACATTGTGGTATTTTTCAAACAAAAATTGTCTTTTTAGTGGTACTTAGCCAAAATATATGAAGAAAAAAAAATATAATATTATAACAATTATATCAAGAAATGTCAAGTATTTTCTTCATTGACGAAAACTATGTTTGCAATGATATGAGTACTGATCATATCCTGAAATGTATTCTCTTTTAGATGAAAACAAATAAAATTCTATTCTAATGAGTAGAGCCAAAGAAAGACTGAATGTATGAAAATTCATTATGAATCCACAGTTAATCATAAAATTCTCACAAAAAACGTTTTGAAAACATGGAACACATAAGAAACACTATGATTGTTTGAAGAACTCCCTGCATGGTCATTTTTCACACCAAAAGGTTTGTAAGTTGTCACTTTGGTGGTAATAGCTGGGTGCTATCTTAAAAATAAAATATTTCCAAGCTTTTTTATTATTATTGTTTTGTTTTGTTAATTTATATATAAATAGATAAATCAGGATTAACCCAGTATTTATTTAGCCTAATGTGTGTCTGTAACACAGAAGCCAAACAACAAAGCCAGAAAGCTCACAGAGCTGATCATTAACCTTTAGAGGGTAAACACTAGTAAATGTTTAGCAATATATTTAGGTAACTTAGTTCCTCCTTCAATATGTTAACAGATGTTCCACCACCAGCAGCAGCCATCATCAGAGTCTGTGGGAATTTCCCTATTTTACCAAAATGAAAATTTTATATGTATAAAAATTGAGACCTAATTTATTTTCTAAAAAAATATCACTATGAAATATAATGGCCTCAATTTGTTTATACTGGATCCTGGACAGCTGAAAGAACGAGATCCTGGATACAAGGGGCTGAAATGAGTTTTCTCTGTAGTGTGTCTGGGCTCTCCCTTAGATATAGGGTGAGGAGCTCAGTTATGCGGGGAGGACTCAGGGTAGAGCCGCTGCTCCTACACATCGACAGAAGCCAGTTGAGGTGGCTCGGGCATCTGATTTGGATGCCTCCTGGACGTCTTCCTGGTGAGGTGTTCCAGGCACGTCCCAGCGGGAGGAGGGGGAGTCCCAGGACACGCTGGAGGGACTATTGTTCTCGGCTGGCCTGGGAGCGCCTTGGGATTCCCCTGGAGGAGCTGCCCAAATTGGCTGGGTAAATCCTGCTTTTGAAGTAGAGCTACAAACCAATTTACCAGAACTTTGAGCACTGCGCATATGCAAACAAGGAAGTTCATCTTGAGTCCGACACGTGGTTTCTGGCCGTAAAGTGTGAGTAGGTAGATCGTATCAGAGCAACGGGCCATAGAGTAAATGAACAAGCACTGCAAGCTGTCAACTTTTAAACCCTGCAGTTTCATAGTACAGTTTGAGCTGTAACTGAATACAACGATTTTGTATAGTGTATGGCTGCCTTTAAACGTCCCACATGCGCAGTTGAGGACATAATGAGTTCACAAATACCAATCTTGCTCTGTGTTTACAGAAGTAAAAATGGATGGTGCTGGAGCACATCTTGCAATCTTTCTTTTCTTTTCCAACCAGAGTCAGCGCATCAACTATGTAATCTTTCCAAAAAACCAAAAAAAGACTGCTCTTTACATCATCATCTGCCATGGTTGTTTTTATTCCCTTTCTGTGATTTAGGACCACATATGCAAGTACCCTGGGTTGCATTTCAAAAAATCTGATCTTTATTGTTTAGACTGTCATGAAAAGATAAGATACAGGTCACATACGGGCAAAAAAGACATCTACATACCAAAGGTGTAACTTTGTGATAAAAGTTGGTGGGGACACTCTTAGGATAGTGGCTGATGGATATCTACTCAAGCCAAACGCTTTCAATAGGGTTTATATTTTCCAAAAATGAGCTCAAAAATATATTTATTTAAATACTTTCCAATTGTTGAGAACACAAGAGTACACTGATATTTATAGTTATAGACAGACTCCTGCCTTTAGTGCATTATTTATAAAGGGCTCAAAAACATTAATGTATAAAAAATGACGAATAACAGCCGATCCCAATGACAACATCAATGTATCCTGGATCCCTAGTATGGACACAAATTCACTTCCATCAATCCATCCATGCATGACTCGAAAGCAGCTGGAGAGTGAGGAAAAAACATGGACTGAAAATGCTCTGAACACAGACAGCAGCACCCAACCTAAATCAGCGGAAAGGGGAAAAAAGCAGAAATTATTGGTTGGGACTGTCCCTCCATGCCAAAGTTGGTGGGGACACGTCCACACCAGTCCTTCAGAAAGTTACGCCAGTGCTACATGCATGCAGTCAGCTCAGCTTGGTCAGCATCAGATATCATGTTTTTTGCAATAAGAATTATGTTTTCTGAACAAGCTGGCCTTAAAGATTGGAAATATTGACCATTTTAAAAAAAGTGTCTTTTATTTGGTTTATCACTGAAAAAATCTAGATTAAGCAATAATAAGTGCAATGACTCTATAGTACTTTATTATGAAATCATTCATTTTTCAGCAGCTAAAACACTGTTTCAAGAAGTTATACAGTATTTCAAACATATTTAACCTTAATAACACTAATTGAGTTTGCAGAGAAATAAGTTAATGCATTTTTGAGATCAATATTGTGTTAAAATAAGTTTCTTACCCTTTCAAGGTCCTCTAGTGGTTTCTCCTGGCTCAGGTTTAGAAGGCTCCCAGGAGGGGTAGGGTTTGGGTCCTGGTGGAAAATTCTTCGGCCTCTTAGGCTACGTTCACACCGCAGCCTGAAGTGACCCAATTCCGATTTTTTTGCCCATATGTGACCTGTATCTGATCTTTTTATGACAGTCTGAACGACACAGATCGGATTTTTTCAAATGCGACCCAGGCCACTTGGATATGTGGTCCTGAATCCGATACGTATCTGATCTTTTCAAATGCGACCTGTGTCTGTACGGCCAGGTCGCATTCATCCGACCTACACGTCATTGATACTTGACAAATATTACTAAACGTTACTAATCTGCGTCCTACTAAGCGGAGGCGGGAAAAACTAACAACCATGGCGGAAGATAACACAGAGAGCAGTCAATGGAGAGAAAGTGAGGTTGCTGACTTAATTCATATTTAGAAAGCTCGATTCAGACCAAACTCGAAGGGTCTTACCGGAACCGGGGGAGGGTCTTTCTTTTTGATCTTCTTAAAAAGATTTCGTTCGTAATGTGCCTGCTCCTGTTGGAGAAGAACTTAAAGAACGCAATATACGCTGTGGTATTACGAGTCATGTTTACTTCCGCAAACACTGAGGACGCTTGCTACGTGTGACGTCATCGCGTCCTCGAGTGCGCATGCGGGACACTTCGGTTGGACGCATTCAGTTCACACAGTAGATCACATACAAGTCGCATATACTTGGAAGTGTGAACGGACACGCAAAAAAATCCGATTTCACAAAAAAATCGGAATTGAGCATTAAGGCCTGCAGTGTGAACGTAGCCTTAGATTTGAGCTGGAATAAGAGGAAGGCAATCAGGAGGAATAAAATAATCACAGAAGCAAACATTTTGGGATAGTTGCTCTGCTGGATTGCACTATAGTGGCTGAGCGCAGGTTTCAGTCCTGCCTCCTCTGTATATTTACTCTTTTCCTTTGTCCTAAAATTGGGTTGACGCCAGTAAGAGGAGCCAATTAATCTATAACTAAGTTTTTCACAAAAAAGCTGTCAGTTTTACCCAGTTTAAGCCCTCATACAATCCCGCATATATAGTATGATTTCAAAGAGAAGGAAGCAAGAGAGGATGGCTACAGCAGCAAAAGTCTTAAATTTATAGAATGGGAGAGAAATTATTTTTTAATTACATACATTTGAAAGGTGGCTTCTTGCAATGCTCGCTTTCAAAAGGTCAAATTAAAGACACATATTTAACAGAGATACCAGTATATACTGTAGACAGGAAAGATAACAAACCATAGCATGTTAGCACCTTCCAGTGGTAGAAGGAGGAATTCATATTTGATTGACCCATTCAGTCTATGTAATAATAGCATACAGCAGCTAACATCAGAAAAGAAGTGAAAAAAAAGGTTTATTAAAACATGGCAATTTATTGTTAATTGTATTTTTATGCATATGTGTCTCTTGTATACATTATACATGGTAATAAACATAATTATTTTTAAATGAAATTCAGATGTTAGGGTGGTACATTTATCAAAGCTGTTTATTGTTTTTTGCATTCAATCCCAAGGATTTTAAGTTGTTTAGCAAAATCTCCAGCCTTAATTTTGTGTCAACTGTTTGCCATAAGCCTAATTCGGTTGTGCTCTAATGCTTGTTTTAGAGTCTCTATACTCCAGTTAATAATTACTCCATTACTAACTTAGTTGACAATTATGTCAATAATCGATTAATTACGATTAATCCAATTAATTGTTTCAGCACTACTACTATGCTGTAAAACTATTGGTTTAGGAATGGATCCTAGCAGTTCTATAGGTAGAATGGGGGCTTCCATTGTGTGGAATCAAACTGGCAGTTTTTATCTGTGAGGTAGATAATCTGAATAGGATCAGAAATGGGTTTTTATGTGCTATAATGCACAAGTGAAGCCAGCAAAGGAACTGAGGGATTCTGTGATGATTTTATCTAAGGCTCTGACCCACATGCAGTGAAACCAAACAGAGAGATACAGAAGAAAAGTTTAACAGGCTTTATTGAAGAGATTCAGCTCGGTGCAGTGTTGCTCTAAACTCTGCTTTGCCGGAACTGGAAGGTGAGGGGAAGGCAGACTATTAGTTCAGGCTCAGTGGGAAATTTCATTTGTTGATTAGAAGAAGAGGATCTGGTTGATGAATCACGTTTCCAGAAAAGTGAAGGATCTTTGACTCCTATCTGTGTGTTGTTTTCCAGAGTATGTCTGATTCAGTGGAGGGCGGAACAGAAGACCAAACCTCCTGTTTGAATACTTGGCTTAGTTTAAGGCTCAGTTGACCCCTCCTAGGAGAGGAGGTCCGAAAAGATCCAGTTTGCAGGATGACTTCCTGCTGAGAGGCAAAGACAAAAAACAAAATTAAAACTCAGGTAGATTAGAAATCAGTCTTACTCAGCGAAAACTCAGCTTGGCTAGAGTACCAAAAACTGGCAAACACTCTGGCGTCGAGGTAGTGGCAATCAGCAGCTTAAGAGCACTCCGTTAACGAGGTAACCGTCAGCAGGTGTGTGAGGAGGCAGACCGGAACCAGGCGCCTCCTGTTCGTGGAAGGGAGAGACACAAACAAACAAACACACAGACAGGAGCCCTGAGAGATTCAGTGTTGCATAAAGGACTCTGATACATAGAGGTGCAGAAGAGTCAACGATAACAGGTCCAGTTAAATCACTACTTTTTAAAGGTAACAACAAACAAAAATATGGATTAATTCCCTACTATGCTGGAATGCATATGTAATCACCTTCTTTCCATTTGAATATAAAAAGGTTTGCAAAACTTCTTGGAATGCAAACACAGCTCTTTTATCAAGAATATAGGGGAAAGCTGTCTCTAACTGACACCACAGTGTCATCAGGAAGCTGAGGTCAGTTAAAGAACAGGTATTCCCGAACATGACCATCATAGAATTCCACAGCTTTGCTGAGTCAAACGCCTTCTTGACACACATTTACTAATGTCTGATGTGTTCTTATACATATCTACTATCTTGTTACATTGTTTTCTACATTAAGGGTATAAATTAGGTTTAAATATGAGTGATGATTGGCTTAGATCATCCTTCTAATCAGCATTATTTTGTTTTTGGTGTTTGTATATGGCCAGATGGCAACCTTACAAATACCTATCTTTACAAATCTCATTTAAAGATCTGGTTTATCTGCAAATTTTTATTTTTAAATTCTGCTATGTCTGAAGCTGTTCCTGTGGTCCCCAACCAGACTGGTCATAAGGACATTTCACAAGCTCTAATAAGTTTTTATCATGAATAAATCTGCTGTGCCATATGCCATGATCATGGTTTTTGGAAATCACAACAAATCTAACAAAAATATAATCATGATTACATTCTAGTATAAAGAACATGTTAAGATAAACTTGTTTTCTACTGTGGAAACAGACCCAAAAACAAATTCAAGTCTGAGGAATTCTGGCCCCTCACCTCGCCACACCTATTATCAACATAACTGGCCTCATTCTAAATGTTAAAAGGTGGGTGGGTGGGTAGAATATCATCATCTGTGGGGCCCTTGAAAGCTGTTCAATACTGGGAATGCTTAAGCATTTAAGAAGTCTAATCACTGGTTAAAAAAACAAAAACAAATCAAGTATTTTGCTTGAGCCCATCTGTGTCCACATTTATCCAGCAGTGTGATTTTTCTGCAAGAAGTTAATTCCTTGTAAAAGCTGTCCTCTCCACAACCTCTTTTTAAACAGGAAATGTACCACATTTTATTGTGTTGCAACTTTGAGGAAACAACTTGATCAGCGATTTTCTGCACCAACGTACTAAAATCATCCTTCCTGTGTGCAGCAAGTTGTTTCCGTTGTCTGGTTGTCTGGTTGTCTGGGTGTAAAATGCAATTACCTAATGAAAACACTGTGTGGTATTTCTTTGTTGTTACAGCTGTTGCAGCTAAGATCGCTGATACAACCCACAACATACAACCCATAACATACAACACCACAGAGTCACATACTATGGATGCACAGTGGCTTTTGACAACAGGCTGGATGCTGCTTGTATTAAGTTATGCAAATTGTTAAATATATCTAAGGTGTCTCTTGATCTTATATCAGCAGGCAAGGGATCTCTCAATCCCAGTTTCCTAATTTAAGAATAATAAAAGTATCAGTGAACTATTCCTTTAATTTAGAACTGGATCACAAGTTATGTCCTACCCCACCACTGTTTACCCAACCGAGCAAAAATTGTTTGAAAAGACATTGAGTAGACGACACGATTTCGTACAAATAACGTCTATATTTGGTTGAAAAGTTAAAGGTGAAAAGGTGAAATTTTCAGATCATTGAAAAAAAAAGAAAACTGGGTTTGCAACATCTTTTCAAATCTGTCATTGGACCAAAGTGGGACCAAAGTAAGACCGACCAAATACAGCCCAATTGTCAACACCTATTTTTGGTCTAAATCAAGACTATGACAGACAGACCAGATTTAGCCTTAAAACCAATGTCTAAATGATGTCTGGTGTTTGTTGGGACAGATCTCTGTGCAATGGGGCCCTGGTGAGCCACATTGTCGTTATAAAAAAATAAATCCATTGAAGGCAAGTCTTTTATCTGATGAAGAGCCTTGATTGGATGTATGAACTGCAAATTAACACACAAGATAATAAAAAAGAATATATGCATAGCAGTGCATTTACACCAAACACGTTTTGGAGTCAAAGCATGGATGCCAAGTGTTTGAGCTTGAGTTCAGAAATTTTTACTCTTGCCATTGGACTCCCGAGCATTAACCAGTCAACTGCATATGAAAAGTAAAGAAATATAAAGGGGTTAAACTAAAAAAATAAAATAAAATTAATGGACTGTTATGTATAAGAGAAAGAGAGCTAGCTCTAATCACATTACTGCACTAAAAAATGTTTTTATGAACTATGGCAAAACAGTTTATAGATACGCAAATTAACTAAAGATTGTATAACCTGCTGACCAAAAATATTTGATTGTATATTCTGGTTCTTTACGTTTTTACCCCCACAGACTGGCAGAGAGCTTTCAGTTGGGATTCCCAGCAATGCCACCCACCAATATGCTGGGGGTATCACGCTCGGAAGAAGAACTGCCTATTTTAGTGGGATCATAATCCCAATGAGTGTTAAAACTATTTTTCCAACTCATGAAAGTAAATAAAGCCAAGCTACACCAAACCAGTAGGTGTTTGGTGTGAACGCCCCTTTGAGCTTCCAGCATACGTGGAGTAATGTTGTCAGGGGAAGTTTAAACATTATTACTTAATGACAAATTCAAGATCTGTGTCCATTAGATCCGTAAATTCTTCTCTAATAGATTGTGATTAAAATTTTGTTTTTGTTGCATGGCTCTGACCAAGTGGGAATTGACCTTCCCTCTGTCTCCAGCCTAAGATTACTGTAATGTTAGTTACTGAGGCCTATTAATATTAGAGCTGTTAGGACACAATGAAAAAAAAAACACACAAAAGAAAAACATTCTTACATTTAATGGGTTTAACTCTTGTGCTATTTCTTCCAAATGTTTCCATTTCTTCCAAAATGTTTGATGTATTACAGTTAGAGTGTTTAGGAAACACCATTCTCACAGTTATTACTGCATATTTTCCTGTCATTCTCTTGAATGTTTGGTTATCAAGTTCAGCAAGGGCTGAATAATTTTTCTTCTGTGCAGATAAGAAGATTACAAAAACAGAGACTGTTCTGGTTGCGGACTGTTGGTCGTTAACCTTATGTACAGGAAATTGCTCAAATACAGAAAAGCCTAGAATGATAGTGGACATGAAGGCATGTTGAGCGGAACAGAGCGGATGCTACACGCTACTGCTCAAATATTCTGCCTTAAATCTAAACACACATGCTGATCTTTGGCAGAGCAGTTCTTTTTTTTCCCTGTAAGTTTACAAAGACCCTTATGTGAAAGGGAGGTAAAAGTGAGAAAATGTTGCACATACCCACACAGGATCTCAGCTTTTTGAGAAATGATGTCAGAGGTCAAAGAGGGTGGTGAGGTGAAGTGTTGAGGAGTTTGTGTGTGTCACAGACGAGGGAGGGTGGAATCTTTTCTGTATAAATTCTGAGCCCCTCTGGAGCCATGAGGACTTTACGGACACATTTAAGCAGCATTCAAGACGCAGACAAATACCTGTGATGGCTAATCACAACAGTAAGTAAACCCCGCTCTTTTATAAAGGTTTTATCATCTTTGCAACCAGACAACTCATAGGGAGATTGTGTTATGTGTGAGAAAAAATGGTTTGCGAGTCGACATGATGGTGTGAGATGACCAACCGCATTCCCGCAGCAAACACAAAAACAGCACATAGGACAAAGATTAGGCTCTGATGAGGTGACCTATAGCATGATCCAGGTCACCAAGGGTCCCTCAGAGTTGCCTTTATTATTTATCTTACATTTGGACTAATTGTAATTTGCTTCTATTAGCTTTTAAATAGAAATAGATTTTCAAGATGCATCTACTTCAAATGGTAAGACTTCACAGAGTAGTTGAATATTATCTAATGGCTTTTAAGTGCACTAGCTTCACCCAATACAAACATTTAGATAAACCAAACATTCTTAAAATATTTCTACAGATTTTAGTAGAATATAAATGAAACAACATTAAGGGCATGTACATTAAATGTGTTGCAAATGCATTCCTACCGAAACATCACCATCACAATCCTATTTATAAAGCAGGTTTATAAACAGCAGCTGACCAAAGTGCTGGAGAATTCAAGTACTGATGGGATAAGAACCAGCAGCACACCAAATCCTTGACAGATATTTTTCCAGGTTTTTTTTTTTTATATAGAACACAAGTGCAATTTGAGCACATGCTGATCAGTTAAAAAGCAGTATTTTACTAAAAACTACCCCTTAGAATTGATGCATTGGAATTGGCTCATGGTGATTTGGGGCCAGACTTACAGTATTCCTGCTTCCATCCCACTATTAAAAATTATTCCTTATGTTGTTGAAGACAAATACATCATAGTGTGTGAATTGGGTTCTATAAAAGGACTTTTTTTAAATGAGAAAGCTTTCAATGTTTCTGCTATTGTTGTCAGGTTTCATTGTCGACGTGGACCTCAGAAGCCATGAAAATAATCTGGCTCACCGCACCAGGGAGATTGATCGGGAGCGCTTGATTGTCCGCAGAGGTCAGCCCTTCTTCATAACTGTGCAGTGCTCGGACCCCCTTCCCCCCAACCATCAGCTGGAGCTGGTCCTGCACCTCGGTGAGCCCACATGAATGATTCGCTCAGCAACTAGCTTTTTGATAAGGAATTCAAGAGAAAATATGAGATAATGTAATCTGTAAAAAAATGAAAGTTTGGAATTCTCAATTTTTTTTTCCTTAATTAAGATCTGGTTTCAATATAATTTTCTAATCTTTACCTCTCATCCTCAATCTTTTAAGTGAGACATTTGTAAAGGGAACTGATAACAATGCAATATATCAGTTAAAAGTTAACTCACAAGGAAAAGTTCAGTTTGGACATACAGTGATTTCAGACAAAATTATGCACCACAAGGCAGAAGTAGTGAAATGGCCTGATGAGTAATTTAACATTTAAAGCCATTTCACAATAGGACCAAAATACTAGATTCAAGCCCTCAATATGACCAAGGGACACAAGGTCACTGTTTTGTAATACACCAGTAATTCATAACATGCAGATCCTGTATAGAGTATAGCCCACATTCTGTGTGTCTGAGAAGCCAAATATTGAGAAAAGTGTCTCATTATCTGATGCACAATTCCAGCAGGATAGTGCATGTCCTTTGGATAAAATAATCTAAAACAGGATTCCTGGCCATGGTAGTGAGTTCACTGTGGTGTCCACAGGCCCCAGATCTCTATCCAATTAAGTACATTTTAGATGTAGTTAAGCACGATGTTCATATCTTGGGCTTACTGCTTGAAAATCTGCACTATCCGTATTTCAATATCTACCAAAATCTAACTGGAATACCCCGAACAAAAAAGTCATTATATTGTTTATATAGCCAAACTTCACCACTGAAAGTCATTGGCCTATACCAATCTTCATGCAGGAAAAATCCCATGATCTTAGCTCGTTTTAGATGCTGTGATGAAACATGAGCTTATGGCGCAAGACAGTAGCGCAATAACTTTACAAAAATAGCTGCAAACAATTGTAAAGTGAGAGATGCACTTAGACAATCCATTTGCTTTTATGGTTTCTGTTTCGCATGCAAGCTATTGGCTTGTTTTGCAATCTGAGAAACAATACAGTTACATGACCTTACATTCCAAAACCAGGAAAGAGATAAAAACGGCATGTTCACAGGCTCATATCTTGCCTTAACTACATTTTTTAATCTTTTATTTAGTTGTGCTTTTTTCTGTTAAATTTGTCTAAGCTTTGATTTTTATCAAGCAAGTTGGAGTCATTTTTGGCTGTGCTCATTATGGCAGACTGGCTGATAGAACTTCTGGCAGAGAGCTCCTCAGCTGTTTAGTAGACATTGGTCGTCCTGACCCAACAAAAAGTTTCTAAAGCTTTTTACTGTATATGCTCACTAAAAAGAAAAAAAGTCAAAGTTTTTTCTAACTTGAAAAAAAATTGTTATGTCTTTAGCACAATGACAACTATGTAATTCTGCAGTTTTTAAAGAATATATTGCAAATCATCCACTGGGTTATAAGAAAAAAAATATCATCATGTGCTGACTCCAATTTTGAGTTTTCTTTTCTGATCTAAAAACTTTAAGGTAAACAAGAAGATGTGGTGTTTAAAGTTCAGAGGCAAGGGGGCGGAAGAGACAGGTGGTGTTTTGACGACCTGGGGGTTCAGGGTGAAATATTATTGACCTTGCACAGTCCAGCTGACGCCATCATTGGGCATTACCGTCTCACTGTGCTGCTGATGTCACCGGATGGACACATTGTGGAGAAACTGGATAAAATCAGCTTCCACCTGCTGTTTAACCCCTGGTGTAAAGGTAAAGGATGCTTTCTTAAGATCAATTCCTTCAAGGCAAATCAAAATGTTCTATCTTTTCATTTTCTTTTTCTATTAATTTACTTATGCCTTTTTCATTTTAATTTATTCTATGATTTAGTTTTTAAGAAAGAAAGCTTATACGTTTGAATTAATCGATTGACTATGCTGCTTTAAGTTTCCTAATTTGCTGTTCTTTAAATATTTGATGTTTAAACTCTTCTTAAATTAGAACAAATAATTCAATTTGTTCTTATTTGAAAAATTAAAAACAAATAGATTCACTCGATTTATGTTGCACCAAATTAAATCATTTTAAGGCACTTTGCAAAGCCATTTCATCCGTGTAATACAGATTGGTGGTATGTTTTCAACCTAAGGATACCCAGCTAGTTGCACTGCATCATTGATTTTGCAGAATTCACTTTTCCTGGTTAAGCATGTAGCAACAGTAGACAAACTTTTTTATGCTGACGCTGAAGCAAGCGATCATACTGAGGACACAGGGACAGTGGTGAGGAACAGCTATTTTTAAACAATAAGAAGACTCTAGCAGGCTAACTGGAGGTTCAAAAAGGCAGAGGCAGACACACAGTAGCACTGATCAAGAAATGATTTCTATGCTAGAGAAGGTAAACTACAGTTAACCACAGTAAAAGCTGAGTCCATACGAATGTCTTGGAGAGAAACAGAACTTCACTCGGAAAAAAACTGGCCCAACATGAGAGCATTCACCAAAAAAGTTGGCTGAATTGGGCTCCCAACTGGACAACAGCTGTGGCCCTGCTGCGATGGTTAGTAATAAAAGCTGGATTAGACCTCCCTGATCTAACAAACACCGTTGCCGCAGGAAGACCCAGTGAAAGTATTTTTCTGCTGCATCACCCCCTGCCTCTGCTTAATGTGCTGTCATCTTAGAACAACGTTGTTGACGGCAGAAGCATGGCTTACGCCTGCCCTCATGATGGTTTCAAGGCTAAACAAAGCCCCAGGCCAGATGTAGGCACCTTCAAAGTGAAAAAGCACAAGCAACATAGAAGTAACATTTAAACAAACATATAGTGTAAAATCTGAGATGGGAAAAAAAAAATTGCAATAAGGAAATGTGGTCTCTACATCCTCCACCAGCCTTAAGCCTATAGAAGAATAACCACAGTGATACATAGCTCAGGATGAGCATGGATACTCTAACTTTAATCTTTGCCAAAAACATACATTTCAAAGATTGCCTCATAGATAAAAACTGCTGTTTGGTTCTACAGGATAGGAGCCTTCCTTTCCACCTGTAGAACCTCTAGGATCCATTCCTAAACCAGTACTTTTAGAGCAAAGTGTTCTTTAAGAACATAAAGAATATTCAAATTTCGGACATACTTGTGCTATCATCCATACCTTCACAAGCAATACTGGAGCTTAAAGAAAATTGAACATTAAACTTAATACATCAAAGTATTTCTTTCAACATACAAGTTAAAAGTTTGGATAAAGCTAACCATTTTGATCACTGAGAAACTTAAAAGGGTCAAGCTAAATTCAGATTCCAGGGTTACCGTCCAATGCTTATATTTGGAACAATAGCACTGATTAAATCAATTTTATGGATAAAGACATAAAATATCACCATTGCTGCAACCTTTATCTTTTTTATTGTTTTCTGTCTTTGTTAATCAGATGATGCTGTTTACATGTCTGATGAAAGGCTGCTGAAGGAGTACATCATGAATGAAGATGGGGTGATATACATGGGGACCTCGGACTACATCAAAGGCATTTCGTGGAATTACGGACAGGTACCTTGCCCACAATCAGAAACAGATATTTATTGTGGGAAAGCGGTGAATCTATGTTTGGGTCTATTTGCCAGGACAGAGTTTGGCCTGTGAGACTTTTCTCAGCAATGTGTCAGCGGAGGCTGTGAGGATCAGATGTATTGCAAAATCTGTTTGCTAGACAGAAATGACTTCTTGGCAAGACATGTCAGAATGTAACTGATCAAAACAAACAGCAGAAGGAAAAAAAAAACATGACTTGTGCTTTGTTTTCTGGAAAACATATACTGCTTAAAATAACTCTGTTTCAGAACCAAACAAGGAAGACATTCCCTAAAACTCCCAAAGAAAAAAAGAAAATATCTTTAGCCATATTTCTAGTGAACTAAGACCACACCACAACATGAAAATCAGCCAGAGGTTTTTCAGATGCATCATATTTAAAATGAGTAGGTGTTAGAGTTTACTTCTGTGCAGAGGTCATTGTGGTTGATTATCATGGTGGCAGCATTTCTAGATCCTAGGTGTAGACTTTGGAAGTTGCAGTCAAAGATGATCCATCCGGTCTGAGATGCCCAGAATGCACAGTGCAAAATATATCTGTATATTTTTTTTCCATTTTTCTTTTTTTTTTTATCCAACTAGGGCTGCAACTAAGGAATATTTTTCAGATAGATTAATCTGTTGATTATTTCTTTGATTTATAATCAGATAGCAAAAATTTAATCAAAGAAGAGGTGAAACTAAAACTTTTCCATTTGAGGAGTTCTGGGTAAACCATATTGACAATTTTCCTTTTTTTTTTTAAGATAAAATTAAATGTATTTATTTTTTACAATTTAGGTATACAGTATTTACTGCTTTAAATGGGTTGCTCTGTCAGCTAAATGCTTGTTTTAGAATCTCCATAATCCAGTTAGCGTTTAATTAATTACTAATTAGTTGACAATTATTTAAGCAATCGTTTAATCACAATTAATCAAATGAATTGGTTCAGACCTAAATTCAACATACATTACAATTTTTAAAAAACAAAAATGTATTTTAGAATTCAAAAATGATCAACGGGATCCTCTTCTTAGGCTTATCATTATATGAACAAAAAGAATTAAGTGATCAATAGCAAAAAATTATCAACCTCTTACTGAAAAGTTAACCAGGGATTTAAAAACTGCTAAGTTGTTTTTCCTATTCCTGTTTTTTTCCCCAAAACTCTTTTTCCAAGTTTGAGGACTTTGTGATGGACATTTGTTTTGAAGTCCTGGATAACTCCAAAGATGCTCTGAAGAACTCAAAGAATGACATTGAGAACAGATGTGACCCGGTCTACGTCAGCAGGATTATCACTGCAATGGTAAGAAATTCTTCTTTACTGATAGTAAACAGTCTGCCTGCACAGAAGTACACATGGTTTGAGGAATATAAATCTTGACCCACTGGAGATTTAGGGAGTTTTTCGGTTTAATCTCCTGTATTGTGCAACAGAGTTAAAACAAATTTGAACCCTTAGCATTGTGAAATAATTTGTTTCATGTAGGTGAATGCGAATGGTGATAGAGGTGTGCTGATAGGGAAGTGGAGCTCACCTTACCTTGATGGAGTTGCACCAAGTCGATGGACAGGCAGTGTGCCCATCCTCAGACAGTGGAGCAAAGCTGGAAGCAGAGCTGTCAAATATGGCCAGTGCTGGATATTTGCAGGTGTTGCGTGCACAGGTATCAATTTCACTTGGTTTTGAGCTTTTCTATTTATAATTTCTGGCAAATTACATCTTTTACTAATTTTCCCCATTGTGCCTATTATGTAGTTTATAATTCTTAAATATGTGATAGAAGATATGAGCATGTCTACTTGACAAATAACGGAAGTTAAAACCAAAGGGAAGTAGAAATAAAGAAAAAGTGATCCAAAAATAATGCTATCTTTTTATAGTTCTTCGCTGTCTGGGAATCCCGACACGCCTGATAACCAACTTCTCCTCAGCCCATGATGTGGATGGGAACCTATCCATAGACTTTGTGGAGGATTTTGAGAGCAGAGAGGAAAGGAAAGACAGCACATGGTAAGATTTTTTATTCATTTGTACTTATTTCATGTTTTATTTTTGTTCTTTATTTAATTTAGACAAGGCAAGTTTTCTTCCAAAAAAATATGATGCTACATGTTGGCCTAATAGAAAACACTGTACCTGAAAATACAGATATATTTGCTAATCCACGTTCACTTTTACTGCCCCTTAAAGAAATAGAAAAGCGTAAAGCAGCAAGTCATAAAGTGTGTGCGATGCTAAAAAAAATTTATCGGATGATGCTGCTCTGATCTTATCTGTTCTAATTTGTTGCATCCATGTTTGCAAAGAAGGAAATACATCAGCAATGAGCAGAGAAAGGCAGCTGCTCATGTGACGTTTCTATTTAATCCAACCATAGAACGATTCAAACTTAATTGAGAAACATTTAACTTTAATACTACTTTTTCAATTTGATCATTGCTCTTCTCCTTAACAAACTTGTAGTAACAGTGGAGATTTCATTCCATGGTTTGCATATCTCTTATACTGAGCATGCATATAGGGTAATTTAAGTATCTCTAAAACAAGTATGTCTTGTTTGGAAAGCTGTAATGAAATCGTATCTCCTTGGCAAGAAGAACATATCATCAAAGCTTGAAAAAGGAGTTTATTTTAACCACAAGACTACTAGAACAGCATCCTTTGGAAAGATGACACTAAATTAGGAATATTTAAGCATTATGCACACTATTTTTGGATCAAACACAAAGATCAGCGCAAACAAGAAGTGGGGCTGGTTCTGTAGCTGCAAGGTCATGGCACTATGTAGTTATCAATTCAAGGATGAAATCCTCCACATAAAAATGTGTACTAGGGTTGAATGTGAGAACCTTTACCTGTCTGGATCAGTAACAGACAATGGCCTAGTCAAAGTCCAGATCTAAACCTGATTAAAACACTGAAAATACCCCGGGCAACATTCTACAGAGGAATGAGCTGGTGTTTAATGATGTTTAAAAATTATGATGCCAGTTATAGAGGTTGGAAATAATGACTAAAAAAGCCTTTTTTTAACACTTGTGCCTTTGCAATAATTCAGAAAAAAAAACTTTTGACTTTATTTGATTTTAGGAACTTCCACTGTTGGGTCGAGTCCTGGATGAGGAGAAATGACCTTCCAAAAGGAAATGATGGCTGGCAAGTTTTGGATCCAACACCCCAAGAACTTAGTGATGGTTGGTTTCCGGTCACTTCTAATTGCTCAGATATCTGTTCTTTTACTTATATGATACTAAAAATTGCAAGAATTTACACCTTATCTTTGTCTTAAAATCCTCAAATGTTTCTACAAGTGTAACCTAAGGTTTATTTGGATAGGATGACATATTTTTCAAAAAACTTAAATAAAATTGATGAATTGCTAGTTCACATGTGTCTAATAACACGTACACATCCTAACCTTAAAACTTTACTATCTTAAAAGCAGGTACAAAATGACTTGCAAGTGCAATTAAGTATTTTTTATATCTGACTTCATCCAGCACTTTCAAATAATTGCTATTATTTTTCACACGATTACTGTTATTATTAACAAACAACTACATGGCTTAGGACCTCATCTTTCTCATATGGCCAGTCTCACTGCCAGTAGCACAACCAATCTGCTCATTTCAATGGTGGAACTAAATCGGTTTGTGCATTTTATTAATTGCGTGAGCAATCTTTGTTTATAAAGTTTAATATGCCCACATTGCAAGCACAAAAAAATGTACTCCTGTAATTCAGCGCTTCTCATTTGGAATCTGTGAAGATCAGGTCCATAACTTTACAAAAGTTATCTTGAACTAAATGTAAAAATGTTTTTAGGGGAGTTTTGCTGTGGTCCCTGCCCCGTGTCAGCTATCAAGGAAGGAAATCTGGAAATGAAATATGATGCCCCCTTTGTATTTGCTGAGGTGAACGCTGACATCATCTACTGGAGGGTCCTACCAGGAGGCCGGAAGCAGAAGGTTCTCCCTTTCTTGTGAAAATTTAAAAAAGAAAAAGTTTTCCCTGGCCGGAAAAATTTCAATAATCTCTGCAAAAAAACTGTTATCTTGCTGTAACAGATAAGTGTGGACCAGAGAACTGTGGGAAGGAACATCAGTACTAAAAGTGTCTATGGTGACATCAGAGAAGATGTTACCCTGTACTACAAATACCCTGAAGGTCAGTGGCAGGGGAGAACAAGGAGGAGGTCTTTATAAAGAACTCAAATTTAATTTATTGCAGTTTATCTCAGAATTTAACATTTAGTATCATGTTAATGCCTTAAACTGTGATTTATTTATTTTTTGCAGGCTCTAAGGAGGAGAGGGAGGTATATAAGAAGGCAGGGCGCAGGCTCACCCCATCAAATGATGAGTGCAAACCATCAGCACAGCTAAACATGTTGATTAAACATCCTAACCCTGTGTTTGGAACAGACTTTGATGTGATTGTTGAGGTATACAATGATGAGATTCTCTTTTTTTCCCCCCTTCATAACATTGATGATGTCTAAATGAGGATGTATCTGCTCTTGTCATAGGTGAAGAACAAAGGATGTGAAGATGCTAATGTTCAACTGGCAGTTCATGCCATTGCTGTCACTTATAACTCTCTCCACCAGGGAGAGTGCAAGAGGCAGACGAACAGTGTGACAGTGTTAGCTCAGAACGGTCAGCAGATGTCAATGTATCACAGTCAGTTGTCCTGCTGCAGGGACCAGCTGATCTCTTTTTATGTTCTGTGTGTTTAGCTCATAAAGAAGTGCTGCGCTTCCGCTATGAGGACTACGCCAAGTATGTTGCTGAGCATAATCTGATCAGGGTGAAAGCCCTTGTTGATGCTGAGGGTGACAGTTTACCTATCATGGCTGTGGCCGATATCCCATTGAGTATGCCTGAGCTCCACATTCAGGTGAGCATGCAGCAAACAAGCAGGGCAGAGCTCATTCTTTGATTTTAACTGGATGTGAGTGAAAGGCATCGGTTAAGACAGAAACATGCCCAACTTTTAGGTGACCCACAAATGTATAGTGCAGCAGTCAAACCAGACCATCCACAAAGTGATCACACACAAAAATCGTTCCCCCTGTCAGTAAATAATTCCCCCGTCAACCCCCCACCCCAATGTATGTGACGAACGGTTTTTACTGAAAATGAAATCCCGATTACAATGTAAGTTGTAGTTGACAATAAAGAAAATGATTTATTGACATATACCACAAGCAGGAACTATAATCAAGAACAAACATAAACTGCTGACACAACACAAATAGTCACACAACAAGGTCTCCACAACCAGTTACCCCATTATAAAATCAGCCAAACATACAATTCGTCAACTAAACATTGAGAGCCACACCAAAAAAATCATCACCATCGGCATGGTTGAAAACCACATTAAAAGTCCCTGCTTTCACACAGCCAGGAACACTAAAGTAGTGACCTCTGCACAGCACCAAAGGTCACGATACAGGAACATGATAAACCCTCTTTAGACAACATCCTTAAATACAAATGGTGCAAAAAGGCAGCTCTGCAAAGAGGTAGAGCTGCAACAGGATGGATTCATGTATAGGAAAAAGTCAAATGTAATTTCATCATTTAATTTCCAAATGACCAAAATGTTAAAAAAAAAAAGCTTCTTAATTGAAACTTTCGCCTCTATTAGATATAAAATAAATGAAATTCAAATAATTTATTTCAGGATAAAAACTGTCATTCTTAATCTTTACAGAAGCAGCAACTAGTAGTTCCTGATAGTCATTTTTCAGATACAGTGTGCAGCAGAGAACAGTAGGTTAGATTCAATTATAGACACATTCTGCTTTTCCTGTTCTGAGCTTTTAAGGTTGAAATATAGTGTTTACTGAGACTAATGATCTACTGAGACTAATTTACTGAGAGTAATTATTGTGTGGACCATTTTGAGAAAGGAAATAAACTACAGAATGAGCAAAAGTAGGAACCTTTAATACCCACATCTGCTAAAATTATTTAAAATCAAATCTGCAGCTTCCTAAACGTGTTTGCTTGGAGAATTCTCACTTACTATGGTACTTTACAAGATAGCCCTCAACCCTATGTTACAGAGAAAGTTTGGAAAAGCAGCAAAAAAAAAATGCCAAACACACTAAATCTGTACCCCAGAAATTATCCAACTGGCACTACAAAAAACAACAGGAAAAAAAAAACAATCAACCAAAAGAGGATGCTGCTTACAAGGAATACCTCTTTACACATTACAAACAGAGCAATGCAGAAAACACAAGGCCTGATCTTCAAAGATCCAGAATAAGAGGAGCTGAATTGTGTGTGCAATTTTTTATTGTGTGTGCATAAAGTAAGTTGGGATGATGCGTGGGATCTACAAAGACTGCTATTCAAATGTTAAAAACCTGTAATATGTGTCTTTTCTGCCCGTTAAAATGAGCAGATGTGTGTTTATTAGAATGACCAAAAAAGAAAGATGAGGTTCTAAGCCATGTCGTAATTATACTAATCATAATACCAAATTATATTTATTAAACACTTCGCACAGGTAGCCTAGCTCTAAGTGCTACTGACAAAAGTAAAATATGAAGTGATGAAAATAACTAAAACATGGATAAAAAGAAATATCATGACACAAAGGTCTTAAAACAGCTACAAAACGATAAAACCATTCTTTGTGCTTTGTCAAAACTGAGGGAGAAAACAATCCTTTTTCGAAAGAGTATGAAATTTTACAATAGGGTGGACTGAACAGTGAGAAGATCAGATTGTGGGATATTGTTTAAGGTTCTATTCCAGCTTTTAACTTCTTCACAAAATTCTCCCTAACCTCTCCACTGTGTTCCTTGATCTTCATGTTGCTGTTTGTTTACATGTGTTATTTACAATGTCCCTAAGGTTCCAGATTTTAATTTGTTTTACATTAAAACATTTTTTCTGAATCAATACCAGTGTGCAACATATGTTCTGATTACAGAACATCAGAGATCATGGGTCTAATATCATCAAATATGGAATAACTATGAACATTTTTGCAAGGCTCTATATGTATCAGGATAACTTACAGGTCTAGAAAACAGTTAATCCATTTACTTTTTTTGAGTATATGAAGACTATCGTCTTTGTTCCCAAGGTTCTTGGAAAGGCTTTTGTTTTGGAGCAGTTGACAGCTTATATCTCCTTCACCAATCCTCTCCCAGTCCCCCTTACTGGGGGTGTGTTTACTCTGGAGGGGGCCGGCCTGCTGTCTGACACTCAAATCTATGTTGAGTAAGTAAAGACAGTTTGAAAAGGAAGCAGACCATCACTAGTGTTCCATAACCTTGCTGTTTTTTTTTTCCCCAGCGGTGTTATTTCACCAGGCCAGAAGGTGTCAGTGAAGATCACCTTCACACCGATGAGGACCGGGATCAGGAAGCTTCTGGTGGACTTTGACTCTGACAGGCTGAAAGACGTCAAGGGAGTCACCTCCATGGTTGTTCGCAAGAGATACAGGAATATGACCCCTTTGTTATATGGACGTTTTTAGGAGACCAGTGAAAATTAGAGCATTGTGTTTTGGGAGAACCAATGGGAGTCTGACTGCCATGTCCCACTGCAGCAGAGCTGGACCCAGTGACACAACCTATATAGACTTTACTATAAATGATGTTAACCCATACTTCATTTCTGCTCTTGCTTCATGCTGTAGTTGTTGTTGCAGATCCAAATTTCTGGGGTACAGGACAAAAAAAAAATGCAAAAGAAAATAAATTCACACTTCTCACTGAAAAATCTGTATGTCTGATGTGAGTTTAAAACAGTAAGCTATGATGTAGAGGCAAAATATTTCTATGCGCTTCTTCAGGTTTTATCCTCTTATTTCCTACTGCACTTAAAACAGCAAAATAGCTGTCTGTGAACGTATTCCTTTGGATGCATAACATGTAGACATATTGTTAATGGCTTGTATTACTATAAAGAGTGAAACAATTTAAGAAATCTGTCTGGTTTTGTTACTTGTTTCCAGAGGGCAGTGAATATCGGGGTGGCATTATTTCCAGATCTCATTGTAGAATTAGAAAGACTTAAACTCATGTTTAAAAGAAGTAACTTCTTGCAAAGTTTAGGGTTTTAATGTAACACATTGTAATTCTTAACTACTTCAACAACAGAACGACATTCCATATATGTTCTGCCTTACCATTCTGCCACTGATAATTACAAAAGGATAAAAATATAAATGAAGATTAAATTCCATCCCGGATAATTTCTCTGCTTAGAAAATAAGTTAAGTCAAAAGGTTTGTGTTGATCATTATTTTTCAGTTACAGCTAATAAAAACGTGACATGACAACATAACATTATTACATCACCAGACCAATGAAACATTTTATTACAGAAATAATAAAAATACCTGTAATTCTTGCTCAAAGGTTATTTTCAATATGTACATTTGGATTCGTTAAGACACTCTTCGGAGATCCATATTTTAATATAAGCTTAATGGGACCTAGGACACATTAAATTGGGTGAATCCTACATTGTTTTATCAGCAGTGTCAGAGGCGTGCACAGACATTTTGGGGGGCAGGTGCTCAGGAGGGGGAGGAGGGCACTTTTTAGCGCACGTGGAACACTTAATTATAAAAAAAAAAAATACACACGCATGTTGAATGAAATTTGACTTTTATTTGTAACATTCTCTAAACGTGAGTTTTCAATGGAAAAAAGTCACCCCACCAACAGAACAGACTAATCTTTCTTCTTCTTTCATCTGGCTCATCTCCCTGTTTTCCCTCATCCTGGTCTTTTTCTGTCTCTGTGTCTTCCCTGAACTCTTCCTCAACTCCTGTCCTGTTATATGTTGATGGTATAGAGCTTCCCTGCTGTGACTGGCTACAATATAATAATAATAACCATCATGACAATAATAATGATAATAATAATAATAATAGCTTTAACAAATATGCCACATTAGTTTAAATAATGGGCTATTAGGACAACATGACTTGAAGTCTTGTCACGTGGATATGACTTATAATAGCCTACAAAATAATAGCTATTTTAATACCTGCTGATTTTGTACAAACCACTTAAAAATAAAATGTGAACAGCTTTTAAGATTTTTCAATACGATTAACCCTCCTTTCTTGGCATTGTGCTGCAATTACTAAATCAATATACAATTAAGACAATAAAGAGACCAAAATGTGTTAATTTATGTTGCTTAACAAAACCTATACAACAGAAAACGTTAGTTTTAACACATAGATTTGCAATTGCAAACTCTACCGAAATTATTTGTAGCCCATGTGGTAGTCCTCACGTTATCTGTCATTGACTTGGTCTACAGTGTAAAACTTTATCTAGCCTAACTAGTTTATCAGGTGACCAGTCGGCAAAAATGCTTTTTTGGTGCTGCTGAATGAGACATTTTAATGCACAACAAAATGATTCTGCTTGATCTGTATATTACCTGGCTAATGGGGCACGGGAGAAGCAGCCTGTCAGCGACCGTTCCTGCTATCTGAAGACGCTTACTGAACTGCTATGATGCTGCGCATCTGGCTGCGCATCTGCGGGCGACCGCGGGAGTTCACGTGACAAAGGCAGGGAGATAGGCTGGTCGGGAGCGCGCAAGGAGGTGGCTTTTCGGGGCTTTGTTTCAGTCGTTTTTAATGGCTCAGGTTTTCAAAAGATCATTTCAAAACCGACCTCAGTAAAATCTTAATAATATTAATAATAATAAAAAAAAACAAGTGTGTCTCTAATAATAAAGTTTATACTAATAAAGATTTGTTAATATAAAATTGTTCCTTAGCATGCATGTCCTCTCATGTGCCATAATGTCATCACTAGTAAATCTTTCTTTAAACTTTGTTCTAATCTCTCCTCTTGCACATTATTTTCTTGCACTTCTTGCAGCTAAACGTTTTTTCTGTTTCCAGTTAACTATCATTCATCTCTCCAGAGCAAAGCTTATTCCCTGCTTAAAAATCTAAATGCTTCTTATACGTAAAAAATGTTTACGAGCCATTAGTGACAGATCATGGTCCAGACATTGCAGTAGCTCTGCTGGTTAACAAAAAGATGTAAAGAAGCTTAAAAAGAATATATTAAATAATGATATTTATAGAGAAAAATAAAATGTGGATAAATAAAACATAAAGAAGTAACAGGACAGATATGACTATATTCATGTATAACATTAGCAGGTGAGTTATTATAAAGTGTTGTGTAATAAACATCATTAAATATTAATTTATGGACAGGGTTGTGGGGGGTCACATGTTAACATCTTGCACAACTACAGTGAGGTATTATTGTACATATATTGTTATTCTGTAGTTATTGTTTAGCAATTAGTCTGAATATGGCAGAAAAAAAGCTTTTTAAAAACTGTGGCAGACTGTGACAGCCATTTATTAGCTTGACTGAATATGATGTCTGAAATGCATTTCTTCCGAGTCAAAATGAAAATTTTAGATATCTAAAATGTAACTCTTACTAGGACAAATGACGTCACTTTTCCCCATTTGTGTGTATTGGGCCGTTATTTTCAGATATCCGAAATGACATTACTCCTACATTCTGGATGTCTAAAAATTTATTTCAAATCACTGCAATCCAATTGCTATTGGTCATAATTTTTATTTATCAAGAATGAAGAAATCATTGCAGATAACTAATATTATTTCTGACATCTAAAATATATTTTAATTGTAGAAATGTCTTTACAGATATCTACAACTACATTTGTACCAGGAACAATTTAGTTGTTGATAGGAGTAATGTAATTTTGGATATTTGAAAGTAGTAGCCCAATACACATGAATGGGGAAAAGTGGCATTTGTCTTAAGAGTTACATTTAAGATATCTGAAATGTTCATTTAAGATAGGGAGAATACTATTAAAGATATCTGAAAAACAAAGAAATATATGTTCAAACATCCACTTAAAAAATATTTTTTGACATCTGAAATGTAGTTATTACTAGTACATATTTGATTCCAGACTTAAAATTTAATTTCTACTGCTAGAAATGTAATTAGTGATATCTAAAATACAATTCTGACTATGAGCATTGTAATTGTGACTAGTTAGAATGCTTTAGTGCTATCTATAATAGAAATGTAACTAGTCAGACTGTTTATTTTATGTTAAAACCGTCTCATTTCTTTTTTATATGTTAGTCAAAATATGTTTTTAAGTATCTAAAAATGCATTTTGGATAGGCATTATCAAAAATTAGATATCTGAAATTCCAATTTAACTCTTCCTATATCGATAGTTGATATCTGTAATTATATTTCTACTAGTAGAAATACATTTTAGACGTCAAGAATTGGATTTCTGGATATCTAGATTATATTAATTTTTGATTTCTGAAATAGTGATTATGACTAGCAGTAACTTTATTATGAAGATCTGAAATTAGAGTTCATCGTCATCAGAATTCAGTTTTAGATAGGAAGAATGTTCATTTTAGATATCTGGAAGTAAAAGCCCAATACACATGAATGGAAAACGTGACGTCATTTGTACTAGTAAGAATTACATTTAAGATATCTGAGATGTATAATTTAGATGGGAAGAATGTTATTTTAGATATTTGACATGTATATTTTGAATAGAAAGGAATGCATTTGAGAGATCTGAAATATAAATTCAGTTAAGCTAATAAATGTCACGAAAAAATTTGTAGAGATGTCTAGGTATTTGAAAGATCATTCGTACTAGTACTATTATATTTTTGGCATCCTGAAATTAAATTTTTGCCGGCAAAAATGTAATTTAGGATATCTATATGTACATTTCTGACAAGTAAGAAGAATCTTATTTTACAGATCAAAAAATGGACCAATAGAGAGGACAGCACTTCTAATAAATGTCAAAACAGCCTGCCATCAAAAAGCACACTGTAATTTCTGTCTGTGCAAAGTTTGACCTGGGGAGTTTGAGCTTTTTCTCTGACAGTACAGCACATACATGGAGTCCAAGGTGTATGTGTGTGTGCTGCCATATTCCATTTTCCTGAATTCTTCACTTCTTTTTTAAGGCACCCTTTCTGGGTCAACCCTGTCACTGTGTTCTAGTGCTTTTCTCAGCTTATGTGTCCTTATTTAGCTCAGACGGTGAGATGTTAGAGGCCTGAATGGAAAATTGTCCTGTTTTTCACTTTGCTCTGAGGTCTTTAGTCCTGCTTCTCATTGAGGAGAAATGTATCACAATGAAAGGTAAACAGTGGTTGATAGTGGTTCACAAAGGATGTCAAAATAAATGATCTCTTTATCTACTTTCACAGCTTGTCTGTCAATAACAACCACTAGAGGGAAGCATTTCGCTTTCACTGACTGCTTCACAACAAAAAATAAAACAAGCTTTTTTTCAACCAAAAATTAAGTTATTCTTATGTTTGAGTTCACTTTCACACATCACAAACCAAGCCAAAGGTTTTTAGCTTCAAAAAGGGAGTTGTTATGTCAACAAATAAAATGAGGAACATGTATAAATAATAGTATCAGTGGGGGACTTACTGTACTGTCAGAGACAAACAAAATAAAGTCACCAGAAGCCATATTTTCAGATCATGTCAGTAATTCCAAAAAATGCTCATCACAGGTGGCAGACTGCCCACAAAGCCCGAAAGGAGAACTCGATCGTAGGAGTTTTCTTTTTGTATAAGTTACATTCCTGCTGCCAATTCAACTTCAAATTGAAGTAGCAAAGGAAAATCAGAAGCCATATATAAAGAAGTTGAGATAAAAATGGTGTTATTAGGTGAAAACATTCCATGTTCCAAAAGTCAGATGCCCAGATTTCCAGAGCCTTGTTGGGCAGATGTGGTTTAAGGCAAACCTGGACCACATCTGGCTTTTGGGACATAGACTGTCGTTTCCCTGTCAGGTAAGGAACCAAAGCTGTTGTGTGAGGTTGAACAGGACCGATATCCATCAGGATTTTAAAATCAACCATTTTGTACCTACTGAGCAGGAAAACCCAGTATCGTTACTGAAGAAAGAGTAAAGAAAATATTTGAAAATATTTGGGGTGGAGTAGAGCTGGGGGAAATTACATTCTGGAAGGGCTATCAAGGTGGAATTCAGAGAATGACCAAGTTTTAATAAAGCACCCATATTCAATGAAATTGCACTGATATCAAGCACACTAGTCCAAAACTTGATCACTGATTTTTTTAATTGTAACATCAGACCCGAATTGTTATGTCTTCTAAATTTGGGTAGAGAGGGGCAGAGCTTTCAACCAATCAACACCTGAATTGGATCCAGCAGGACAAACGGCTACATGGTAAACCAAAGCAGGTGGCTGAGCTGGAAACCTGAGCAGAGGAAGATGTCTAAATGAATTTCATTTCACACCCCCAGGAGAATTTCTTTTATTTCCCAGTGGAGTTTGGGGATATGTAATCAGAATAGACCATGTTCATGATGGACACCAGTGGTATTGGAATCCATTAGGCTGGAGAATTAGGTCTTTAGGGCTCGGTCACCCTTGGCACTCCTGCAGCTGACAAACATTAATCTTGACTTTAAGGTCCGTCTGCATACACGAATAAGAAAGATTGAAAGTGTTAAGATAGCCAAAGCTAATTATTTATTATGGTAATGGATCTGTAACAGTGGGGACATTGTCAGACTGCATCATAAACACTGTGATGTGAGTTTTTCCAGTAAAAATCTAGTAGGCAGAAACTGAAAGTGAGTTGTTAATGGGTCTTTCAGCAGGATGATCCACAATGTGTGATAAAATCGAGGAGCAATATTTTTCCCAGAAACAACCACTTTTTTTCGCCAGTCTGATTTGAACGAAAATAACCCTACAGAAAACATTATTCTGGATGATCCAAAGAGAAGGGTCAAAAAGTTATGGATAAGGATCCATATTCCTGACTGCTCAGACCTCAACCAAGTACTCTCCTAAAGGCAACCGAGGATTTTTTTAATGTCTTTCTAAAAGGTCAAACTTAGTCTATTAAAAAAACATATAATTGTGTAATTCAGATTGAGCTATTGAGGTAACATAAACATTTTTTTAAAAGCTAAGCTTAACATCTTTTGAAGGTTGCAGATTATTATGAAATCAGTCTAACTGATCCTGGATATGTGCTGCCAATTGGGGCCGATTCCTGTTGCAGAAATAGCTTTTTTTATCCATCTACATGACAAAAATGACACAATAAGACATTTTTCACAGGTCTCCATTATACAGTAAAACAAACCTTTTTTAAGTTATCAAACAAAACATTAAATTTTTTTAGCAAATGGAGGGAGCAGTATTACATCTGCTTCACAAGATCGCAGAACATTTGTTGCTGAATCCATTAAATAATTGCATGTATTGACTGATGCCAATACAAGAAAAAATAATCGGACATCGGACTGTATCCATCTGTCTCTACTTAGCAGTCTTTCACATTTTTTTGCAAACTTTTTGTTTTAATTCAAAGTATTACTCAGTAAATTTCCCTTCTGCTATATATATATATATATTTTTTTTTTTTTTTTACTTTAACAGATGTTATTTCTCTTTAAAGTTAGCAGAATTTCATTTTTTTTTTACTTTCACTGTGAATTTACTTATTTCCATTATCTTTCATAACACATGTAGCAGTTGGTTCAAT
Source organism: Cyprinodon tularosa (assembly GCF_016077235.1). NCBI lineage: Eukaryota > Metazoa > Chordata > Actinopteri > Cyprinodontiformes > Cyprinodontidae > Cyprinodon > Cyprinodon tularosa. The sequence continues at coordinate 1,388,238 of NW_024038997.1, read as the reverse complement.
CATTATCCATCTGCATATACTATTATTCCTTTATAAGAAAAAGAAAAGCAATGTATTTGCTACAAAGACTGACAGCAATACACATTGTAATTTAATTGCACAATTCAAGACTGCATAAAAATGACATTAAACATGGCAAAAACATTGGTTTGTCATTTCTCAAACAGCATCATATAAATATACATTCAAAAAATTCCCACCCAACATTTCTCTGTACTTTCTCTTTTAAAATCTTTTTTTATCATATTTCACTCAATAAATATTTTATTTCAAGAAACTTTAATCAAATATTTTCATCTGATTAATATTAATATAAAACATGCATTTGTAATCCTTAGCTTTTGTAAACTATAAAGAAATACTGGCAACATGCAGGATCCAGTTTGGTTAAGGTAAATACAGAAACTGTGCAAAAGCTAACAAAAATATCTCATTGTTAAACAGCCAATTACTTTACACAGTATCCCACTCCTACCCTGCGATGTTGCTACAGCAGCCACTGTGGCCCCATTCTGCTCTGATTTGATCCTTTCCAAGAAATAATCCCCATGGCTCAGATATCTGCTCACAACTTCCAAATAAAAATCTCTCTGTCGTGGCTGACAAAATTCTGCTTTGTTTAGACTCATACTGTGAGTCTTCTGCACATGACGCATAAGCAAGCAGCTTCATCACATCTGCTACCTCATATAAAAACCTGGAGAGGGTTGTTTTACTGTTTGGCTTCAAAGCAGAATTTCACACAATGGAGATCCATGGATCGCATGGCCTCTGTCACGTGACACACTGACATGCTAAATAAATAAAAAAACATCCTGTCTGTAATCAACTTCCCAAAACCTGAACACATCCGTGCTGATAAGCTTTTGGAAACAAATTTCACTTGTGATTGACTCACACTTTAAACTGATCCGAAAACGCTTTAACCAGTATAAAATATAATCTCATAGATGTTGAGCTGTTTTTTGTTTTTGCTTTTTTTTTTCAATTTTGTGACACACACATTTTTATTCTGCATTGTTTTCTTATAACAAGAACATTTTTAGGATCTGTCGTGTTATTGTACAGTGAATACACTCTGGACCTCGGGCTGTCTCACTCTGGTGCTGGATTGATGGGCGGTACATTTCGCTGTTTGAAGTACTGCGTCACCTGCTGAGGAAGCTCAGCCAGGACCGATTTGGCAAGTGTCTCCTTCGGTGCCTAAGGGGAAGAAAAAATTGCCAAACATTATGTTGCTGCACATTATATTTGGTGAGATCTTCTGGCTAAATTCAGGAATGAAGTCAAGTAAATTTTTTTTTTTAGGTAACATACTTAAAACATAAGCTTCAAAGTATGAATAGAAACATATATTTGGTAATTAGAGGTAGTCAAAAACCTTCAACTTCTAATCAGCTTATTACATAATGCATATGCCCTGATTGTTGAAAAACAAAATGTATATATTCATCAGTACCTCATAGAGGATTAGTGAAAAAGACGCAGTGCCTACAGAACAGAATGGACAGCATATGAAGGAACACTAACAGCACATATCACAATGAAACTACAATCCCCAAAGTGAAAAATGGTAGTAGCAGCATCATGCTACAGTGATGATGTGATGATGATTCATTAGCATCCACAGGGAAGATCAAGCTACATACAATTGAATGATATGACATTTTAAAATTTGTATATATATATATATATATATATATATATATATATATATATATATATATATATATATATATATATATATATATATATATATATATATATATATATATATATATATATATATATATATATATAGCCACCTTCTGTACATTTCTGCTTCTTCATCTCTGGGTGCAAACAATAGGCGATTACCTCATCAGATCAAAGGAAAGTATATATAATTTTCATACATGCAGATTTTAAGTAATAATAATAAAAAATCTTCACGTTAAAATGCAATTGTTGTGATCAAAGACATTTTCTTAAGACATGTGTCCGTTTGAAGCAGGCTAATTGATGTAGTCCAAAGTCCTTTCGAAAACTATAGAAAAAAGATAGTTGACCATTTAATTTAATTTCCCTTTCTTATATATTTGTTAATATATTACTTATATATATATATATATATATATATATATATATATATATATATATATATATATATTACTTACACCTGGCTTTATGTAACTTCAGATGTGGAGTCTGGCATGGTCTTTGTACAACAAATGAAGCCATGATGCATTGATCAGGATGAGTCCAAAAAAATGGCCAAGCTCTATCTTATATCAGAGATCTGATTGTTCCTTATGTTCCTAACAGAGCACTTCGCTCTCAATCTGCAGGGTTACTAGTGGCTCCTAGAATTTCTAAAAGTAGAATGGGAGGCAGATCTTTTAGTTATCAGGCTCCTCTCCTCTGGAACCAACTACCTGTTTTAGTCTGTGCCATCCTGTCTACTTTTAAGGGTATGCTTAAAACTTTCCTTTATGATCAAGCTTATAGTTAGAGTGGTTCAGGTAATCTTGAGAAATCGCTATAGATATGCTGCTATAGGCTTAGACTTCTGGAGGACATAGGGACCACTTTTTAATAATTCTACCACATTCTATCTCTATTCTCCCACTGCAGAATCTGTGAGTTTAAACGTTATGCTCTCTCTGCTTTTTCTCATAATAGCTTTGCCTCGTCTGTTCCTGTTTGGCTGTGACACCATCCTAGAGAGAAATATCAGCTGTGCTGCTGCCATCAACACCTTTGTTTGTAGATGTTGGAGATCGGCCTATGTTTTTCTGTGAAATCCTGTTTCTCTGACTGTGACTGGCTGGATGTGCTCTCTTCATTCGTCTGCCTGGCTGTGTGTTTCCTGGACAGGGCCGCCTTTTACAGCTGCTTTTTGTATCCCTGCTTCTGTCTTCTTGAACCCAAGTCAGCTTCGGCAGATGGCCGCTCACACTGAGCCTGGTTCTGCTGGAGGTTTCTCTCTGTTAAACGAGACATTTTCCTCTCCACTGTCGCTACAAGCATGCTTAGTGTGAGGGATTGCTTTCGAGTCGATGAGTCAATACAATCAACTGGTTTTCCTTAGATAAAAAAAATGAAATCAGTTTGACTGTATGATCTGGTGAACTGTAAAGTGCCTTAGATGACTTGTGTTGTGAATCGGTGCTATATAAATAAACTGAATCTAATTGAAAGTCAAGTCAGGTTTTATCTTTTTCCTGGGAGTTCTGAATTCAGCTTTGGTGAAACAGGGCCCAGAGAATCTGAATTCCTAAAGTTCATAAACTTCCCATTTTTATAGCCATTACTTGAGAAAAAAAAAGTACCATGAGCGATAGTAAAAAACAAACTCTCTTTCTTCTCTAAATTATTAGGAGTAAGTGTGGGAGTAAAAGACCTTTCTTCACATTTCTTCATTTCCTGTCTCAGATTAATTCCTGCCCCTTTCTTTCAGTTCATTTTGTTTCCGTCTCTCGCCCTCCCACCAACAGCCTGGAATGAAGCCAGTAAACATTGTCTGTTCCTCCCACCACCCTGGAAGTTAGTTCGCCCACAGACAGCCCACGCACACACACACACACACACACACTCATGCAAAAACTTACAAAGAAAAAGACAAAACAAAACCCTACAATGCACTAATGAGTCTTCCTACAGACAGCCTGAAAATGAGCGTGCTCCAAAATCTCTGCTCACCTGCGGCACACATGTACAAACCTTCATTAACATAAACGCAGCTCAGAAACCCATCAGCCTGCCATTTGTTTGCAGCGTCTCTGCTGAGAGCAAGATAACCAAGCAGAAACCCTCAAACAGCAGACTCTCTAAACTCCAAGTGTGCTGTGTGCGTGAAAACACAAAACGTGAAGCAACAGGCTGCCTTGACGCGCAGGGCAGTAGGACATGAGTCATTAAGTAAAAACACAGTTAAAACTAAGAAAAAAATTGTTTTACAAATTCAAAACTTTAGTTGGTGAAATTGTCATAAAGCCCCACTGAAGGTACTGTTGTTCATGTTTATTTTTAAATGCTCCATCATTTAAAAAGGTGTTTTTTAATATTTAAATTATTGTGTAAAGATTTTAAAATTCAGACCACATACGTACTTCTTTCATATTTCTTTAGAAATTCTTCCTATAACCTTTTATGAACAAGCTTCTAGTTTTCATTCTGGTTCATCCCTGTTTCTTTACTGCTGCTACCTTATTTCTGAGCTGTAGTCGACCATAGTCTATGGTTTTCAGATAAATTAGATGCAGGGAAGGCTAATCTTCAGTGCCATGAAAAAAGTAAAAGTCAAGTTTTTCTGAAAATTACCAAGTAAAGTTGTTGCTTTCTGTTACGGATTTGGATCTTAAAACCCTTTCATCAATAACTACAATCACTAAGAATAATCTCAATACTTTAACAATATCAGCTCAACCACTGTGGCTGCAACCACAATAAAGCCATATGGGGGCTGAGACCTGCAGCTCCAAATGCATATTTGGCTCTTTGGGCAATTCCTAGGAAAACCTAAGAAATATTCAGAAATACAAAGGTAAAACATTATATTGTTTTAGCATTTCCCTCATTTTTTTTAATGCTCTATGTGCACTGAGTTTGCACAATGTAGTAGCACTAATGACAAAAGAAAAAACTGAGCAAAAGTCCAGTTGCCTCTGATTAAAGCCTGTTTTGTGCTTGTCATGACCTTAAAGACTGATCATTTGCACAGGTGAGTTGATAGACCTCCATGATTCTTCACCAAGCTGTATTTTCTTTTATCATTGTAATTATATTCATTAAAAAAACACACACAAAAAAACAAAGGGGTTAGTTTCTGTAAAAGTCCTGTGTCAATAACTTGCATGTTGTGTTACGATATTTCCCTTTTGGACTTCTGAGTATTCAGTCAAACCATTTTCCGTATGCTTTATCCTTGTTGGGGTTGCGAGGGGTGCTGGTGCCTATCTCCAGCTGTCTGCGGGTGAGAGGCGGGGTACACACTGGACAGGTCGCCAGTCCATCACAGGGCAACAGAGAGACAAACAGGACATCTAACCATTCACACTTACACTCACAAGGATAACTTAGAGAAGCCAATGAACCTAACAATCATGTTTTTGGACTGTGGGAGGAAGCCAGAGTATCCAGAGAGAACCCATGCATGCTCAGGAAGAACATGCAAACGGAATCAGAATCGAACCCGGAACCTTCTTGCTGCATGGCAGCAGTGTTACCCTCTGCTCCACTGAGCAGCCACTGAGTTTAAAAATGATTTATGTTATTTTGTTTTGTTGATCTTTGGTTTATTTTCCATTCTGTGTTATATTTAAGCTGTTTGCATTTTTTTTGAGTAACTCTCTGTTGCCTCCTTTCCCCTAGCTCCCTTCTGGTTACTTTTTATTCACACCTGCTCCACATCAGCTCATTGGACCGTTATTTGTTTTGTTCTCCATATATACTCCACCTCTGCAGTTCCTAGTTGCTGATTTCTTGTTGTTACTTGACTCCCCATGTATGTTTTCCCCATATTCTCATGGTTTTTGGTTTACTGTATTTTGTTCTTGGATTTTTTTTCTGTTGCCTTTTTGATTTCATTAAACTTGCAAGAACTCATCTCTGCCTCCCTCATCTCTGTATTTGGTTCCTCAACCAACTTCTACCCCACCATGATATGTTAGAATATTAACAGCTGACTTTTTAGAAACAAATAGGCTTTTTTATTTTTCACTTCTACAAAGAAAAGAAAGTACTGTCATTCAAATTGGCTTTTTTTTCTAATAAGCTTTTTTTTTATTTTCAGGAGAGTAGCAAAAATCTAAAGTGTTCATTGTGAGACAATACCACTTAGTAATAAGTTGGTATAGTTCAATGAGTACATATAGAAACCATACTTGGAGCAAATATGTGAGCAAAACGCCTATTAATTGTCCTAATTCTGAAAAGCCTGATGCAGTAGCCCATGGCTTCTTCTGTTTTATCAGCTGAAAACTTTAAAAAGACCGGCCCACCTTATGGTACACAGCAAAAATGATCTAAAAGTAAGTACAAATTTTTTAAATTACATGTATTTATCCTTAATTTTAGCAGGTAAATAAGCTTATTTGCCAATGGAGTTCTTTTACTCTTAAAATAAGATAATTAGATAATATAATTTGAAATAAGACAATACAATTGTGTTTTTTTAAATGTCAATTGTCTTGTACCAGTTGCAAAGTATTTCACTTAGCTCCACAATTCAAGAAAAAATTAACTTATTTTAAGAAAAAAATTATCTATTGAGATTTCAATTTTTGGTAATGTAAGCAGCCAAAAAACGTGAAGAAAATCAGAAAGAGCTCTTAGCCATTACTCACATTACGGAAATCCCTGAATGGGACGAACTGCACGATGTCCCGGATCGCCTCCTCTCCTGTGTTGGACCTCAGGACGCTGGCATCTCCATCCAAGAACTCCATGGCAGCAAAGTCTGCGTTACCAACACCAATAATGATGATGGACATTGGGAACTTGGAGGCCTGAACAATGGCATGGCGTGTCTCATCCATGTCACTGATGACTCCATCTGTTATGATGAGGAGAGTGAAGTATTGCTGCAAATGGATAACAGGGGAAGACACAAGGGAAGGAAAGACAGGTGCGGAAACGAAAGGTTAAATAAATTTTAAAGCAAAAATAATAAGAATGTTTGTCTATTATCATCTTGTGCAAAAAGTAAACTCAGTAAATTTAAAGGCCTCTCCAAACCAAACACCTGGGCTGAATTCAACAGCAGCCCTTCCAGGGAGATGCAGCAATCTGGAAGAGGCTCCACTGCATTTTCCCCTCTTGCCATCAGACTGTTCATCTGCTGAACTCTTAACATCACAATACATATACACAAAACTAAACTTTATTGCCATTCTGCACCATGATTTTGCACTGCTAACATTGTTTTGTTTTTTTAATCAATGTAAACTTAAAAGTATACAACCAAACTGTTACTGCCTATGTGCACCATTATTTTGCACTATAAGGCCCCGTCCACACGAAGTCAAAACGAACACGAAACACTAATATTTTCCAGAACGTTTGTCGTAAAGACGGAGACGTAAAATAAATGTGATCGTCCACACGAATGCATGAAAACACTGCAAAATGTATGCCAGGCCTGTAAGTGGCGCTGTGGTGCCAAAGCAAAAATAGGCGACGAAATGTTGGTCATGCGCACTAATATTTATACATGGTTGCCCTGCGGGTCAATTTTCGTGGTTCAGTCAAATTCAGGTGCTGAACTATGTCGTCGATATTGCTCTGTTCTTCCTGGAGATATTCCAGAAGAAGAAGATTCTGTTGTAAGCCCGACAGCAGGGTGAGTAGCATGAGCAGCAACCATTCAACACAGTACGACGCCATTGTTGTTGTGATACTGTGTCGCGCATGCGTGTTTAGAGGCGACGCTATGACGCATGCGTGTAAGAAAAAAAATGCGGTTAGAGCTTAAAGATGGAAACGCGAAAACGGCGTTTCAAAATCTTCCCACTCTGAAGGATTAATAAAAAAAAGATCGTTTACAGACCCCCGAAACGCCGGCTTCGTATGGATGAGAGACTGGTTTGGTGAAGAATTTGTGCGTTTAGGCCAGGGTTTGGCTTCGTGTGGACGGGGCCTAAGGCTAAACATTCTTAAATGCACCTTTATTTTTTAACTGTCCAAATAAAAGTCATGCATTAAGTCATGTCAAAGTGTGTTAAAGCAATAAACTTCCTCAACCGTTGTCCATTAATGAATCATCATCTGGGATGTATTTCTGTTGACTCTGACATAAACATGAGCAGACATCAGCTGCTCTTGAACACAAACTGAGGTCTAATGATAAGACCAGAAGTGAAAACAGAAGCTGTCTTTACTTGAAAGAAAGTCACACGTCTATGTGACAAAGACACACACAGCACAGGGAGGACTCTGAAGCCTGTCTCATTAATGTGATAGCTGCAGCGCTCATTAGAGGATCATTATCACACAAATACACAGGGTCATCCACACACCAGGACACGCAGGGGCCACATTGGCCAACAGTGTGTGTGTGTGTGTGTGTGTGTGTGTGTGTGTCTAACAGCAGGAGCATCTCTATGCAAGTTCATGCTGTATTTAGTCACAGGTTCTCTGATAATCAGAGAAGCAGTGCTGAGTAGCGGCATATCCGTGCAGTCTAAAACCAACCAAAAAACCTTCACCAGCACACACTGATCCAAACACAAGCCCAGGAGGACGTCCTAATACACGTCCATACACACAATCCATGAGTTGACTCCCATTGATTTTCAACCTTTTCTATGCCCTGTTGACTGTAACTTTAAACCTAACCATTAATAGTGCATAACTAACCCTAAACTTAACATAGACTCCACTCACACCTTAGTCCTAAACCTAACCCTTAGAAAAAAGGAAGAAAAGACCATCCCAATGTCCTCACTTTGATATAAACTGTCCTTAAATGAGAGAAATGGTCCTCACTGTGATACCAAAACAGGAGCACATACACTACAGCTGCCTTCAGTCATTGTGTGTTACTCATTCTTATGTTTGAACTCACTGTAATAGAAAACAAGAAAAGGGTCTGCATTCATTTCCTTACAGAGACAAAAGCGTTCTGGCACACATCACACAGACGAGTACAATCCTCTGTTCCCCACAGGGTGACAGGGTACAATTAGGGACAAAAAGCACCGTGGGAGCATAATGATACCCAGCTACTGTGCTCTATCCAGATACATTCAGCAGACATGCTGCTTTACCAGAGGGGGACTTTTTGCTATTTGTTCAAAGTGTCTAGATTCAGAGCTTCTGAGCGAGTCACATATCTGCAGGGATGTCAGGCGGATGTCACAGAATCCGAATCAAGAGATGAAATGTGCTTGACAAGGGACATGCTAAATGTCATCTTTTATCAGTTATCCCTAGTAAGATGACTCAGGTAGTGATGATGACATCATAGCTACTGAGATTAAGATTAATCCAGCCAACAAAAGATACTCCATCCATCCATCCATCCATCCATCCATCCATCCATCCATCCATCCATCCATCCATCCATCCATCATAATATTATAATTCTCCATGTAGGTTTACCTATTCCACCAGGGCCTGACACCCAGGACTTTATTTTTAATTTCCTCTCTATTTGTTGCTTGGCTTCTGTGTGACTTTTTTAGAAATAATTTGTTTACATCAGGTGTGGCTGAGACACACCCTGGTTGCTATGCACAAAAACAGAAGGAAGGAAATTTCCAGAAAATACCAAAGGATACAGTTTGCAAGATAAAAGTTGAAGGAACAGTAGCTACACCACCTAGTGGGAGAGGGAAGGAGCTGTTAATAGCTTTAACCCTATTCCTGATGAGTCAGGTTGTCACAAACCCATGATTTACCTACAGATGCTGCAGCAGCCAATGATCTTCTTTTACACAGGTAAATATGAGGCACCCCATACAAGAACTCCCCTACATACAGCAGGCGTGCAATGATATGAACATGTTGAGTGATTACTATTATTTGTTATATTCCTTGTGGTTATCAATATGATTACAGGCAAAAAGTTAACACATTATAATTAGTTTTGTTGGACCATGGAGACATTTACAACATGAATGACACCAGCCCTGGCAGACCTAAGATGAGACAGCCTTGTTCTACCTGCTTTGAGGCAAGATTCTTTACCCAACAGGCAGCTATTTCTGCAGTCTTTCATGAATGCAGATATGCTAGAGATCATGTCTCAGAGCATATAACTATGTGTAACAATCCATCCTGAGCTGAACCTGAGCAGATGTATCACACAGTTAGGTTACATGTTGGTCTTTTGTGTTTCATATGGGAGTGAAGCCTTGGGCAGACTTCAACTGACAGATTTAATCATCCCATGAATCCCAGACAAAAAATGATGCTTCCTAATCCTGCTGTTTGGCTAAAAATATATATAAAAAGCCTAGTCAGTGTCTCAGCTGCACAGCAATAAAACAAAGAACAGGATAGGACAGCCACTTCAATTCATACGCCCAGAGCAGGAGATAACAGATGCACAGACTTGTTTGTCCCCAAAGCAATGAGAGTGGCTAAATTAGTACTCCACTAACAAAAGTGCACTACTGACAGCTTTACTGTTCCTGGCTAGTAAACAAAACAGTGTCATGTTTGCTTTTCTTTAATGTGATTCGCCCTTAGGCAAAACCTGTCTGGTTATCAGATTAAATAAAAAACAAAGGAAACAAAGCAAGGAAGATACAAAAGAGAGGTTTATACAAAATGCATTTATGGCTCTCATAATTCTGTATTCAGTGGATTGGAGAAGAAAAGTCTGTTTAAACTGAGTTATAAATGCAGCGAAAATTCAACCATGAAGAATGAGATAAAGGAACACAGACAAACAAAATATCATCAGCCTGTGAACTTTTTAAACTTACTGCAGAGATGAGTGACAGACTAAATACATAATCAATAATAATAATGTTTGTAAAGCAAAAACCTATTAGAAAACACTTTAGAAGTAGCTACAGGGATTTTCTATTAAAATGAAGTCACAGAAGTTGATTTTTTAAAAATAAATGGAATTACGGAAATTGACGGTGGATGTCAGATATCAACCTGACCTTTATCAAGACATCTAAATTCACCCAGTAAGCAGTCACACCAGCTAATAAAAAATATCAGAAAATCATATACTTTTTTTCTTGATCATATAAAAAAAAAACATGCTTAGACACGCTTGATGTGTTTCCAGAGAGGAAACATGGTCTTCTTGTCAGCTCAATAATTTTAGCACTGCAGTCCAAGAACTTTTGCCCCTTAAAAGAAATGATCAATGACTGAAGTCAATGCATGCATTAAATATGTACTGATGTCAAAACGGGAAGTGTATTTAAAGGCTTACCGCTTATTCCTTAATACATTTTTTATTTTAAGTATAGGATGTAGCCCTGAGGTTATTTCATCATAAGTAAGTGTAAAAAAAAATAGCAAGGTAGTGATGTAATTATTTGGTCAAAGTCAAAAATGAAAATTCATGTTGATGATGAAATATTTGCAGAAATGCACCATTCAGCCAAACCGTTCTCCATACATAGAACATAAAACATTAATCTAATTTTGAAAACAAACAATGCAATTCTTGTTTTAATCAGCCAGAAGGTAGCTGGTTGATACACAAGTGTGTTGACAGAGAAGAAAACTGTCAGACTGGAAAGGTGTTTGGCCATGTTTAGAGATATTCATGTTTCTAGTTTCACAAGCAGTCGGGAAATACACCTCTCTGCAGGAAGCAGAGTCTTTTTTCTACAGCAGATGCACAGAATTAATCCTAAAATCCTTCCTGAGTATTTGTACATTTGCTAATACAAAACAATAGGTACCCACCGCTGCTTTCTCCTGCTGAAGCGCCTGAGCGGCAAAGCGAGCAACATGGTTGATGATTGGAGCAAAGTTTGTAGGCCCATAGAAGCGAATAAGAGGGAGACAGGCAGAGTAAGCCTGGGCAATGCCCTCCACACCTGAAAAAGTAGAGAGACAAAGGGCAAAACAAGAGACTTAGAAATGTGGAAAATACCCACAACAAATAAAGAGGCTTATAATAGGGTTGGTAGTCACTTTTTGTTTTTGAAAACAAAGATTAATCATGAGAAAATTAAATAAAAACTCCTCTGGAAATATATCTGCTATTCTGAGCTAAATTTAAACAGTCATTGCCATTTTCGAAAAAGAGCCTTCATCTGATCCAAAATGCTGCAGCCAGAGTTCTGATCAAAATTAAAAAGAGATCATAACTCTCCTATTTTTTCTTCCCTTCACTGTCGTCCTGTAAAATCAAGAATAGATAAAATCCTCCTTCTCACGTACAAAGACCTAAATAACTATGGTAACCAGTTGTTCTATATCAGAGATCTGATCATTCCTTATGTTCCTAACAGAGCACTTTGATCCCAAAGTGCAGGTTTACTAGTGGTTCCTAGAGAGAAGAATGGGGGTTAGAACATTTAGTTATAATGTAATGTAAAACCCTTTACATTACATTATATCTATACATACATCACTTATTGTCCCACAATGGGGGAATTCATTATCTGCATTTTGACACATCCCTTTGGGGAGCAGTGGGCTACCAATGTGTATCCCCCGGGGAGCAGTGTGGGGTTAAGGGTTTTGCTCAGGAACCCAGAGTGGAGGCTGTGGGGATTGAATGGTACTTGCAACCTTCTCAGAGCACAAGCACACTAACCACTAGGCCAACACTCCACTGTGGAAAAAGCTACTAGATTTAGTCCGTGAGGCAGACGCCCTGTCTACTTTTAATGCTAGGCTGAAAATCTTCCTTTTTGATCAAGCTTAGAGTTAGAGTGGCTCAGGTTATCCTGAGCTATCTCTATGCTTATGCTGCTATAGGGTTAGACTGCTGGAAGACACAGGGACCACTTTTCATCATTCTGCTTTATTTGTTATTTACACCTATAGTTTATGTTTCCACTGCTTTTTCTCATCACGGTAGCTTCATCCGGTCTGTTGCTCTTTAGCTGTGGCACCATCCTGAGAAAAATATCAGCTGGGCTGCTGCCATCAACTACTTCCATTATAGATGATAGAGTTAGGCCTATTTTTTTGTGTTTAGTCCCATTTTTGACCTAGACATAGCTATGGGCTCCACTTTTACTGTGACTTGGGTATTTGCTCTCTTTCATCACCTTGACATGAAATATTTTGGAGAGTGGCGGCCTAGTGGTAAAGGCATAGGGCTTGGCATAGTTCGAGCCCTACTCCCACAGACCGCCACTCTGGGCCGTTGAGCAAGACGCTTAACTACACACTGCTCCGTGGGATCCCCATGATGGCAGCCCACTGCTTCCCTAGGAGATGACTTAAATGCAGAGGTAAATTTCTCCAATGTGAGATCAAGAAAGTTCAATTATTATAATTTTATTATTATTGAAAACTGGCTCAGAGCTCTTCTTCTTAAGTGTTTCTTTTTCTATACAGAGCCACTTATGGAGCTACCTTACCATTACCTTTTCTAACAAGGAAAGTATTTATGGATCAGTGCTTCTATATTTCTGTTGCATATCTTCTCTTGTCTCGTTTAACACTCGGTCGGCCTCAGCAGAAGGCCAGTTACAGTGAGCCTGTTACTGCTGGAGGTTTCTTCATGTTAAAATGAAGTTGCTCTTATGCAGTGGTGCAAAATGAAAGTGAGTATTTACTGTCAACAGGAACACACGTGTTTATTTGAATGTATACAAATAAACTGTAATGAACTGTAATGTTATAACATAATATCTTTGATGACATTTTCTTTTTGAAATACACTGAGATTTAAAAATGAACATAAAATGCATCAAATAAAATGTATGCTATATACATTTTACTTTTTCAAATCTAAAGTAAAAGACTGCATACTTTATTTGAGAATTTTACTGACATCTTTATAAAAGGGCAGCTTTGGAGGAGGAGGATCTAACAAACTGTATGTCTGAAGAACACCAAAGTGAAGGTCCTGACCTTTAAACATGGCTGGCTTCAAATCAGCACATATGTCTATTATCAGCCCAACATTTTCTTATGCTGAACTCTCATTAAATACGTATATTTTAATAACATTTTTGAAGGCTAAAAGGAATACATCAGCAAATAACTATCTTTAGTGTAACACATTTAAATGTCACATTTTAAAAACTATCAAACAAAACCATAAATAGAAGCGCAGCATCAATACAAAAAAATGTAGTTTGTAATAACTAACAAATATGACATTTTTTAAGATATCATGAACATAACTTTTTATATCTGGATCCTACTCATCACATGGCAGTAGCTGGCTGCACTTAGCAATAGACATTGTGTTAGAAATTGCTGAGGGGTAACATGAGGAAATAAAAAAAGATTTTTGGGGATTTAAAAGAAAAAACACTCAGTTTTATAGAAAAGAGTCAGATAGAGAAAAATTATCTGGTAAACTGCTACTGAATTGGATAGGATGAAAATGACTCATAGATGTGAAAGTTCTGACACATTAGAACAAAAAAATTATTCAAATGATTGTTACAAAAAGTTTATGCAAAATAACATTGAAACAGAAAGACTAAAACAACAGGAAGCCTCTGTCAGTTAAAAACAGGAAACTGAGGTTTGGATTTATAAAAACTGATTAAAACTAGACAATAACAGATTGAGAAGATGTCGCCAAGAGTCTTATTCTCTGCTGCAACATTCAGATGATTAGAATATAGTTCAAACCAGATAAAAATACAAATGCTGCTTTATGTCAGTAGTCGAAGCTGCTGATGGTGTATTGTTTCTGCACAGGCTAGGCCAGGGGTCGGAAAACCAAACTGCTCAAAGAGCCCTATTGGACCAAAAAAACAAAAAATAAATCTGTCCGGAGCCGCAAAAATGTAAAAGTATTATATAAGCCTCTTATGGCAACACGGACTCTAAGCGTATTATCCACTATAGAAAAGGACTTTGTGGGCTTAAATATATAATAAGCATTCATGGTTAAATGTTTATCCTCAAGCAAATGTCACATAGCAGCATGAGGTGAGGGACGAGCAGTGAACGCTCCCATCGCACGCTGTGTCATCGCGCGCCGCTTAACCGCCGTTCACCGCGCAGTTTAAGTTTTGTTGCATTGATGAAATGATAGAAACACAATAAAGGAATATTTCTATGGTGGTAGTGTTTCTGTTGGGAGCAACAGAGCAATTTATCCAGAAGTTCTGCAATCACACCTTTTCTCTTCCTCCCAGCTTGGTGATCGGCTGCATATTTAGCCTTCCCTGGAAATGCCTTTCTAAATTTTTATTTTTATTTTTTGCCAACCTCTCATTACCAAGCAAAAATGCAGGCAATCCTTCCACATTGATAATGAAAGAAAATGATTCGGTCCATTATTTGAATCCTCTTTTCTCATCAGCTATCTTCCTTTTTTCCCCTTTGTGATCCATGGTCCGAGACACTCCAGCAGCTTTGTTTGCCTGGCACTGCGCAGTGCTGGTTCCAAGTTATGACCACTGAGCTATATGGCTATGACGCAAATTATTGTTTAAATTTATTTATTATACAAATGTTTACAGCATTGGAAAACATCTTTTTTTTTGACCTCCTGCACACCATATTAAAACAAAACAAAAAAAAACTATTTTCATAAATTTTTGAAAAAGCTCCAGGGAGCCACAAGGGGAACGCTAAAGAGTCGCATGCGGCTCCAGAGCCGCGGGTTGCCGACCCCTGGGCTAGGCCATTATAGTCAAATCAGCATCGTTTACACATTTAGTCAACCAACTGACCTTCCCTATTCTTTAATAACTGCAGTACATCCATCTTCTGATTTTTTTTAATTATTATATTACATTACTTATCTTATCTAATCTAGTATCAACCAAACAGTTTATTGTAGTCCAGTGATCTTTACAGACACCAGATTTCAGTCCAATGAAGAACTATTCAGATAGGCAAAATCTACCAGGGATGTGACTAGAGATGCACCGATTATGTTTTTTTTTTTTTATCCATTTCATTACTGATACCTGGCAGTGTTGGGAAAGTTCTCTTTCTACGTGAACTAGTTCAAAGTTCAGTTCACACATTTTAAAATGAACTAGTTCAGTTCATAGTTCATAATTCAAAATTTTGAACTAAGTTCACAGTTCCAAAAAATGAACTAGTTCATAGTTCTTTTTTTTGTTTCATATATTGCTCAATTACACCATAGCCTACTGTAGAACCAAAGACAGCAATTATTTTATCAGTTGTAACACTGAAACTGTGCGTCAGATTTCATCTTCATATCCAGTTTTGAATCCTTATCCAACCAGGGTTTACATTAGCATTGAGGGGACAGCATTTCCCCATTGTTGCTTTAATGCTTTGTTGCTGTCCATTCACTTCACACTAGTAGCAGCTGCAGCTTTCACCCCTACAGTATATTCTCAAAAACATCAGGAAAAATGTGCTGCTTGAATGGTCTTTTTTATGAGGAATTATTAAAAGAAAAACAGGAAAGTAGTCTTTAAGATGCAAATGTTTTTTTTTATTTTAATATTTTTTTCCATTTGAAATTTCATTTCAGTACATACTAAAAAGGAATACTGGAATCTTGGAAAATTATACCAGGCAGGTTTAAGTGCGGATTTTTTTACTGAAAGCCAGCGGGCAAAGTTTGCAGAGAAATATAAGATTGTTGCCAACATCCTCACCGACCACCTGGTCATAAAACTGTATTAAGTGATTATACTGCTGCTTTGTCGCGTCCACGGTCGCCTCCATGCTGCTGTGGCTTCCACGCTGCAATTGTTTTGATGACGCACACGGCTGTAGGCTACGACACTGCTGGTGTTGCCAGATTGGGTGTTTTTCCCGCAACATATTAAGGCCTGTTTATGGTGTAATTTAGCCGGGGTTTCGCCTGGAGGGCTCTATAGAAATTTGGCAACCTATTGAACGAAGTTGAACTGAGAGAGCGTGCCGTTCACAGACACCAGAATGAACGAGTTCACAATAGCGTTCATCAGGCAGTAATACAGTACGTTCAGTTCATGTTCAATGAACGCATTCAGGCACAGTACTGATACCTGGGATGAGCAAATCAGCCGACATCTGATAGCAATCCGATTCAACTGTTGAAAGAATGAACCATGTATTTTGTCATATAAGTGAAAAAGGTTGTTAAAAAGATAGACAATTTAACATAGATATATATTTACATTATATTATTTATTAACAAATAAGCAGCAAAAAGAAACAAATAACAGTTAATGTAAAGTGTACTGAATTGGATTTATATTTATTTATTTATTTATTAATTTTTATATCATATCCGCTAATTAGTCAATGTCAGAGCAAAAATCCAATCCAGGAATCCGATCAGCGCATCTCTAGATGTGACTAAAGTTGAGTTGACGCGTTATGAAGACTTAGTGATGTCAAGATGTCAGTTTTGTTTCAGTGATCTTTGGGGTTCCTTTTCCCTGCTTACATTATATTCATTATTTTTTTAATCACAGTGTTTTTCCTGTTTTCTTTTGAAAGGATTCCACTGATGTAGGAAGGTTCAATACTAGACTGTTTTCTTGTTTAGTCGGAATCCACATTTATTTGCTAGGAAAATGAACAAAGATAGATACAAACAAATGCTTTCAGAGTATTGCTGGAAGGTTGAAATGTTTTGTAAATGTGATTTAAATGTAATGGTAAAAAGATTTACTTATTATAAGTTTTTTTCTCCACATTCTGATATAGAGCAGGTAGAAATGTATTATCTAAAGATGCCTCAGGGTCACATAAAAGGAAAAAACTCACCAAAACAGAAGGGATTAGTGGGATTGAAGTTGATGGCAAATTCATGGGAAACCTGCAGAAACAAGATGAACATCAACTGATGTACATTTTCATCAAACTGGAGATTATTGCTAAGAAACCCACACTTTCAGCTCCCTCCCATCCTGTCTCTGTCTATGGCTTCTTTGTCCTTTTCATCTCAGCACCATGGCAACACAGATCGGTTGACAGTTGTGTAATAGTCTGAATATGCATGTAGAATGTGTACAGTTTTATCTGTGTGTGTGAGGTGCATGTCTGGAACCAGGTTGTTTCAGCTGTAAATGCATTGCTGCTATACCGCCCTCGTTGCTCGTGCATGTTTGTCTTTAACACACATACGTAAAAAATCCATCACAATCCACACGTGTGTACCTTCCAGTCTGGTGGGAGTTGAGCTCCAAATCCAAGCGCAGGAAACATTTTGTCACTGAGGAGGAAACCATGACAACAGATCAGAACATTAGTTCATTTTTTTTTCTTTTCACTCTTTTTTGTTCATGAAATAAACACTGGATAATGACAAAGGCAGCAACTCCATTTATCATATTTTGTATAGCAAATTATTTATATACTATTTTGCCATAATACATGTAAAACTATGATAAATATTACTGCTTCAAGTTCAGAATTTATTTATATTTATATTGTTGTGCCTTTAAAGCCATTTTAAAAAAGCCCAGATATAGAAGCTTGTCGTCATCAGCTACTGAGTAAATTTACAGTAGATTACAGAGAAGATTTACAACATCTAAGTTGGTCTAAAGTACCATTGTGAATATATTTTAAGACAGAATCTTTGCTATACATCTTTAACTATTTGATATCAAAGTAAAATGAAAATGAAATTAAATCCCTCAAGACATTAGGAAAAGAACTGTAGACCTCCACAAGTTCAAGCTTAGGTTAATTTTCCAACTACCTGAACAAGCTATGTTCAAATAAGCTGACGTAAAAACAAACAGCATGGCAGGTTCAAGTGCTCATACTGTTCAGTGAAAAGATGTGTTTCATGTTAAGGTGAGACGCTGCGTTTTAGCCTACAAAAAAAGCAAAGGACTATAGAGAATATATTGACTAAAGCAAATTTGAGGCCTACAATCGTAAAAAACATAGAGGTACCTTGCCGATTGTGTACGGTGGAGGTGCATTGCAACTATTAAAGACGTTAACCAGAAAGGTATAGCTCAGTCGTCCAAATGGACAATAAACCTCAGTATATCACCAAGTCAGTGCCAAAGTGGCTTTAGGACAATAAGGTGAAAATCTTTGATAGGGCACCACAAAGCTCTGATTAAAAAAGAATAAGCAGTGTTGAGAATACTATAAAGTAGTTCTGTCAAGATAACAGGACAACCTGCCAATGACCCAATGAGCGAGGATTCACCATGGGTTAAAGCCTTATCAGCTAGGGCTGTTTTAACTTTGGTTCTTTTAAAATTTTCTTAACTTTACCTTATTTTGCCTTTTTTTATTCTGAATCTATGTTTCTACCTTCTGCTATACAGACAAACTTTTGATTTGTTTTTATATTATTTTCTGATGTATATGTAAGCTTTCTTCTCTCTGCTTGTCTTATCGTCTTACATGATTAAAGGATTTCTATTCTATTATAAACCTTGTTTCACCAGAACACCTAAAGCATAATGGGATGTTCTCAGATAAATATTCTCAATGTCATCAAATTTGTTTTAAAGTGGTTAAAGCAGCCTAGCATTAACTGTTCTCAAATCTTAGACCTCAATCATCTTAGAAATGTGTAGACTCAACTTAAATGTGTTTCAGAAATCCTTTAAAAGAAGTGTTTTAAAATATCCATTTAGATGACAAACATAAGGCACTAAAACTGCAAGAAACTCACCACATATTAAAGGATCTGGGAGCTTTTTTGTATCTATTATTTTGACTCAGTTTGATTTCATAAATGAAGGAAAGTGCCATTAAATTTACATTACCAATTTCACTGGTTTTTTCCTTTTTGTCAAGCAAAATGTTTTAAATTAACAAACATTTATATTGGATGACTATAATCCAACTAAATAAAAAACAATTCTCAAAGGATTTTTTTATTTATTTACTGAAGGAAATTGATACAAATAAACAGGGCCTAAAATTAATCACCATAATCATCATCTACTACATTTTTTTCCTAGAAAGCCTTGCTTTGCAATGTATTTCAATTGCTAAGACTGGGATGGCAGCAAAACAATGTGGATAACCAACAACTGGAGGAAACATGTAGCAGTTTAACCTTCCTAGCAAAAGCCCCTATTCCACTGCCGCTCAAAGCTTTTAAAAAAGCTGCAGGCTTTGCAAATCATACTTTGCTTTCTGATACAGAATTACCCAAAAAATTTCTTAAATGCATGATGGGGCATGAGAGAAGAAGCTACAATCGTTGGATGGATGATAAGTTTGAGACGCTTTTAGTGGTGCTTTTAGAGGAAGTTCTAGTTGGCGATGCACAATGATGGCCATGATTGCAGTCCGTATGGCTGAAATAAACGTTTTCCCCACCACAAAGCAGATGTGGGACAAGCTAAAGAAAACAAAGCGGGACAAAAACAGGCTGAATGACACCAACAATCAGAACGCCAGACAAGCCACTGGTATGTCCAGCTTGATGCGATCCAGGGACACAGGCTCGCATACATGGCCACCAGAGCCACAAATGACTTTGTGCCATCGGTGCTGGAGGCTGTTAACAAGGAAAGGCTCTCTTTCATGGACTGTAGTCGGAATAAGTGGCCTGTTCTTACATGTTCTTACTATGTCTTTCAGCAGGGGGATGCAGTACGTTCGTACTGAAACCCATGTGTGCGCAGCTACAGTGTGTTACGTTGTGTTTGTGATGGCACTCCATTATGTGGTGTTGTTCACATTTTTTGGCAACCAAATCACAAGTCAATTTGCATGATTATCCAAGGGCCTTTCAGATAATGGAAGTGGAACATTAGCCAGGTAATACAAAACCTGGGATTTTAAAGGCAGTGCCTTTCAGTGAAAAAGAGGCTACAAAATTAATCTACAATATTAATCTACATGGAAAGCTCAACCAGGGGCTCTTAAAACCACCCAGACCTCACATACCACGGCTAAGGTCAGAGTTCAGGATTATAAAGCTCTGTCTCACTTTTACAAAAATATATCTTGATTGTAAACAAAAAATTAGGGAAAAGATTCTGCTGTTTGAATAGAAGACTTATGACATTTTGGGTTTTGCAACAGAAGAATGATCCACAGCAGAGCCACTTTGCAATAAGAACAGAGACACATCCTTGAATTGAATCAAATTCACAATCTGTAGTGTGATTGTTAACCTGCCATCATAACAGAAAACCCTTCAACATGACTAAACCTAAACATGTTTGTCAGGAAGAGTGAGGCAAAATTTCTTCGTGGTGATGTTGAAGACTAACACCGTTATCTCAAAATGTTGTAGTAGTTATTGCTGCTACAAAAACAAAACCAATTACAATAGACCTTTGCAGCGCTTCACTGCTCGGGCCTAGTTATTACATGAAGCGGGTATTTACTTTTCACATGGAGCCTCTGTTGGTTTACATACCTGTTTTCTTAAATTAATGAAATTACTCTTTTACACAGAACTGTAAGGATAATTAAAGACATTCGTGTTTAACATCAATTCAAGAAAACTCTTGACAACACCTGTAACCGGAAAGAAAATCTGAGGTCAACACTCACGTGTCGTAGTCCTGAATGATTTGGCCAACAGCTAAAATGGCAGAGAGATACTCGTTGCTGCCCAGTGGGTTGATGTAGTGGAGAGAGGATGGCTCTCTGGGGTTCCCGTTAGAAGCTGTAAAGTCTATACCAACCTGGGGGGACATTAGTTACGGCAAGTTAGACAAAATTTCATGGCTATCTGCAAAGTTGTCATTTTACACAAGCATTGTTGGACAGATGAGTTATTATATCCAGCATGTACACATACTGTATAAGGGCAGGTATCCTTTCTCTATTTTTTTTTCTCAGAGAGACAAAATAAGAAAATGCATTACAGTTATTTGCTTGTGCAGATTTTCTTCAACTTGATTTAAAAAAATTGTGCAACAGCCTCTACTTCCTCTCCATAAAGGTAATTAGCCTGTCCCATTTTCTTTTATTTGGCTAGGTTTTGAGGCAAAATCTGTCTTTTGAATCAATCAGAAAAAGATGGAAGACATGTAAGAGTAAAGTACAAAGGAAAAAAATAGCAAAATATCAGCATTGTCAGGATCCCAGTTTTTGTGTTTGGCTTCACTGCATGTGGGTCCGAGCTTTAGATAAAATCATGACAAGCATAGTTACCTGGTCTTTAAAAGATTAATGTTTTTTCTGATGTGAACCATTTAAATCTAGAAAAAAATATCTTATATAAATATAAAAACGTCAGGAGTAAAGTAATTAGAAACAAACAGAACCAATCAAAAAGTAGATATTTTATTAGTGTAAAACAGTTAAACAAGGTAAGGAGGAGCGGGTCAAAATCAGCAATAAACTTCAACTCATCCAAACACTTTCTATACATTTATCATGATATTGCGTTCAAATTTGCTGCCAGGCACATATTTGTTAGCAGCACAAAGAAGAGTGAGTCCTGCAGCAGATGGTCTGATCCCTCACACTGATGTTAAGAGCTTGGCGTCTGTTAGAGATTGCATGAAGAAACATGCTTAATCCATGAATCCATGAACAAACATGAACACTTTTCCATGACACTTTTAGAAAATCAGACCAGAAAAACACAAACATTGAAATGATGGATAAAGAAAAAAACTTTCCACAAATGGAACCTGATTAATCCCAAGAAACCACTTAGGGTTATACATAGGGCTGGGCGATAATTCAATAACGATATATATCGATCGATAGACGTGTGGCGCAATAGAAAAAAAACAGTGTCGATAAAAGTTTGATAAATAAACGCAGTTTTCCCTCCTTCTCATTGTAGCCTAGCATGTAGGTTTATGCTAGTCACTACTTCCTCCCAACCAATCGCAATCGCGGACCCAGGCACGCGGTCATAAAGACCCGCCTTCTCAAACCACAACACAGAGCACATGAAGATGTTGCAGCAAGGAGAGGCGGAGGAAATTTCTCCAAAGAAGGGTTTTTGTAGTTCGCCAGTTTGGCAGTATTTCGGTCATGGCAAGTCGGACAAAAAACAAACCACAGTCATCTGTAAAATGTGTAGGGAACCAGTGAAAACGAAGTCTGACAACACAACCAACTTTTTTTTTTTTATTATCTCAGCCACTCACAGCCACGGGGCTGTGTAGGCCCCGGCGTGGCTGTCCTCCGAGGAATTTTCGGGAATTTCGGGAAAATATATATATAAAGTTCTGGGCAGTTTCCCACGTAGTTCTAGCAATTGAGAGAAAAATGCTGAGGAGCCAGCAACTTCAAAGTAATAACTCAGGTTAAAGCAGGAATCTAAGCTGAACCATTTATTTGTTATATTTATTTTTATCACTTTAGTTAATTCTTTGTCAGTATTTAATAACATAACTCAGGTCTTTTAAGTTATTTTTCTTTAAAACAATTCTGTTATGGTTAAAAAAGTTGGTTAAATAAAGATTAAATTGGAAGTCTATGTTTGTGTTCTTTATTAAAATTAAATCATTTAGCACTATCATAAAAAAGTCCAGGCAGAGCTGCACATAAAATATGGTTTCAAATCTTTTCAATAATTATCGATATCGATCAATATGCATTTTTTTTTATCGATAAGCCCAGCCCTAGTTATACATATGGTAACAAACGCATAATTTATTATTCTATTTAATAGACACCTACTGAAGCCTAAAGGAAAAGTCCGGTCAGCTAGGAACAATCAATGGATCATTATCTACACCTAAAACTACTACGTTCACGGTGATTTAAGGAATTTAAAGTTAATAAGTAAAAAAATAATAATTTTCGTTACGATCACTGAGTCTGGGAGCGGCCATTTTTGCCAAAATATAGTAACACCTCACTCCTGACATCTTCCCGCAGTGATGTCACAAAAAAACAAGAAATATGTGGCCAACATTTCGAAGAAGAATGTTTTCAAGACGACCTGTATAATAGCGCGTTGTGACAAACACCAGATACAGCACTGGGACTTGATCAAAAGCTGATACCGCACCGTGACGTCACAAACCGGTAGGTGACAGTAGTACACTTTCATGAACATGGATGCCTCCAGTAAAGCACATTCAAATGAAAATTACTCTTAATTAAAAACACTTATCATTTATTGAACGGTATGTAATAATTTTATATTTAAAGTACTTTAAGAAGTTTGAATTCCTTTTCTTTTTTTTTTCTTTTTTTTTTACAGTGTCCTGTCTGACGATGTGGCAATAAGAATAATTGTCTTGATGCCAAAAAGAGGGTCCAACAGATTTTACTTTCACAAGTGGAGCAGTAGGGCTATCGCCATAGAGTTCCGCTTGATTTATGCACATAAATAGCTTTATTATATTTCATGCAGGGAATATTACAGATTTTACGGACAGTGCAATGTAAGTAAAACAGGAAAGGAAAAGGAACAGAAAAAAAGGAGAAAAGATGAAAGAAAGAGGAGATAAAAGGGAGATAACGATATTCTGAATGTGATCGGACTTTTAATTTAATTTTAGATCATTGTATTAATTCTACAACTGTTTTAACATATGCTTGCTATAATTATCATGCTGAAGTCTCCACTATTGCCTGTGCACCAACAATTTCATCCTGTTAAATAAGTATCTGTTTGGATATTTAAGAAGAAAATAAAATAACCGATGCTCAAACCTAATATTGCAAGGAAATTGTAGGAATAACAGCTTCACTGCCCACAGCAGGGCTGGGTTAAAATTGAGGGGGTTTTTTCAATTCCGAATCCATTTTCAAATTAATGCCTAATCATTAACTCATATAATTTAATTTTCTAATTTTTAAAACATTTTCTACTGTCCTTACAGGCAAAATTACATGGTTGTGACTACTAGTAGTGTTGCAGCATTGCATAAACTGGATGAAGTGATAAACTTGACTTCCTTCAAATTACCTTGAAGTGATAGTCAGATGCTTAAAATACAGGGACATTTTGGTGACACCAATCATGTCTAACACACCAAATGTTTCTGGAAGAAATAAAGCAGCAGGCTAATATTAAGCTTGACAAAATACACAATATTCAACTATTCAAGACTGTTAGACAGGGACTAGTGCTTCCTAAGGACAAAACCCCCAGACCAAAAATGAGCAGAGTGGTGTATGTAGTTCAATTCAGTGAGGAATGCTCTGATATTTATATTAGCGAAACCAAACAACCTCTCCACAAATGCATGGCCCAACACAGAAGAGCGACCTCCTCAGGGCAAGACTCGGCGGTACATCTACACCTTATGGACAAAGGACATTCTTTTTGAGAACCAGAATGTTCACATTTTGGACTAAGAAAACTCAGATTTCAGCTTTTAAAAAACTAAAATGCAGCAATTGAGTTGATCCCTTCCCGCTATCATTGCCACCCCAGCCCCTGTGCAGCAGGGCGGAGGACCTTCAGGTTCACCCAGGCCAACAATCCCATTTAACGATTCCCCTTTCAGACACTTAGACGGAGTATTGCAGGCTAACAAAGGAAGCCAAAAAAAAAACCATTCCAAAGGGGTGGACCCCTTCGTCTGTATCAATTTGCATGTTTTCAAAACAAAAACAAGGTCTTGATGGGCTACAGTATAAAACCTCAAACTCAACGCCATTCCTGACATTTTGAATTGAAAAATCTTCCGGGATGAGAAGCGAAACGTCTTCAAACTTGGAAACAAAGTCCAGTGGATTGTTTTTAATCTTTTTTTGGAATATTCAAAGAGGTGTATCATGGTATATCAAGGTTTCAGTAGGTCATAGTTTAAAAAAAGTGGCTGAGAACAGAACTCGAATCCAGTGTCATTTATGGTTTGGATATTGGGCTTAGACTAGGGATGCATGATATTGGGATTTTGGCCGATATCCGATATGCCAATATTTTAAAACTCATGTAGCTGATAACCGATATCGATACCGATGTTAAAGCTGGACAAAAATAAGTAGTCATTGAAAATAGCAGTTTTGTTATCCATTTCTGACACTTTGAAAAATAATATACTTAAATATATTTTCATATGCTGATATCAAATAGATTTTTAAAAACGCGGTATCAATCTATTTTACTTTCAAAATCTTGTGAAATTTCATCATTCTGTTACAAACTCTCATGATATTTTGCAAATTCTTGTGAGATTTTGTTAGTAAAATAGATCGATACCGCGTCAATATATCAACATATAAAAATATGGCAAAATTTCTTGAATTTTCGGGGGATTTCGTAGCATAACGATGACATAAAGCAGTATTTCATTAGTAAAAGAGATTGATATGGTGTTTTTAAATGGCAATATATCAGCATATGAAGATAGAAGTTTTTAAGTCTGTAAAAAATAAGTTTTTGAGGAAGAAGAAGTAGTATTTTTTTTTTTTTTTAGACTTTAGAAACTCAGAAGCTGATCAAATATCGGGTTAAATATCGTTGGGGTGGCCGATGTCCGATATTCAGTTTTAAGGCCGATACAGGCCGATACCGATAGGGGGCCGATTATATCGTGCATCCCTAGCTTAGACCAATGATCCATACACCACTTTTTAACTTAGTAAAGATTATAAATTCTTCCTGTTTATAGAAAACATATAAACACAAAAAAACTGTAAAAACAACACAAAACATGAAAACCTAGAGATAGTACAAGTGAGAAGTAAAAGTTCTGTGGTGGATAATTCCTGTAGTGATTGCTTTAAGTGCAAATGCATTTGTATGTCAACGCATGTCGGGGGAGTCTCAAAAATCCACACACAAATGCAGTGAAGTTTAAAGACCACTGGTACTTTGTAATTTAATTTGTAATTGTTTATGTTTATGTACTTTGGTGAATCTTGTGCTGTGCATGTGTGGATATTGTGTGCTGGCGTGAACTGTCCTGTGCGTGTGTTGATCTTGTCCTATGTGTGTGTGGATCTTGTCCTGTGCATGGGTGGATCTTCTCCTGTATGTGTGTGGATCTTGTCCTGTGCATGTGTGGATCTTGTCCTGTGCGTGTGTGGATCTTGTCCTGTGTATGGGTGGATCTTCTCCTGTGCGTATGTGGATCTTGTCCTGTGCGTGTGTGGATCTTGTCCTGTGCATGGGTGGATCTTCTCCTCTATGTGTGTGGACCTTGTCCTGTGCATGTGTGGATCTTGTCCTGTGCGTGTGTGGATCTTGTCCTATGTGTGTGTGGATCTTGTCCTATGTGTGTGTGGATCTTGTCCTGTGCGTATGTGGATCTTGTCCTATGTGTGTGTGGATCTTGTCCTGTGCATGGGTGGATCTTCTCCTCTATGTGTGTGGATCTTGTCCTGTGCATGGGTGGATCTTCTCCTCTATGTGTGTGGATCTTGTCCTGTGCATGTGTGGATCTTGTCCTGTGCGTGTGTGGATCTTGTCCTGTGTATGGGTGGATCTTCTCCTGTGCGTATGTGGATCTTGTCCTGTGCGTGTGTGGAGCTCGTCCTGTGCGTGTGGATCTTGTCCTGTGCGTGTGTGGATCTTGTCCTGTGCGTGTGTGGATCTTGTCCTGTGTGTGTGTGTGTGTGGATTAAAGTCTTAATGTCAATCCAGTTTTTCTTTTTTTTTCTTTTAAACTTCTTTTAACGAGTGTTTCTTTTTAAATGTAGTTGCCCAAATTCAAGTAGAGGCATTGAACGGCACTGAACCTTGGAGCTTTAGAAAGGTGGAGGATTCAGGAATCTTCTAGTTTTAAAAGTTATCGAACGCTGAGCAGAATAGAGAGCATAAAGGCTTCCTGCTATTAAAGTCGTTTTATCTCTAAATGCATTGGTTATCAGATGGGTAAGGGTGAAGTGGCACCTGATTAAAAACCCTGTTAAAGAAGTGTCAATTGTTTCTATTACTCAAGCTTTGTATTTCTGCATGGTTTGTAACACATTTAACAGCACAAAGCAGCAGGTTTTATATCTGCTTTGTAAATGAAAAATAAAATATGGACATGAATAAATTCAATTAACAAAGGAGATCAGGGAAATATTAAAAGTAGCACTTTAAAAGACTTGCAAGAATGAAAACAGAGAGTGAGGCTCAAACCATGTCCTTATCGGCCTGCTCTGAGCTGACAGACTTTTTATAACTCTCTCACAGCTAATGGTATCACTGTGAACAGCTTGGATAACAAAAAAAAAAAACAAAAAACAAAAATCAGTCCTTGAGTAATCAGAGGTGCACTGGACTGGACAACAAAAAACAGAGAAACTCTTAGAGAGTCAGGCGAAAGATCCATGCAGTATGGCCCAAAATCTTGCGGTGCGTTTTATTAGATATTTTCATGTTGCTTTTGCTGCTATTATAAAACAATGTAAGTTTGATAGGATTTTCCAGTTATAAATCCGTTCATTGGCTACTTTACATGTAGAGGTTATTTTTAAATTAATAGCATGGACTTTTTTTTTTTTTTTTTGCTATCCACCAAACTGAATCCTGTACATGCTATTAAAACATCATTATAAAGTAAATATATCAAATTAGCTGCAGGTATTTTCTTCATGTACGGCTTACTAATTTAATTTGGGAAGTTCATGAGACAGATAAATGCAAGTCTTCTTGCTGTTTAAATCTTGTGACTCAGTGCTTGTCTACTGCTGTTAATTGTGCACACATACCTACAGAGTGCTATGCTCTGAACACTTCTATATATGCAAACATTTCTTCTACCTTAGATGAAAGCTAAGGAATTTGAATCAAATCTAAAAACGTAGACAATTAACTACTGGTAACAAAATCTACCCTAACCATCTGGAGTATTTTTGCAACCTCTTGAGGCAGATCCACTGCCAATTGGGTTGTAGAGTCTGTCTCATGCTGCCATGAGTGTGAAAACACAATTAACATTCAAAAGTGAACAAAACATCAGCCAGAGAAGATAGGTACTGAGAAGTGGTCCGTGGTCCTCACCTGCAGAAACACCTTTATTGAGTGTGTCTTGTTAACTGCCAATAATTTCCACCTGTTGTCTATTACATTTGCAC
The DNA here is from genome assembly GCF_016077235.1 of Cyprinodon tularosa. Taxonomy (NCBI): domain Eukaryota; kingdom Metazoa; phylum Chordata; class Actinopteri; order Cyprinodontiformes; family Cyprinodontidae; genus Cyprinodon; species Cyprinodon tularosa. Next base: position 1,359,843 of record NW_024038997.1, on the reverse strand, counting down.
AACAGCATGTGCAATTGATTGTCAATCAGTGATGCTTCCTAAATGGACAGCTTGATTTTATTGAAATTACATTGTGTTTTTTTTTAGTATGCTGTATATTTTTTAGCAGTATATACAGCGAGTAAAATAAGTGGTTGAACACCCTGCTATTTTGCAAGTTTTCTGAATAAGAAAGCATGGAGGGGTCTGAAATTTTCATCCTAGATGCATGTCCACTGTAAGAGACAAAATCTAAAAAAATAAAATAAAAATCCAGAAATCACAATGTATGATTTCCTAGGTGCTTGTATCATAGAAAGGCTTCAAGTTCAAATCCCCCGGACTATGATTCTGATTCCCTGAGTAAGACCCTTAAGCTCACAATGCACCTGAGGCACTGTACAGTGGCAATCCATTGCTTGCAAAGGAGTGGATTACATGCAAAGCAGAAAACTCATTGGAATACACACAGTTGGAAGAACAAAGATTATTATTGCGTTGTGAGAGCTTGCTTTATGAAATCCAATAGAAAACAATTAAATACGAGAAGGCTCAGGGGGTATTAATACTTATGTGCTGCATCCATCCAATTACATCATCTGCTCCTACTTCTCTTAAAAAAATAAATAATTTTCCATTCGTCAGCAGCAGAGTTCGTCACTATGGCAACAAAAACTACCTTCTCGGCTTTAAAGGCTCTCTTCCAACAACAAAGTGGCAAAAACAGGCATCACCAAAGAGAAGCAGTCATTGTCTATGCTTGTGGATGCAACTTAAGCATGCCAGGGTTTTAACACAGCGCAGTCAGCGCTGCTCACCAACCAGAAAATCTGCAGTGTGCTCTCTTAAAAATACACTTCAGTTTGACTGGACACAGAAGATCAAGAGTCTAAATGGTTGAAACATGAAGCAACGAGATGGAAAAAGACTACTTATTTTATTTTACAGTGATGTCCATACCTGTGGTGAAGATTTGTATAAAAAAAATATTTGAATTAAATTTTCTCCAGTCAGTGGAGGAAAAAAAAAATCCTACATAAAGAAATTATTTTTTCCTACCAGTTTTGAAATAGTCCTGCTGATTGTGGTCTTACTCTGTAAAACCGTTGTAAAACTGTCCACTTTTGACTGCTTGCTTTGCACCATCGCTCTAGATACGACTGTCCAAAGAGATGTACAGGTAGTTTGTGCAGAGGAAGATTATTTTTCCTTATCTTCAATTAGAGAAGATTTTTGCTGAAATATTGAAATGCTAAAAGTATTTTAAATCAACCATAAAAAGGACTCCAAGTATTCAGTGACATCTACCTAAAGAATATCCATCTTGTCAAACTATAGTTAATGTTTAACTAGAAAGTGACCCAAACCCTGTTGTTGTTGTTTCGACTAAGAATTAAATATGTTCTTATATGGTACCTGAATTCAATACAATGGTTTATAGATCTCTGTCTCTCAAAATTGACCAATTTATTCATTTCATTAAATGTATTAAAGGTATTTGAAAGATTTTATTTTGTACACTCTAAAAAGTTACCTAAGGGCTCTGGGGAAAAAAACAGGCCCCCAGCATCACACTTCATCTCCTATGCTTAACAATGGCTGAAACACTAAATCCGTCTAAAGTGTTTGTTACTGAAAAATTCAATCTTAGTCTCTTCTGACTAAAACACATGGTTCTAGATATGTCCCAGCAAAGATAAGCAAACTCCAAAATGTTCCCATTCATGTTGGCAGGACAGAGAAAAAGCCTTTTCAACCTCTACTTGGTTCAGTCTTTAATGTATGTGCTAACTCCATAAACCTTTGAGCTGAATTTCTACTTGTTAAAGTTGAAAGTTTTTAAGTCTATTTCCTAAGAAAAAAAAGTATTTCAACAAATATTTGTTTTTTTTTATAAGTTGCGGCGATATTGCTTCATTTTGAAGAGGAATGAGGAACTGAAAGCCAGATTTCATCAGAATAAAATTGTTTTTAGTCAATTATTATTTAACTAAGAGTAAAATATTTTTAACTGAACTTTCTTGCTGAAAGTTGTTAATCAGTATGAGGAGGTAAAATCATTCTCCCAAGTCAATAAAGACACTGAAACTTTGTAGAGGGACTCAAACATATTTTCCTGTAATCAACAGACACATTCTAAAATATCCTCTTAAGATCAGAAATAGGGATTTTTTTTTACCTTATGTTCCCTAAAAAAAAGAACTTTAAGCCATCCTGGCAGCTTTAAATTGCATCACTGAGTTATTTAAACTAAATTAAACTGGGACTTTATAGCTACGAGTCCCATGCAGAGATTTCCTCATGTTAACGTCATTATAAAGCAATTTATTACGCCGCTGTGCTCTGTATCCTCAGTGAACACATTAAGTGTGAATTAAACCTTGTAAATTCAGTCTGTGCCTTAAGAAAGATTAGCTCTAAAACTACATCATAGAAAAATGACAATTCTTAACCTGAGTGATTTTTTTAAGACAAATTTGATGAAATCTCAGTTACCCAATTTGTGCCTTAATATCAACATTAAAAGTTAACATAGGGCTGATTTTATAAGGACATAAATTGTGTTTTAAGCAGATGGTGAGTTTTTATGTATTCATTATTTTAAATAAACTCATCAGTTGTCACATACACTTTTCATTAAACTGTGTGTGTCACTTCAAGGCCTCGGGGTTGAGGTTTAAAATGAAAACAGCCACAAATCTTTCCCTGGTTGCATTAATGAGGCAAGTGTTGTTGTTGTAAACCTAATCAGGTCTCTGCTAACCGCTCAATCTATTTGTCCAATGACCTGCAGCTTGTTTTTGTATACCTTTATTGACTAATACCTTTAATGGCTAATATTATATCTGTTCACCAATTTAGACTGTTTTGGGTGACTATCAGACGCTGATATGACTGCCATTTTTCGTTTCTAATGGAACTGAATGGTACTTCTCCAAATAATGCCCAAAAAGGCAGAGCAATTTTTCTGTCCTGCAATCATTCTGTTATCACATATATTCAACATACAGTATGTTGCTCTTTTCTCTTTCAGTTAAATCAAATACATTACATCTTTACATAGAAATTCATCAAACTAATTTCTTGTCTTGTATAATTGTATTATTTTGGTTTTTCACATTTGAGCTGCAAAGAATTTACAATTTAGTTTATTTATTGTTAAGACATGTAGAACCTGCAAAACTGGGAAGATAGAGAGGCAGTTTACTTATAAATTTACTTATAAATAAACAATACTGTACCTTCCAGCATTTTTGTCACACTTTACTGAGTTTATTTAAGAGATATAGCCTGATAACCTGCTCTAGTGCAAGATGTCAGAAATGACTAAGCAGCAAGCTTCCAGTTACCTCCGATTTAGGCCTGTTTTATGATAACCTGAGAAAATACAACCTGAAATTTCAAGACTATTTTCTTTTATGAGGAGAAGTCCATGCAGATCATTCTGGGTTTATGGGGAAAATTATTGAGGGTATTGCAGCCCGCCATTGTCCTGGTGAAACCATTTTATGTTTGGTGGGGAGAGTACAAATGGCCCCTTAATTAAAGAAAACATATTACAGGTGCTGGTCATAAAATTAGAATATCATGAAAAAGTAGATTGATTTCAGTAATTCCATTTAAAAAGTGAAACTTGTATATTATATTCATACATTACATACAAACTCATATATTTCAGATGTTTATTTTGTTTAATTTTGATGATTACAAATGACAACAAATGAAAATCTCAAATTCATCATATCAGAAAATTAGAATATTGTGAAAAGGTTCAAAATTGATGGCCCCTGGTGCCACACTCTAATCAGCTAATTAACTCAAACCACCTGCAAAAGCCTTTAAATGGTCTTTCAGTCTAGTTCTATAGGCTACACAATCATGGGGAAGACTGCTGACTTGACAGTTGTCCAAAAGACGACCATCGACACCTTGCACAAGGAGGGCAAGACACAAAAGGTCATCGCTAAAGAGGCTGGCTGTTCACAGAGCTCAGTGTCCAAGCACATTAATAGAGAGGCGAAGGGAAGGAAAAGATGTGGTCGAAAAAAGTGTACAAGCAAGAGAGATAACCGCACCCTGGAGAGGATTGTGAAACAAAACCCATTCAAAAATGTGGGGGAGATTCACAAAGAGTGGACTGCAGCTGGAGTGAGTGCTTCAAGAACCACCACACACAGACGTATGAAAGACATGGGTTTCTGCTGTCGCATTCCTTGTGTCAAGCCACTCTTGAACCACAGACAGCGTCAGAAGCGTCTTGCCTGGGCTAAAGAGAAACAGGACTGGACTGCTGGTGAGTGGTCCAAAGTCATGTTCTCTGATGAAAGTAAATTTTGCATTTCCTTTGGAAATCAAGGTCCCAGAGTCTGGAGGAAAAGAAGAGAGGCACTTCATCCACGTTGCTTGAAGTCCAGTGTAAAGTTTCCACAGTCAGTGATGGTTTGGGGTGCCATGTCATCTGCTGGTGTTGGTCCATTGTGTTTTCTGAGGTCCAGGGTCAACGCAGCCACATACCAGGAAGTTTTAGAGCACTTCATGCTTCCTGCAGCTGACCAACTTTTTGGAGATGCAGATTTCATTTTCCAACAGGACTTGGCACCTGCACACAGTGCCAAAGCTACCAGTACCTGGTTGAAGGACCATGGTATCCCTGTTCTTAATTGGCCAGCAAACTCTCCTGACCTTAACCCCATAGAAAATCTATGGGGTATTGTGAAGAAGAAGATGCAATACACCAGACCCAACAATTCAGAAGAGCTAAAAGCCACTATTAGAGCAACCTGGGCTATCATAACACCTGAGCAGTGCCACAGACTGATCGACTCCATGCCACGCCGCATTGCTGCAGTAATACAGGCCAAAGGAGGCCCAACTAAATACTGAGTGCTGTACATGCTCATACTTTTCATGTTCATACTTTTCAGTTGGCCAACATTTCTATAAATCCTTTGTTTTTATTGGTCTTCAGTAATATTCTAATTTTCTGATATGATGAATTTGAGATTTTCATTTGTTGTCATTTGTAATCATCAAAATTAAACAAAATAAACATCTGAAATATATGAGTTTGTATGTAATGTATGAATATAATATACAAGTTTCACTTTTTAAATGGAATTACTGAAATCAATCAACTTTTTCATGATATTCTAATTTTATGACCAGCACCTGTACATATACCTAATAAATATGTTTTTGTATATATGTATATATATATATATATATATATATATATATATATATATATATATATATATATATATATATATATATATATATATATATATATATATATATATATATATATATATATATACTAATCTATGATTCGGGGAGAAAACTTATTATCACAGAGTTACAGTAGATTGATTTGGTTCCCGTTTTCCTTTAATTAAATTAAGATTAATATATTTTAAAAAAAATTTATTATATTGGATCATTTTTGTGTGATAATAAAATTGAGTTGGAGATTTAAAACATACCCATCTCTTCCACTTCTGTATGTGCAAAACTCTTAACCACAGATTTTCTCCAGGCACCTGTTGGCTCTAAAGTGTGTAACAAAGGTTTATATTCATATTACTGTTTTTTATGTTGGGGTCCTCCATCATATAAAAAAGGTGACAGTAATGAGAGCAAAATATTTGTTATTACTACAAATATCTGGAACTGGACGAAACAGCAGCAGAAAACAAAGGGTAATCAAAATTAAATCCTGCCGTTTTCTATTTCAGCACAGTAGGTAACCAGAAAGAGAAATCCCAAAAGAATGTAGCACACCAAATGATCCAGATGTTGCTTTAACTAGATTGGTTTTCTTCCTGCTTAGAAAACATAGAGCATTATTTAAGGGAAGAAAGAAGAAAATGCAAAGTAAATACATCTAGACAATAACAAAGGATGTTTCCTCTCACCTTTTTTTGTCCCCAATGTAAAAATAACACACACATTTTACATTATCTGTTAAATTATCGTGAAGGTATCAATGACCACTTTACTACCACTTACCGTATTTTCACGACCATAAGGCGCACCGTACTAAAAGGCGCAGTCTCAGTTATGTGTCCCATTTCTGTATTTAACACACACATAAGGCGCACCGGACTATAGGGCGCGTTTTTTATATACAGGTACATGTCCTCTACTACCTTTAAATACCTCTACTGCGTATTTAAAAATACAGCGGGGGCAAAACTGAGTATGACTGTGCTTTATTCATGTATTTATTACAAACTATTAATCAAACCTGGGTGCTGGCCGTGAGACAAACACATCGCAGATGACACAGCGCTGTGATCACTCCTAAATTAACTTAAAATCCTGAAACCTGCCGACGGAATATGTTCGCTTTTATTGCCGGTATAAGCCTGCAGCTAAAATTATTTAGATGAAAAACACCTGCCAGCGGCCGCGGTGAACCTGGAGGCTACCCTGCTTAGAGGCTGCTGTTGAAGGGATTTCTGCTGTCGGTGCACCGCTGGTATGTGGGGGTCTGAGCGCCTCCGACAGAAATAGATAATCTGGATGTACTGACTGCAATTATGAAGTTTTCAGGTGGACTTTCTCACTTAAAAACATATTAAAACTACTTTATTCCCACTGATCACAGCAAATATAGCTGCAAGATTTAGATTATTTAGATGAAAAAACACCTGCCAGCCGCCGCGGTGAAGAGGAGGAGACCCGCTGAGACACGTGGAAGGTAGGGTGGATTCGGAGGGACTGAGGTAGTTGAAGACGGACGGCTGAAGGGTTGATGATTCGAGTGATCCTGTAGGGTCCGATGAATCTAGGGGAGAGTTTTCGAGACATCCCCTTGAGGGGGATGTCCCGAGTGGACAGCCATACCTCCTGGCCCTCGGTGTACTCGGGGGCGGGACGTCTCCTGGCGTCGGCGAAGCGTTTTGTTGACTCAGATGACCGGTTGAGAGTGGCGATGGTTTCCCTCCAGATCCTTTGACAACGGCGGATGTGTTGGTTGACGGACTGCACCGAAATCTCTCTCTCGTCTGCGGGAAAAAGAGGTGGTTGATAGCCGAGACTGACCTGAAATGGGGATTGTCCAGTAGATGCAGATTTGAGGGAGTTATGAGCGTATTCTATCCATGGAAGAAATTGGCTCCAGTCCACGGGGTTGTTTGACGTGAGGCAGCGAAGGGTGGATTCCAAATGCTGATTCATACGCTCAGTCTGACCATTCGATTGGGGGTGATAACCAGAGGTGAGAGAGGGTTTGCAGCCGAGAGCGGAACAGAAAGCCTTCCAGACCTGGGAGATGAACTGTGGACCTCTGTCCGAGAGGATCTCTTGGGGAATGCCGTGAAACCGGAAAACATGTTTGATGAGAAGCTGGGCTGTCTGGAAGGCCGTGGGAAGTTTTCTGAGGGGAATAAGATGGCAAGACTTCGAGAAACGGTCAACAATAGTGAATATGGTGGACATACCTCGAGAGACAGGGAGACCGGTGACAAAATCAATGGCGATATGGGACCAAGGACGCGAGGGAACAGGAAGTGGTTGAAGCAGGCCAGAAGGAGGTTGGTGTGAGGCTTTGTTACGGGCACATGTGGGGCAAGCCAACACATACTCTTTAACGTCCCTGTGGAGAGTGGGCCACCAGAAGTGTCTGGAGATGAGAGCTACAGTCCTACTGACTCCTGGGTGAGCAGAGAATTTGGCGGCATGCATCCACTGGATGAGACGGGACCTGACGAAAGATGGAACATAGGTTCGGTTAGAAGGACCGTTACCTGGATCGGGTTCAGTGGCCAGGGCTGAGTTGATGAGGTCAGTTATTTCCCAGTTGACCACTCCCACTGTACAGGAAGCCGGAAGAACAGGTTCAGGTGTCTCGGGATGATCGACGGAGTAGAGACGAGAGAGAGAATCGGGCTTCACGTTCTTGGATCCGGGACTGTAGGAGATGATGAGATTGAACCGAGAAAAGAAGATTGACCACCTGGATTGGCGGGGATTAGCTTGTTTGGTTGACTGGATGTAAGCCAGGTTCTTGTGGTCTGTCCATACAAGAACCGGGTGCTCAGCTCCCTCCAGCCAATGCCTCCATTCCTCCAACGCCAGTTTGATGGCCAGAAGTTCTCGGTCACCCACATCATAATTTTGCTCAGAAGTTAGAAGTTAGCAAAACCCAAAAAACCTTTGTAGTTGTTTGCGGTTCTCTGGAACTGGCCAGTCTAAAACTGCCTTAATCTTGTCCTCAGATGGTTTAACCTGGCCGCCCTTGAGCACAAACCCCAAAAAGGTGACTGAAGGTTGATGAAATTCGCACTTCTCCGCTTTCACGAACAGTTTGTTCTCCAGCAGTCTCTGTAAGACAAGGCGGACATGTTTCTTGTGTTCATTGAGGTTTTTGGAGTAGATGAGTATGTCGTCAATGTACACGAAAACAAACACATTGAGAAAGTCTCTGAGAACATCATTTATGAGGGCCTGGAAGCAGGCTGGAGCGTTAGTTAGCCCAAAGGGCATGACTAGATATTCGAATTGGCCCAAGCGTGTTTTGAAGGCAGTTTTCCATTCGTCGCCTTCACGGATCCTAAGGAGATGATAAGCGTTTCGTAGATCCAGTTTAGAAAACACAGTAGCTCCCTGTACGGGTTCAAAAGCAGAGGCAAGGAGAGGCAGTGGGTATTTGTTTTTAATAGTAATCTGGTTCAAACCTCGATAGTCAATACATGGTCTCAGGGAACCATCCTTCTTCCCTACGAAGAAGAACCCGGCGCCCAATGGAGAGGATGATGGGCGAATTATTCCAGCAGCTAATGATTCGTTGATGTATTTTTCCATTGTTTCTCTCTCGGGCTTGGAAATATTATACAGTCTGCTGCTAGGTAGAGGAGCACCAGGTAAAAGTTCGATGGCGCAATCGTATGGTCTGTGTGGAGGTAGGGACGTCGCACTGACCTTACTGAAGACAGGGGCTAGGTCATGGTACTCAGAAGGAACTGAAGAAAGGTCAGGAGAGTCCATCTCCCCCCCACCTCTAGGAGACCCCACCAAGGGGGCAGCAGAACGAAGGCATGTCTCGTGGCATGAGATGGACCATGATTCCAGGTGACGTTCAGTCCAGTTAATGTGAGGATTATGCTTCTCTAACCATTCGAAACCAAGCACCAGCGGGGAACATGCAGAGGGAAAAACAAAAAATGTTATTGTCTCTCGGTGGTTACCTGACAGAAGTAGCTCGAGGGGCTGAGTTTGGTGGGTAACTTGATGGAGTCTTTTTCCGTCAATAGCGGATACACTGAGAGGCTGAGTCAGCGGAATGGTTTCAATTTGGAGTTGCTGGACGAGGTTAGAATCGATTAGGTTACGTTCACAGCCTGAGTCGATGAATGCAGAGAAAGAGAGGCTTTGATTAGCACAGAAAAGCATGGCAGGCAGCAACAGTCGAGGAGATTTCTTAGTGTTTATTTGGCCCGCCAGACTCCTCAGATCCTCTGGCGGGCCCAGGCTTTTGATTTAGCCGGGCAGGAAGCAATGAAGTGTCCACTCTCACCACAGTAGATACATAGTTTGCTTAGAAAACGCCTTTGTCTCTCCTCTGGAGTGAGCCTGGTGTGTCCCACCTGCATGGGTTCAACATCCCTTTCGCCCGAATGAGAGGCCTGAACAGGCAACGGTAGAGTCTGGGACTTAGGCCTCTGAATGGGCAGCTGCTCTGTAGAGGGAGAACAAACAGTCACGTTATGTGAGGCAGAAAAAAGTGTACCCTGCTTCTTAGAACTGTTTCGGGCACGGATTCTATTATCCAATCTAATGGAGAGGCGAATTAAATCTTCGAGGGTAGCAGGTTCGTCGAGGGTTGCGAGCTCATCTTTAATGTGCTCGTTTAATGCCATGAAAAAGGCTCCCTTTAAGGCGCTTTGGTTCCATCCGGAAGCTGCCGCTTTAACCCGGAAGTTAATGGAAAATTCTGCCACCGAAGAGTTTCCCTGTTTAAGGTTGAAAAGAGCTCTAGAATCAATAGTTTGGTCAGTTTCTTGGTTGAATACCTGGGTAAATTCAGAAATGAAATCAGAGTAGTAGCAGTTTAAGCTATCGTCAGCGGCAAATCTTGCCTGAGCCCATTCTAAGGCTCTTCCTGTTAACTGCGAGAGAATGAAAGTTATCTTCATGTGATCCGTGGAAAAACAGCCAGGGGAGTTCTGAAAAATCAACCGACATTGAAAAAAAAATCCTTTGCAATCTTTCATGTTACCAGAAAATCTTTCTGGGAGACTAGGACGGAACTCTGATGACGTCACACCTGGTGACCTCGGAGGTGGAACTGGACCCGGAAATGGTTGTGGGACAGCATTAGCGCTGTTCAGATAATTAGCACAGCTCTGTAGCATTTGGTTATGAGTGTCAACTAGACGGTATAACTCACGGAGCGTTTGGGTTTGTCCCTGAATTTGGGCATCCTGCTCCTCCAGTCGACGGGTGAGGTGATCTGCTGGGCCTTGAGTTTGGCCGCAGTGTTCTGTCATGGTGGGTTCACTAAAAGCGACCCAAGAATGCAGAACACCACTGACGGACACAAGGATGAAAGTTTAACAGTTTATTTATGGACAAAAACACAGAATATACTGGTTCAGGTTCGGGGCCTGGATTCTGGTTCTCCGGAGTCTGCGTGAGAGATAGTTCAGTTAGCGTTGTCAACGGAGGTTTGATTTCCTGAAGTTTACTGATTGTACCTTGAGGGTTCTTGAGGTTAGCTTTGGGAGAGTCACTGTTGGTTCTGGAGAAGAGTTCATCAGCAGAGTCCGTTTGCTGCTTCAGCGTCTCACGTCTAATTTGAACAGACCTTGGGTTTGGGTTTTCCAGCTCTAGTCCAGAGCTGCTTGGAGGTTCTCTGTGAATCTTCAGGTTTGGCTCTGAGGGTCGGCTCGGCAGGTTAGCTCTTCCTGAGCTTTCACAGAGGAGGCACAGGTTTCCTGGAAAACAGAAACAGGGATTAGAATCCAAGCTGGATTCAAAAGTCATCGAAATACTCTGAGGATCTAGGCTTAAGCGCTGACCAACTGGAACAACACTGCGGCGTTGAGGCAAGGTCTGAAGACAGCTTAAGTAGTGGATCCTCTGATGATCTTGACGAGCTGCAGCTGTGCAGGAGGCTCCCTCAGAGGATCCACGGCGGACTCTGCTGGAGAAAGGTGGAATTTCTCCAGCTCCCAACAGCTGTTGAATTAAGTTTTCAGGTAGAAAAATAGAGCGGGAGCAAAACTGAGTATGATTGTGCTTTATTCATGTATTTATTACAAAGTATTAATCAAACCCATCAAAGTCATCATCCTCTGTTTCTGAATAAAACTGCTGCGCTAAATCAGACATGCCAGTTTCCCATCTTCGCTATCAGAGTCACTTTCCGTGCAGCGCGGCTCCTCAGAAATAATGCCGGCTTTTGCGAAAGCTTGAACAACAGAGTCAGCAGACACGTTAGTCCATCTACAATCCATCCGCAAACTGTGGCGTAACTTGCCCGGCGCTGCCTTCCACTTATCCTGAAACTGTGGTCTCTGTCGGTCATCAATCGCTCCCACGCCGCTCGCAGCCTTACTTTGAACGGCCGCTTCACACCGATGTCGAGCGGTTGAAGTTCCTTTGTCAGACCTCCCGGGATAACAGCAAGCACAGCGTTCATTTGATTCACCATGTTTTTCTCATCAGCTGTGAGATGGGCACGCATGGAGTCACAGATTAACTGCGATGGTGATGCGTGGAAAAAAACACCTGGTCTCCTCACATAGGCTACACCTCCCTAAGCCACGCTTTCATTATCTCCTCATCCATCCAGCCCTTTTCTTTGCGTTAATATCATATGTCATCAGAGCGCTGTGTCTGTCTCGCTGTCAGCTCCCAGATCAGCTTCTCTGATTGGTTGATGCGGCGCGTCCAGCAGCAAAACTTCAATTTTTCCATCTCGAGCAGCAGCAGCGCGTTGGCGGTGCATCAGATGCTTAAAGGCTGCGGGACCTTTTGCTGCACCTATACGCGCGTCAACCATTGACTTTGCATGTAAACTCGCTGCTTCTGCTGCACCTGCTGGGTCCGGTTCACACCGATGTCGAGCGGTTGAACAGCGAGCACAGGGTTAATTTGTTTCCCCATGTTTTTCACATCAGCTGTGAGATGGGCACGCATGGAGTCACATATTAACAGCGATGGTGATGAGTGGGAAAAAAAAACACCTGGTCTCCTTACATTCAGCCACTCTTTCATCATCTCCTCAATGGGGTGGTCTCAAAAGTCGCAGTTACAACACACATAGGGCGCACCGCACCAAAGGGCGCACCGCACATTTTGAGGGGAAAAAAAGACGTTTAAGTGCGCCTTATAGTCGTGAAAATACGGTAGTTCAAATTTCCTGAGGGATGGTTGTGTTGACTTGGATTTTGTAAATGAAGGTTCACTAACAACAGCAGATGATGTGGTTTCCCAAACAAAACCATCATACACAACATTCACCTATGTGAATTTTTTGCCTCTTCACTTTTCCCTCTGATCAATTGGATATCAAAAAAGAAAAACATTTAGTTCCTTAATGAATTCATGTGTGGAATCTGACCACAGTCCACTCCCTGTCCCTCTCATCATGGCTCCATGTTGCCTATGTGCAATTCCCTGCATTAACTTTAAATAAATATGCTTGCGTACAACACTCTGTGAACAGCGAGCTTCTGTAGCAATGACCTTTTTTGGCCCAATCCTCCTCGCATCAATGACTGCTGATTAGAGAAATGTCAAGCTGACATCCATCTCAATGATTGTTGTAATAACTTCTTATCTATATCTTTTATGGCATATTCTGGTCTTCAGCGTTATCTAATCTCCCCACTAGTGCAATCATTCCTTTATACAGTACTGCCATCCTCTGTATGTAAATGAGTACAATCCAGCTGCAAACCAGGGAAATAAAAAATCTAGATCTCATCCAGAGCAGAGCAACTGAAAAGGGAACAAAAGCTAAGAGCATGCTGGCATTATATAGTACTCACTGTGAACATGAGCTGGCATCCTCCCAGTATGTAGTCCAGAAAGGTGTAATCGTGGGCAATCTGAAATAAGAGGAGGAAACAGATTTATTTAAAAAAAAAATGTTCTCTTAACTTGTGACAAAAATGTGGTTTCTCTTTTGATGCAAAGCTTCATTCTGTGTTAAAATCTAATTTCAATAAAATAAAATATTGTTTTGAGCTTAAGTCCCACCCCAGTAACAACAAAAGCTCCCCCTGGTTTCACCATTATCACTCCAATCATTGCTGAAGGCAGTAAATAATATCACTATATTAGCATATTTCTTCATTTGTTGTGGTTTTTTTAAACAAATTCTTGTTCATGATTAAAACAGCCAGGGTAAAGGAAAATATTCAATTATAAGAGCCTGTGATGCAAACAGCTTTAATGCTGTTTTAATAGGCAGCTGAAGACTTAATGTTTCAGCTTTGTGTGTCGTCTGCGGCACTTCGAGCTGCGGCTCTAATTAGTTATTGGCAGGCAGGTTTATGACGTGTGAAGATTGGGGCAAGCATGTGTGTAAAAAGAAAAATAAATGGATTTTTCAGGCAATATTTTTCCTCCAGGCTCTATTGTTTCAGTTCATCTAAAGATTAACATTTTAACATTATATTAAGATAAGGTCAAATAAATATTTTATTTGGTATACATATTTCCTATATATTTCAAGTCTATTTTTCCACATAAACTGACACTAAGGTGGTAATAATTATTTTTATTTTTTTCCATAAGTCCCTACTTTACAAAATTTATTTTTTTCTCATTTGGTCAATAATTTAAAACAGTGTTAGTTTAAGGTTATTACATATAAAAAAAAACGTCTACTTAATTGGTAGTCTGGCTTCCAAACATTGATTTTAAGCCAATATTTCGCATAGATCAATTGGTCATTTAATGACAGATGCTCCTGATCTCATCTCATTATTTGCTTTAAGCACTTCTCACCACAGAATACATTTCTTCTACTCCAACATGTCCACCAACTTATCATCACTTACCAACTATGTATCATCTATTAGTACAATTATTACTGAAATGACCATCAATTACACACCCTCTGCTTGATCTCTACTGACTGGATGACGCTGATGGCGATGTTGACATAGTGGTGAGTCCACAACTACAGGGGCTAATTAAACTAATTAAACTGGGATATCACTGAAGACTCCACTGTAGATATTTAGGTCAAACTTCTGTTTACATTGATTGTAATTTGAATGATTATGACTAAAAACACAGAGATCAGTTTGACAGAAAATATTTAAGCTGCTGATACTGACTGCTAACTGACTGGACTGGCTGCTCGGAGGAAAAAATTTTCCTGTCAAGGCATCCAGCCGATTAGCTTTCCTTTAAAACAGTGAAAAGTTAAAGTCATGGCATCAGTGTGCCACAAACTCACAGAAACTGGCTTTGCTATGAAGTTTCAGAGAAACAAAGCAGAGACTGACTAATTAGAGTTGGGGATTGGTGTAGGTCTGGATTGAAATCACTGTTTACCGATTTGGTGAACAGTAGCAAGCAATAAGATGGCGTTGTTTATCAGAAACCTGGTCTGCAAGCAATTTCTGTAAGGACCATAGTTACAGTAGGTGCAGTTGACCTTTGACCCTGCGATAAACTCGATGAATGGAAATTAAGGCAACAGAGGAAGTAAACAAAGATAATCCATAAGTAGTGTATCACACATTTTTCCATCCATTTATCCACCCATCATCCATCAACCCATTCATCCATCCATCCACCCACCTATCCATCCATCCATCCATCCATCATCCATCGACCCATTCATCCATCCATCCACCCACCTATCCATCCATCCATCCATCAATCCACCCATCCATCCATCCATCCATCCATTCATCCATCCATCCATTCATCCATCCATCCATCCACCCACCTATCCATCCATCCATCCATCCATCAATCCACCCATCCATCCATCCATTCATCCATCCATCCACCCACCTATCCATCCATCCATCCATCAATCCACCCACCTATCCATCCATCCACCAATCCATCCATCCATCCTTCCATCCATCCATCCTTCCACCATCCATCCATCCATCCTTCCATTCATCCGTCCTTCCACCATCCATCCATCCATCCATCCATCCATCCACCCACCTATCCATCCATCCACCAATCCATCCATCATCCATCCATCCATCCATCCATCCATCCACCCACCTATCCATCCATCCATCCATCCATCCACCTATCCATCCATCCATCCATCCACCAATCCATCCATCCATCCATCCACCCACCTATCCATCCATCCACCAATCCATCCATCCATCCATCCATCCACCCACCTATCCATCCATCCACCAATCCATCCATCCATCCACCCACCAATCCATCCATCCATCCACCCACCTATCCATCCATCCACCAATCCATCCATCCATCCATCCTTCCATCCATCCATCCTTCCACTATCCATTCATCCATCCTTCCATTCATCCGTCCTTCCACCATCCATCCATCCATCCATCCATCCATCCACCCACCTATCCATCCATCCACCAATCCATCCATCCATCCATCCATCCTTCCATCATCCATCCATCCATCCTTCCATTCATCCGTCCTTCCACCATCCATCCATCCATCCATCGACCCATCCATCCATCCATCCATCCATCCATCCATCCATCCATCCATCCTTCCACCATCCATCCTTCCATTCATCCGTCCTTCCACAATCCATCCATCCATCCATCGACCCATCCATCCATCCATCCATCCATCCATCCATCGACCCATCTATCCATCCATCCACCCACAAATCAATCCATCCATCCATCCATCCATCCATCCATCCAACCCACCAATCCATCCATCCATCCATCCATCCATCCATCCATCCATCCATCCATCCATCCATCCATCACCTTGCAGGACTTGACAATGATGACTCCTGAGTTTTTGTAGTTTTTCTTCTTTTTCTGTTTCTTGGGGTTGATACAGTCGAACTCCACCTGAGGAGTGAAAGCAAATGTGAGAGGAAATGTCAGGACAGAAAAAACTATCAGAAACAGACACATTTAGAAAGTGAAAAAGGACAGCAGAGCTGAAAAGAGGAGACAGGGATCTATGACCGGAATTGGGAAGTTTCCAGACACCGCCTACGTTAGCTCCAACTGGACAGGCAAACTTAGAGATTATTTAAAGGCCAATTGTGCTACACTCTGGTGCAGCAAAGTCTTTATATCTGCACCTATGTCTGTAAGGAAAACAGTTGTAGTGATCTAGGTGGAAAAAAGAACACTTTTTTCTACAATGGACAAATTCACAGCAACGCACTTTAAATTGAAGAGTCTTTGATCAAAATAGGACATTTGAGAAACGTACTGTGCAAAATCACTTTAAGTCAGCGCCTGATTCATATGACAGGTGGCTCTTAACATTGTGTTGTGTTACTCCAGCTCAGCTAAAGGCTGCTTTACATCTCAAAAGCAAAGCAAAAGCACTTCTCATTTTGTCACCCTCGTTTTTTTTTAGCTGCATCTCCATCCAGCATCACTCTTTTCTGCCTGTGTCGCTATTTGCTTGTTATCCCCAGCCCGCTAACGCACACATCTTTATCACACATGAAGGGAGTCAGTGGGAGAAGGAGCCACGAGGCTGCCTTGACACATCCACACAGAGAAAACACAGGGAGCTGCTAATGAATAAACTGTGCTCTGATCTGGAAGCCTTCATATTATCTTCAGCTGACAGGAGGCAGGAGGACAGAAACTCAGAGAGAAAACAGGGATCAGGATTATCAGCAAGATGATGGGACTTAATTGATTTTGGTTTAGTTTAGACAGGATGATGCAGATATGTGGAAGTCCAGTGTTCAATGAATAAATAACATTCATGTAATTGAAATGTTCCAGTCTGTGTTCAGAAGCTGATTTTCTTTTGAGACTTTATCAATTCCTCATGACTGAGTTTCTTAGACAAAATCCTTATGCCCAAAACCCTGTAATCACAGCAGCATTCGGTCTACTTAAAGAATTCCTACTACTTAAACATGTATGGCATATGTATTTCTTTAGATTGTAAGAATTACATAAGCCAGACAAAAAACAAAGCAGCATTTAAGGAGTAAAGGAATAATACCTTTTTGATTTGTTCATTTATATTTAGCAAACTGTGTCACAACTCAGCTAAAGCTCTATTAAACTGGACAGAAAATCCCTCTTCCAGTAATTATCAATTAGTTTTAGCTCTCGATTTTGACTAGGTCATTTTAAAAAAGCATTTATTTGCTCTTAAATATTAAATGCTTTCTCCAACTTTATGACTAGGGTGGTTATTCTGCTGAGAGGTGGACCTCCATCACAAGTTTTTTGCTGTCTATTACAGGTTTCCCAGTGGCGTCATCAAGTATGCAGCTTCATCACATTAGCTCTAAGCAGCTTCTCTGTCTCTCCTGGAAAAACTATAAATGTAGCATGATGCTTCCACAGTCACACTGGCCTATAGAAACGGTAGGTTCAGAGTGTGTTACATTTGTTTTACACCACATGCAGGCTCATCTGACCAGATGTTGATTTCAGCACTAACCGCTGTACTGAGCGGTCCTTCCACCTTCCAAAGTTACCATCAGCGTTTGCCTGCTTCTCTCATTAATGATCTCCTTCCACATCCTGTCTGTTTAAGTTGCTGACCACATCTTGTGTGGTTTGCGGGTGGCCCATTTTCTTTCTTTGTATTGATTATTGAACAGAGCTCCATAAGATGCTCAAAGTTTGAATATTGCTCTGAAACAGTTCTACACATGAAGTGACTTCTAACGAGATTTGATAGCTTTTTGGAATTTTAAGGGAATCAGAGTAAATGAGGGTAAATATGTTTGCATGTCAAACCTTTGAGGCTTTTAATCTTTTTTTTTTAACCACAAAGACATGTACAAGTTTATTTTCTTTCCACTTTTCATTCATCCATCTCCTTATGTTAATCTGCTCAGTTCATCTGTCAGGGTTTTGGTTCTGTTTTGTCAGGATCCCAGTTTTTGTGTTCGTCTGTTTGTCTTGTCTTTTGTGTTTCTCCCTTCCACCACCAGGAGGCGCCTGGCTCCGGTTCGCCTCCTCACACACCTGCACGCTGTTGCCTCATCACCGGACTGCTCTTAAGCTGCTGGTTGCCACTACTTCGATGCCAGAGAGTTTGCCAGTTTGGGGTACCAGCAGCTGCATCATTCCACTCCGTCCGAGTTCTGAGTAAACCCTGTTCCATCCTCCACCGAATGAAACAAACCCTGGAAGATCAACACACATACTGGAGTCTACATGTCTCCTCTTCTCTGGAAACGTGAGTGGCAACAAATCCTCTCCTTCAAGATTAACAACTCCATTTCCCCACTGAGCCTGAATCTAACAGTCTGGCTTCCCCTTGTCTTTCAGTTTTCCGGAGGAACTCTGCACCGAACTCTACCCGTTCAAACTTTACTCTGTGTCTCTCTGTTTGGCTTCACTGCATGTGGGTCCGAGCTTTAGATAAAATTATGACATGTTTAAGTTTTCAGTAGTTTTATTTTGCTTTTGTCTTATTCTAGTTATCTTTGATTGTATTTGAGTTCTTAGGTATTTCTTGTTTGCCCTTGGTTGCCATCTTGTGTCAGTCTTTTCCCTGGTTCCCTTCTAGACTACTCTGTCCACACCTGCTCTCAATCTGCTAATTGGCCTGGTCTTTGTTTCTGTCTCCCATATATAAACCTCCTGTTTAGTCATTGTTTGCTGTGAGTTTTCTGCTTTTCAGTATTTCTGGGGATTCTGAGGATTTGTTTTGTGGATTTTGCTTCTGTTGAACTATTTGATATTAAATCTGCAAATAATCAGCTTCGGTCACTGCATTTGGATCTTCCTCTCAAACACCCACCCAACTTGACATCATTTAAGAGGAAAAATCTAATTATTCTGCA
The DNA here is from genome assembly GCF_016077235.1 of Cyprinodon tularosa. Lineage (NCBI taxonomy): Eukaryota > Metazoa > Chordata > Actinopteri > Cyprinodontiformes > Cyprinodontidae > Cyprinodon > Cyprinodon tularosa. The sequence goes on along the minus strand of NW_024038997.1, from coordinate 1,340,921 downwards.
GACATTTACGAAGGAGATTCAGATTCTTGGGGAAATTTACTTCTTGTCCTAGGGATTAAACTAGCAGCAAACTTCCATGACTCAGAAACAATATACTGAAAAAGTGTTTAAGAGAGAAATTCTTAGTCAAATTTGTTTACTTTAACCTTCATCAAGAAAAAACTTTTAACTTGCTTTCAAGTGGCCTTTTTTTTCCTCTTCGCTTCATACGTTTTTTTTTTTATTGTATAAAATGTCTCAAGGTTTCTTTCTTTATATTTGACATTTATCAGTTTTTAAGGAAAGCAAGTGTCATGTTGATGTTTTGCAGATTTAAAGGTATACTGGAGGATTTTTGCAAATTTTTGAAAATACCCGCCCTCTCCTCTTTTTAAAAAAAATGCACCTGCATAACCCTGTACCCGCTGCCAAGAAGAGATGCCTGTTAAACCCGTGTGAGAGCGTGCACAAGCCCATTTTTCCTCATGCATGTAAAGATATCACCAGAATGATTGAAAATTTGGACCATTTATTTTGATGATCCACCCATCCTCCATTATATCTTTAGTGACTTTTTTAACTGTTGATTTTACATACATGTATAGGGAGATTGGGGGAAAAAAACAAGCAAAAGAGCAGCCAACCATCACAGGAATAGGAGTAAGATAATAGAATAAAGGTTATCTACTTGAAAGAACAAAGAGAAAATGCCCAACAATTTAGATCTTCACACATTGTAACTTGACAAGATATTATGATTTTAGAGACACTGAAAGTCATTGCAGACATGGAGCACAATTGATAACACACACCATTGATAATATTAGTGTTTACCTCCACAGAGTTTTGTGCTTCACTCATCTTGGAAACTGTGGTCTGAAACTCTCCAATGAAGTCATGGCCTCCATCATTATCGTAATCATAACACAGCACCTGTCGGTGAGCAAATCGATCAGCCTGTTTCCTCACAGAAAATCCTTTATTCATTCCTCTGGGTTGTTCTTTTCCACATAAGAACAAACATTATCACCAGGCTCCAGGGACTCTTGCAGTATGGTTTAATGTTAATAATATTTTTTCTACTTAAAATGTTCATTAGGTAGCGAAATTGACAAAATAAACAAAGAGGTCAGAAGAACCCACCTTAATGCTTCTGTCCACATCTCCATTGCAAAGAGAAACGAGAGGCACAGTGAAAGGCTTCCACGCCGGGTCCAATGTGTTCTTTATGACCTAAAGTCACAGAATTAGCATCATTTGATTTAATTGCAACAATTATGAACTGTAGCTGAATAGAAGAACACATAAACATGAGCTAGTGGACATCTTTTGCTAATTGGCTTTTACCTACAAACGGCAAAGAAAGGTTACAGATTATTTTAGGATGTTTTGCATGATGAGTTATCTGAGTTCGGATCGTCAGCAAACAGGATCCTCCCTACAACACATCCTGAGCTTGCAGTTACTGCTCCTACTTTGTTAGTCTTTTTCTGTTCTCTGCACACATTGTAAATATTTTTCCTTTAACCTTTCCATTAGCAGCTGTGGGGATGGAACTTAGTTTCAGCTTAAGTATTAATTATATAATACTAGAGTTAGATAAGCTAATGAATCTCATTTTTACTATTAAAGAAATCTAATTGCATATTTAGCTTTTCAATGAATAACAGCGTCCTACTCAGCATCCAGTTCCATGGATGGCAACACCACAGACGTCAGATTAAAATCTAATTGGAAGATGATTCACTTAGGAACTTCAAAGAATCTACTAAGGAGCATTAAACTGAACAGGGAAAAAAAATAATAAATTCAGGTAAATGTTGTTGTTCAGTTTCGCCCACTTTAAATGAGCTGTGGTATTAGAGTGTGACTGCGAGAGACGGGTGTTTTAAGCTATATCATCACCAGACTGGAAAAGTTTTCCTTATTTATTATTTTTTCCCTGTACCTTATGTTTGTTACCTGAGGTCCATTGGATGTCCCTTTGTAAGTAAACATTAACTTGTAGCTTTAATGGGATTTATCTGTTTTATGGTAGTCAAGATGAAAGTGTCATGATGGTTCATTTAGGAGTCAATACTTGCTGCAAGTTTGTTTCTGAATGGTGTTTGTTCTTAGAGAACAAAGCTACTTTGCAAGACACATAAGCAGAGTTTTAAGACTAAGAGCACTTACTGAGAGCAAAGAAAAGACAGACTTTCATAAATTTGAGCACATTTTGCAAATTTAAATGTGACCATTTTGAAACTGTGTTGTTTTAATTTCACTAAGATATTTAAGTCATTATACTAGGCATAAGTTGTGCTCCGTGTCTTCTTCTGACACATAGTTACTGACAGCAACTAGTATGTGATTCACGGTAGACTGAGTTTAATTCAAATTAAGGACTAACCTCTGTCCTGTGTACCAGCATCCATTTCCCATCTTCTCCCTGTTTATGGAACTCCAGGTAGGGATCTGATTTACCAAAGAAGTCCTGCAAACACCACAATTAAAAAGCTATCAACCTTATTTTCCTTAATTTCTTTCTAAATGTAATAACAACCCTAACATTGAGCTCTGCCAGAATATCATATAAACAGAAGTGGTGCCTTTGCAAAACATTTCAGCTGCAGCAGTTACTATTCTAAATGCATCCTGGTGGTTTAACAGGAGGGTACACAGCAGGTACACGCCCTGATGAGCTGAAAGCAAATTGAGATTTTGCTCAGCAGTTGCTCTATTCAGTTTAAATTTTGCTCGATTCAGGCAGCTTTATTTTACTGATAGAGAGAAGCAAAGAGAGAAGCTGTGCATGCAATTAAACGTTGCAAGAAACAGATATAAAAAGACAATGAATGACTCCTGTTTAAATGCAGTATTTAAATAGCTCTTCTCAGCAGAGCAGATGTTAGAATCGGACTCAAATGCTAAAACTAAGGCATCATGCACTGTTTATGTATGTTAAAAAATGCACCGGAATTTCTGGAATTTAAAGACAAAAAAAAATTGGTGTAAAACATTTTCATGGAATGTTTTCTGTGTGGGTTTTGTGTTTTGAATTAGTATGCACTGCACTATTTACATGCATGCTTGTTTGTGTATGCATTCTGAGTTTCAGAGTAAATCCACGGGTTTTGTGTTTGTGTGCAAATGTGTGGCTCTTACTGCCCACCTTTTTATCCAGTTTACGCCCACTCAGGGTCAAAGTGATGATTCTGTTGTCAGACAGCTCCTGTGCTGTTATCTGAAGTAAATGCACAAAAAAACACTCAAACACAAACCATGGAGAACAATCAAAAACAAAAATTGCTTCCCCATTGCAGGAAGCAACAGTGAACAATTCTATATTACAACAACAAGAGCAAAACAATTTAAGAGTTTGTTATATTCTATGAAAAACTAACAGCATTTGCTTTATCATTAGTTTATAGAGGGATTATCAGGCAACGTCACTCTACGTCACTTCCGGCACCAATACGCGCATGTCGCCTGCAGAAAGAGCCGCTAACATGTCTTGTTGTGCTGTCGGTTGCACGAACCGTTTTGATAAAAACAATAAAACGCGCAAGTTTTACCGAATCCCATCAACTCGCACCCCTTTCAAGGCAAACAAGAGACGTCTTTGGTTGCAAGCCATCAGAAGAAGCGATTGGAACGAGCAGATGATTAAAAATGCATCAATCTGCAGCGATCACTTTATCTCAGGTAAGTCTTATCTATAAAAAAGCTAAACGGCATCGCTGGTTTTACAAACAATGGTTTTACATACAATTATTAAGTATTACATATATAAACGGGATTAATGAATCGTACAAAACACATTGGAGCATAACTAGCATACAAGCTAATGTACCTTGATTCAGTCTTATCAAGTTGCAACTCATCGGGTCAGCCATAAGTTTTATCATTAACATCATCACGTTTTCTGGTCTAAACTTCTCTGTGTGTGCTGTCTTTTCAATTGATTGACTAAGATAAGAATGTAAAATTTGTATTTATTTTTCAGAAGGTATGGTCCCAAAGACTGTCCATGATGACCTCCAGCTGAAGTACAGCCAACTTCATACAGAGTGTGATAACCTGCGTGAGGACATCAACAAACTGAAAACAGAGAATGAACAATTAAAAGAAATGCTCGGGACTGCACAGTTCTCTTTTGCATCACTGAAGTGTAAAGCAGCACAGGTGCTGTTTTTCACAGGTCTAACCAGTGCCCTCTTTAATTGGGTCCTGCAGACGGTTAAGGACAGTGTTGAGGTCATCCGTGGCTCTCTGACCCTAGAGGATCATCTTTTGGCTGTACTCATGAAACTCAGATTAGGACTCACCAACAAGGATATTGCATTCAGATTTAATGTTAACGAATGTGACATCTCTAAAATCTTAAGAAGTTGGCTGCCTATTATGTCTCAGATTTTGAAACCTTTGATTAAGTGGCCAAGTAAGCATGCTATATTAAAGAATATGCCAAAATGTTTCAAACCTAAATACCAGCGTTTTTATTAACAGACCAACAAATTTAACAGCCAGAGCCCAAACATATTCAAATTATAAGAGCCATAACACGGTTAAGTATTTGGTTGGCATGTCACCTGCAGGAGCAATTACATTTCTGTCTGCAGGTTGGGGTGGGCGTGTTTCTGATAAACAACTTACAGCCGAGTCTGGATTTTATGACCTTCTACAAGTAAATGATGAGATACTAGCAGATCGTGGTTTTACCATTAGAGATGAGCTTGCCTTGCGTGGTGCTACCCTGAGGATCCCTCACTTTACCAAAGGTAAAAAGCAGTTGTCTGCTCAAGAGGTGGAAACATCGAGGCGTTTGTCCAATGTTAGAATACACAATGAAAGAATAATAGGGAGATGGAAAACTTTCCGAAGTCTTACTACTGTTATTCCTAGGGATGGGAATCGAAAACCGGTTCCTGTTCAGAACCGGTTCCGTATTTTCCGATTCCATGGCATCGTTTGGCAGCTCGCTGAACGATTCTTTTTTCGATTCCCGCAGCACCAGAGCCTAGAGCGCCGGCTCTGGGGAGCATGACTTACGTCACGTTTTTTACGTACGTTACGTAAGTTACGCAAGTTACGCAATTTGGAAATAACTATTCGAGGAGGAAGACAGCGAGCTGCGGTCACTTTTTGAATCAAAGCCCCGTCTTTCCTTAGCCCAGAGGGTAGATCAGGAAATCCAGCTCTATAAAAGCTTGCCCTCCATCCCCTGCAGGGATAGCGCCACACTGTGGTGGTGGAACAAGCAAGATACGCTGCCCTTGCTATCTGGACTGGCTGAAAACTACCTCTGTGTGCAGGCTTCCTCCACCCCATCTGAGAGGGTGTTCTCCACGGCTGGAGACACCATAAGCCCTGAAAGATCCTGTATCCTTCCAGAAAAAGCAGATATGCTCATCTTTCTGCAAAAGAACTGTTAATTTTCCCTACTAATTTTTTATAATTAGTATTTTTTGTTATTTAAAATAGGTTATTATCCCATCATTTGTTATTAGACATTGTTGGTTATTAAGTTTGTTCTTGTATTCATTTTTCATTTAAACACAGATGTTACTCCAGTTTCACATTTCCTGTGGACATCTTGATCTTGTTGAGTTTGTAAGATTGTGCAATAGTTAAGTAAACAAAGTTGATTCTGATAATCAAACTGTTTGTTCTCCTTTTTCCCCCAAATTGGAATCGAAAAAAGAATCGATAAAGAATCGAATCGTTTAATAGAATCGAAAAGGGAATCGGAATCGTGAAAATCTTTTCAATTCCCAACCCTAGTTATTCCTTTATCACAGGTGGACCTGTTAGATGACATTGTAATTGTTTTTGCAGCATTGACAAACATTTGCAAATGCATAGTCCCTAGAAAATAAATTAAAAGCCCTTAATTGAATTGTGCCAAAATTAAGGCCTTAATGTTGTTAACATCTATGAATTGAGGTTTAAATGTCATTGAATATTATTTTTTTGAAAAAAATGATTGCCTAAGTTTTTTCACTGCATAAGCTCATTGAACATTCAAAAGCTGTGGTTTAAAACATTTTGCAGCAGTTTTGGTTCAAAATGTGTGTTGTATCCAGTTTGCTTTTGAATATTGAGATTTTTCCTCATTCCTTTGTTGTATGATATATTTGAAAATCTTAAATGAAATATGCAGATATTTTGCTTTGTGTTTTGCCATTGAAAAGAAAACAATTCAATCAGCTGATACCTGTGTAAACCCTGTGTAAATATTAATAAAGTATTCAAGAGTCAAGGAAACATTGAAATATATTTATTCTTGTGCATGTAACCAATAATAAAAATAACAATATTAAACAATCTTGTCATAAGATGCACACTGAGAACCTTAGTGCATACTTTGAATGGTAAGCACAGGTACAGTTACAACTCTATGTTTCAGAGTGCATTTTTTCTAGTTTTTCTGTTTTATGCACTGATCACAATACCATTCTTTAGCCTTTCTTTTTACTTTTGCACATTCGTAGTGGAAATGCCTATTGCACTTTGAACAGGTGGGAATGAATGTCCGGCCACTGAATTTTGGGCCATTTTTTCTCGTCATTTATCCACTCACCGGCATGTAACGCGTATGGGTCATTAAGACGTATTCCATTAACTAGTGTTAATTTAGCAGCATAACTTATTTTATCACTAGGTGATAAACTGTTGTAGTACGCTGACAACATTGCTAGCTGGCAGATCGCAACTGCTAAATAACCGCGTATAATCACAACATTCGACCAGACGCTTTAAAGGACCCAGCACTTTTTGCAGTTAAGATGCGCGCGCATCCGCCGTGTTGATAAACAAATAATCCCTCTATAGTTTTTACTGAAAAAGTAAAAAATCGAAACTGAGTGTCAAGTGTTTTATCCTTTGGAGGTAATAAACGCTATAAAGACCAAAAGGAAATGGAAAAAATATGTATTAATCTTACCGTGATAGAACCTTTGCCAGCTGGCTTGCCATTGGCCAATATCAATGGTTTGTGAAGTTTCTTATTTGACACGATCTACAAGATAATGTAAAAAGAAAGAATCATCTAAATTCTTAAACAATAAGAGGAATTTAGATCTTAAAGTCAGAGTGTTTACAGCAGCCTATCTTACTCTAGCTTGGTCAATTTTCCTGCACTGTCTACTACTCAAACACTAATTTAGTTAATTAAATTACACCTTTCCACCAGCTGTTACATTGTAGATCTAAGAAAAAGAAAGTCCTGCCGTACCACGCCCAGAGTACAGATGAATTCTCCCAGGAAGTCGTGTTCATAAAGCTGCGTTGCACACTTGTCTTCATCAAACATGGCAAAGCGAAGCTTCTGAATCTCTTCGAAATGATAATCCACCTGGAACTTGACCCCAAACACTGGGTTTAGGTTGTTCACTGCTGTCTCAGTCCGTCCCAGCTAAAAGACCAGGAACAAAGCAGGAAACAGCAAGTTTTTAATGTTATACACTTTTTATTTGATTATTAAATGCTTAATGTTACTTAATGTTTAACATACTTTATCTTATATAGGTTGTTGACTTTCACAGCTTTTATAATGTCTACAATTAAGCTGGAATTCTTCTGTATAGTGGGTGGAAAATTATCCTTATTTTAAATATCAAAATAAAAACGGCATCTCAAAATAGCTCTATTTGTAGTCTTCCCACATGAAATAGAAATAAGACATGCAACAGATTCATGCATGCAAATAGTAGTAACTACTTTTTCAAACAAGCCCCACAACAATGCATCCTGAAAAGGGAACATCCAAAGCTAGGGAAACAACACAACTCTGGAGACAGACGTGGATGTTTTCGTTTTGGGAGAGGAAAATCCAAAAATGTAAAAAAAAAATTGAGATTTCTTATTACAAACTTAGCCCTATTCTGTATAATAAAACGTTGACTTGCTGAAATGTTCTTCCACCAACTTCCCCAATCTGTTAGACCCAAGTTAATTAATTTAATTAAAAGAGTAAAAAATCGTTTTATTCGGCCCCCATAAATTAGGTTAGAATTATGCTCAGGATGAAGGCTACCAGCCCTTTTGCCAACCCGGATTCTAATTGATTGTGACATCTTAAAACCCGAGTTCCAAAAGTAAAAAGTTTCCTTTCAGACTGCTAATGAGTTTCAGTTACCCCATATTATTACCTGAAACTATCTGTGTGTCCCAGCAATTAAACCTCGAGGTGCCAAGATTAAAGGCCAATTTATGCTTCTGACCCATAGCCTCTGCACCCGTCAAATCTTTCTCTGTGCGCGTCCACGCCCCCGCACAGAGGTCCTTCAACCGTCATTGCGTGCCTAAAAAAATCCTGACTACACATCGGACTGTGAAGATAAAAAGCGGCTGTGATTGGTCCTTGGTATGCCTTTCCAGCTGTCTGTGTGGTCCTCCTCCTCGATTAGGTGCTGGGGCGCGCCATTTTTAAAAACCGAGGACAACTGCGACAAAAGTTTTAATCGAGGAGGTTCGGAGGTACAACCACTTGTACGATGCCTCAGACAAATTATATAAAGATGCCAAGGCCTTTGTCGAAACGAAGTTCTTGTGGCCATTCGAGTTCTCGAATAGGCTCCCCCCTTGTGCTTTGGTGGGAAACTGCTGTGCATCCTTAGAAATTCCAGACCGATGGTGCAGAAGCATACCAGCAAAACTGGTTTGTGACCAGACCCAAGCGACATTTGATGTGTGCTGTTGCAGAAGTATGATCTGCCCTTAACACCTCTGTGTTTCACTGCTTGGACAGTGCTTTTCAGGCCCAGTGGTGCCCTGGCTCACCCACTCTGCTCCAACTGTCAAATAGAGCAAAATTTACAAAAATAGTCAGCTATTTAAAAAAAAAAAAGCTAATTCATTATTTTTGTTGATTAATTAATTTGATTTGATTTTATGCTTTGTTCTAATTTTAAATTAACGAGTTGGATCAATTGTTCTGGATGTTAAACAAAATTGTTCTATTCATTTATTTATTCATTAGCGACTGTTTCGTAAAAATAAAATAAAGGAGCAAGAGAAGCATAGTTTGCTTTATGATGTCGCTTTCTAATTATACCATACAGAGCCCCACAGAACCAGCCCAGACAGGACACAGACGTCCCAGAGCATGTGGGCGTCTCTAAAAGGACAATCTAAGTCACGGTCTTTACTCTGACTCCACTAAACAAGGTGCATGGATGACTAACTCGCTGGTTGTGCTACTCTCTCCAGTCTGACTCACAGGGAACTGTTTATCTGTCATTAGATGAGGTCAGTGCATATTTAGCCTGTCATCACATCTGAACTACAGCCTATAGAGGAAGCAGTTTAAACTGATTTAACGGAGATAACAACCGTGAAGAATCACCGTCCTGAGAATGAATTACATCTGTCCATGTGTTGGGTCACTGGTTCTCTGGCTCAGAGCGAAATGCTTCACAGGCACGTCTTATTTCATTAAAGCCTTGCAATGATGAGTGCTTGGAAATTCCTTTTTATTTAACCGATCCTTAGCAGACCTGTGGTTTTCTTTTAGGCTTTCAGGCTTTCAGCTTACACAACAAATTCAAATATGTTTTTATTTGTCAAGCAGGCATGTAAAATATGTTTTGTTGTCTGTAGGATTTTGGAGAAAAAATAAAATAAAATACTAGCCAAATATTCATATGGCACATACTGTAGGGCAGCTGTGGCTACAAAGTAGCTTGCCACCATCAGTGTGCGAGTGAATGACTGAATGTAGTGTAAAGCGCTTTGATCAAGTCTCTTGACTTGAAAAAGCGTTATATAAGTAAAGGCCATTTACAGGCCATGTGGCACATTTCAGTAAGTCAATAAAAATACTGCGATGGCATATAGTTAACATGAATTCAACTTGGATAGACTCACAGAGAGAGAAGTTACAATTAGAAGAGTTTATTGACAAGAATAATAATATATCAGTTTTGGTGCTTAGACATTGGCTGAAGACTTGATTTTCTGAACTGATGGATGATCAGATCGATGGATTTAGGAGAGACAGAGGATCAATCTTCCCCACGCTGTCCAGACACTGATGGTGGAATAAGCCCAGGATGAAAGGGATGGAGCCTTTCCCAACATTCCCTCTTGGAGAGGAGAAGGGGTGGAGAAACGGGTGGTAAGCAGGAGGAACATCAGGAAAAACTCTTGAAGAAGGAGACCTTTAAGTCGATTGACTCTGGGAGTGGAGCGGTCCTGAGGATGATTGGCTAAAGGTTTGGAGGTAGGACTCCAGCAGGTGATCCAGGTGAGGCTGATCAGAATCTTCCAGATTGAATTTATGCTTAAGACTCATTAATAAAAGGGAATCAAATGTACTTAATTAAAATATGTTAATAAAACAAAAGATAAAATAATTCCATCCATCCATCCATTATCTGACACGCTTGTCCCGAGTGGGGTCGCGAGGGGTGCTGGTGCCTATCTCCAGCAGTCTATCGGCGAGAGGCGGGGTATACCTTGGACAGGTCGCCAGTCCATCGCAGGGCAACACAGAGACACACAGGACAAACAACCATTCACGCACACACTCACACCTAAGGACAATTTAGAGATAAAATAATTGGTTAAAAAAATTAAGTTCAACTGAAAACTCAACTAATATTGTTTACATAGCACCATCAAAGGCCACTATGAACAAACGTTTTTGATATCAACTAAGAGTTTTAGCATTACAGTACAACAACATTATAGTGTTCTGGGAGTATATTCCAAATTAGTGAGCATAAGCCAGAAGACCGCGGTCTTGGTGGTTGATCCACTGACATGTCGGTATGGTTTTGGTGCTAAGCCATTCAATCATTTGTAGACTAAAGGAGGTATTAAGTATATTCTCTGCGCCAGTGAAAGGACTGTAGAACTGGGGAGATGGTTCCCTGGGGAATGCCACAGGGGATTTTTGTGTTCTCTGAGGTAAAATTACCTATACTGACACAAAAGTGAGTAAAATAAAAAAAAGGAGCTTTTGGCAGTTTACAGGTCAGGATTATTGGGTTCTGCTGATGTCAAGGTGGAAAATAGCCATAAAGAAGGAACCCTCACTGCTAGTGGGGGAGATGTTGAGACTAGGCCTGCAACTAACCATTATTTAGCAAATCGATTAATCTGATTTTTGTTTTTTATTAATTGATAAATAATTGGATAGCAAAATGTTCCTTAAAGAAGACATTTTGCAAAATTAAACCAGGTGGAACATTTTTTTTTTCCCTTGAGGAGTTCTGGATAGTGCATATTGACAGACATAAAAGATTTTTCATTTTTTTCATAAAAGATTTTTCAAATGATTTGGTCATGGTGACCGTGGCATTTCTAGGAACTTTATCCCGGTGTTGCTAAAGCGCTCATTATGCTTCACCCACGGACATTCCACGTGGAAATGAGCCGCCTATCAGAGTGTCAGTGTCTGCAGCCTTTTTCTCTACCCAGGGGCCAATCTGCTCTGAGGGGTGCTGAAACCTGATAGATGCCAAAAAAACATCTTATGGTCAATCTATACTGCTCAAACTACACCAACAGGAAAATTAACAGACAAAACACCTACAACTTCCAAATAAATCACTGAAAACAGACCAAATTTTATATTAGGGTCCTTACTGATAAACTTATGCACCTATTTAGACATTTGTACCATTCAAATTAAGTTATGGTTCTAAACAATATATAAATGGGTTTGGCAATGTTTTTTTTTTATCTCTAGAGAACATTTGGGTGACTGCAAAGACAAACTCTCCCTTACAAAACCTAAAAACGAATTCATAAAAGAGCAAACATTCTGGATATTCAGGATTATTCTTCTAGTAGTATATAGTATAGTGTTGTGAATGATTTTTTTGCTGCATTTTTGTATTAGGTTTTTGGTTAAAATACCAGCGTTAAAATGTCAAAGTAGGAAATTCCACATGATGATATTGCTGCTGCCACCATCAGGCTTAGCGGAGAACTGCTTGTTCCAGGGGTACTGAAGTACATCCCAGGGGAAACAATAAATCACCTGGTAAGGGTGGGTGGCCACAGGGGTGGCCCTGGCCCCCCTCTTGACCTGCCCCTGATACTGAATGGTGCAATGTTTAAAGAAAACTATGCATCTCGTACACTGTGGTAGAAGGACTAATTTCCAGAGGACCTTTAATCTGACAACCAGCTGCAGATAAGCTTCGGATCCTGATTAAACCGCTCAGGTGGGACCTTAAGTTAAGCAACTTTGCTGATTTTTACCAAATATGCGAAATTCTTGACTGGGGAAACTGTAATGAGAAACATAAAATGAGAAGACGAAAGCTGATAATGTATCTCTGCAGTGAAAATTGGTATTTAACTTCTGCCTGCTTCCGAAGCTTCCAGCACTGATCCTTCCGTCTGACGAGGGAAGGGGAACAGAGGAGAAAGGCTGCGCTTCACGGCTTAAACTTGGAATTTACCAGGACATTATGGCAGCCCGGCAGGCTCAAGTGTCTTAGATTTCTGTCAGAGTGGATTTTAACCTGGCTCACAGGGATATGGAGATGAACAGGACCCTTGCAGCACTTTGTACTTTTGTCAGACTGACTTCTATCTTCCTGTGTTTACTATCCCATGCATGAGACAACAAAAGAACAGAAAACAGGTCACCGAAACACATTCAGACAGAAGAATTGTCCTCTGGATATGACAACAGTGAGAGCCTCTTTATTCAACTGCACAAATATCAGATGCTTAGGGAACAGATAGAGGAGGAATGGCTTTTTTTTTCTTTCTTTTTATTTATTTTGTTTTTTATCCAAAAAGCTTCAAATTGCAACAAAACACAAAATGTGGAAATGGGAAGAAAATAAAATGGTTCAAAATAAAAACAACCAAAACAAAGAGCAGAGTCTCTGTACGTACATAGGCTCAGTTTAATGAAACTTAATCAATGAGACCAGAACAAGGGCTTTTACTTGTTAAACATCAAAACAACCATTCCTGAAAAGCAATGCTATTGGAGACTTGAGCAATCAAATCCAAAATTGAAAGCTTTGATATTGAAAATGGGATAAAACCTCAGCTATTCAAAGCTAACATTTTCATGTTTGCTGCCCATGATAACTGGCCTAATTGCTCACTTCACTCACCTACCCTTACCCTACACGGTCACTTTTTATCATTCATCTTATCCACCTGCTCCTTCTGCTTTAAATATGGCTCAGCCCAGCTATCAATGCCAGATCTTTAAGTTTGAGTTTGAGTTTGAGAGCTCTGTGTTTTTCCTTAGATCAAGTTTTGTTCTCATAGGTCAGTGGTTAGAGAGGGTTGTTGGTGTTTGTCTTGTCATCTGCTGATCGTGTCCTGGGGGGAGCTAATTTAAAGTCCCATAGTCCTGGCTCTTATCAACTGAAGCGTGCCTTGTTCCTGTTTTGGCTCATTGGAGGGAGCCAGTTTAAAGTTCTGCAGTTCTCCTGGCACCATGTCTTGTTTCTACCTCTCAACTACTAAGCCTGCCAGTTTTCTTGAGAGCGTGTGTGTCTGAGCACTTTGCCAGGCTCAAGGAGCTCTGAACCTGCCTGAACACTCTGTGAATTCCTGGAACCCTAGATCTGTCTGTTCCTGTTCAGATTGGAACCCCTTGCGGATTGTGGACTCCTGGATCTCAGAACCATCCTGTTCTGAGCTGTTTGCCTGACCTGGATTTAGTAGACCTTTAGTAGATTTCCGAACAAATTTCAAATCTGCCCTATTATTTAAAAGAATAGGGAATAGTGGGGGAAAAAAAAAAATAACTTCAAAAAAAAAGACTGTGATTGAGCTGCTACAGTTGACTTGATGTTAGTGCTGTAATCTAAACTGAGCCGCAGGTTAAGAACTGACTGCAGAACGATTATCATCCTTTGATTGTATGTAAGGAGGTTTACAGCTCAATATACAGTAGATAATTGAAAATGTCATTTATTTAAGCAACTAATATGTTAAAAAAAATGCCTATACAACCATAGGCAACACTTTTGACCTAAAAGTTGTCTAGTAATTGGTCCTTCCTAATGAACCTTGCTGTTGACAGTGTGCTGCATCCACATGGAAAGTTAAAGGAATAGTGGAGGATATTCTTTTTCTGGGTGGATCAATTTTCAATAGTTCTGCTGATATATTTACGTACGGCCGTCTTAACTTATCCCATTTTAACTTACCGGTGGTGAGTCTGACATAGTGGAAAATTAGCAAAATCTTGATTAGGAAAGTAAGCTTGTATGAGCGATGCAGATAGCAACTTTTAAACAGAGCATTGAAACAAAGAAGGGGCTTGTGCATGCTCTTGCATGTGTTTAATAGGCGTTCCCTCGCAGGAGCGGGTATAGGGTTGTGCATGGGCCTTTTTTTTAAGTGGAGAGAGCGGGTCTTTCGTGAAAACAAATTCGTGAAAATCCTCCACTATATTTTTAAGTGGAAGAAAAAGTGTGAAAGAAGAGGGTCCTTAGGAAATGGTAAATGGTAAAATAACAAAAAAACAAAAAACAAAACAACACAATGCTGAGTGTGCCTATCTACTGCAGTCACTGGGAGATATAAATGGATTATTTTAGGGAGGTGGTCAGAGCAACACAGAGGCATGCAGAATGAACAAGCCTGAACAAGCTCTTATACGGGGTAATTTAGAGACACCAGTAGCCATTACCGACCTTGTTTTGGACTGTGAGAAAAATATTACCAAAGCATGCATGAGGAGAAACTCCTCCATAGAGCCTCTATAGTCAAGAGAAAGACACTATAACAATTATGTAGAGGAGGTGATGATAGGAATCAAAACAATCTGCGACCATGAAGAAGATTTTCATATCATAGCTATATTTAAGCTGTCCTTAAGGGAACAACAGAAATCAATTACCTCTCAAAATGAAAAGTTACTTAGATCAATAATGAATGTGGAGCAAAAATGAAAAAAGAGGACCTGTGCGATATTTTCAATCGTTACACACAGCTACAGCTCATACTGTACGACAAAACTGCAGGGTTTAAAAGTTCACAGCTCATGATGCATGTTCTCACACTGTGCTGCCTGATGCTTTAATGCTACCTTACGACGACAACTGTTTGATTTTCTTCCGACCTTGCGATTCCTGATCGAGAGGTGGTCGGGAGAGGCTGATCACCGATCGTTACCCCCTAAATTCTACACGATCAGGCTATTAGTTGGCCCGATCAAAAAATTCTTGCATCACTGGAGATTAGTCCCAAAAAGGGCAAAAAAATCGCAGTGTATGCCTGGCTTTATGAGTCTGTAGGTTTGCATGAGTTAATGCACGTGAATAGACAGTGACTGAAAAAAATTATTAGACCGCTCTATTTGTCTTCACTTTTTCTCATTTATTTAAAGGTAAAACTGTAGTAGCTCACAAGTTTAATCTAAAAGTTCAAATCAAGCCAATTATCTGACAAAAATCAGGTAAGTTCTCACATTGATAGTTCTGGCATTTTATTTGTAATTTCCTGTCTGTTTTATTCACATGATTCACATGGGAGTTAATGGCCAACTGAGTTAACATTATTGGTAGAGTTATAATTTTCCATGTCTGTATAAACTGAAAAGATCTATGTTTCCTGACTTCATTTTACCTTGATAGATCAGTCAGAAGATTGTGATGTAGGTCCCTGAAATGTGACCTACATGCGCTGAGTGGGACATTTTGTGCTCTCTGGTGGACAAGCCTAATTTGATTTCACTCACTGGCAGTAATTCATAAAGACATATGTGGAATAACATCATTCAGACTCAGATTTATTTTCACTCCTTGATCTAAAAAAACAAGCTATAACACCAGTGGTAAAGGAAAAGAAGATTTACTTCAGTATGTATCATAATGTGAAAAGGTTTCAGCAACTCGGTTATTAGATGCAACAAATAAGGACTTCAGGCTCCATAAGGCTGCATTTCGCAGTCTGGTAAATGTGTGATTTTAAACCTTAGTGACAGAACATCCCACTGCATGTGAAGTCTCACTTGCAGTGTTACAAGCTTATATCTGTGCTCATAACACGTGTGGAGATTAGCATTAGGATTTGGAGTTTGGAGGAGGGGGGAAGATCACAGGATTTAGAAAATTGCTTGAGCAGACTCATAACTGGATGTTTCATCATTTGCATAATTTAGGTTAATATTTCCTCCAGACCCTCACAGGACCGGTTAACATCATGTTCTGTTGGTTCACTTACTGTCACCCTCATCTCCATTCGTGTTGTCACCTCTCCGTCTTTCAACCCTGCTGTCTTCTTCCCTGTTTCCCCCGTTATCACCCTTTTTTCCCCACTTCCCCTCTTGTCACACTTCTGCTTCTCATGCCTCTATCTCCTAACACAGGCGGTTATAGACGAAAACTATGACAGAAGGAGACGTAGAGGTGACGGGATTTGGGAAGATGATGTAATAAAGGAGGAGAGAGAAAACAAAGCGAACAGGAGGCAATCGGAGAAGGTGAGAAAGCTGTAAGTGTGAGGGAAACGACGAGCTGTGGATAAAATCCGAGAAAAGGCGCGGGCCTTGTTTCGCCTCCTCCATTGCGCCCTCACTACAGGAGCGCTTAGCTTTTTGTTTCCCTCAGCGTTGCCCTGGTAACCGTTGGCAATTTCACATTGGAGCCACATGCCCCGCTGACCGACAGCTCGCTGCAACCCGAGGCACTCGCCTACACACGCACAGGCACATGCATCTATAAAAACATGATTGCCCTGCTGACCAGCTGTTTGCTGCAGAGGTGTCTTGAAGCTGCAGCCCACACATGTCAAACTACACCAACCAAAACTGTGCAACGTAGTGTTCACATCCGATTTTTAAACATCATAATAAAGAAAAAAAACAACAGAAGACATTTATAGCTTCAACTGCTGGCAGGACTGAAAGTCTTCACCATGGGAAGATTGCAGAACTAAATTTTGAAGCCAGTTTCTACCAATTGACTGATACAGGATTTTTTAAAGCCTGATCCTGATACAGATTATTTTGATATTACTTTAACCGACACACAAAATGTACTACCAAAATTTTTGTGCTGATTCTTTAGGCTGATACAGCTTTTTTTTTCTCCCATTCACATTATGAAAATTAAAAAATGATAACGAATCATCAAGACAACACATTAACAATGGATAGCAAACAGAGAGAGAGCAATGCATGCTATTCATGTGATCTCAAAGCATGGCCCCGAATGGACTGAAGGCATTGACGAATGCATGCACCTATGGACAGATACAATTTAAAAACATAAGAAAAAAACTAATATAAGGACAATATAAGCCAGTCTATCTCTACCAGTTTTAGAATAAACAAAGTTAATAAACTGTTCTCTGCTTTAACAGCCAGAGAAAGTGCTGAACTAACTTCAAGCGCTACTTCCTGCCACAGCATGTGACATTTGATATTTGGTAGAGTTCGACCCATACAGGTACCGTACATTCAAAAACCGATGCCGATACAGATTATTTTGATTTCCCTGATATATATGCTGTCGATAAAACAACCACCTGATGAAAATAAAAAATACCAGTTGGATCAGTCAACTGGCATTTTGAATCTGGCTGCAGAATACTTTTAGAGAAGCAGAACGGTCCGATTTGTAGTGTCACAGACATGGGCTCTTGTTTTGGAATTCTTTTTTTTCAGGAAAATGCTTGATTTAGTCTCAGCTAAGGTTTATTATCCCAAAAAAATCAAATTTTTCTGTTCAGCTATAACAAGCAGTGGAACAACGAATATTTAGGGATGAAAAGGAAGAGTGCGTAGCTTCGGCTCAACCTGCTAAACATAAATGTTGTTCCTGTAATTAGGACACCAGGAGTAAAAACGAAAATATATATCTAAATAAATATATATCTAAAAATTGTAATACAAATAAAATCTATATCTGAATTGCATGACTTTTTTAAATTATATTTTTCTAAATAAATTGACCAACTTTCCTCCTCTTCAATTTCTACACTTGTTAGCACTCATCAAAAACCTGTTGTCAGTAAATATATTACAGACATTCTTCAGAGATTCTTCATACGTGGCACTTAAATAATTTATTACAGTCCAGCCAGTCCTTAACAACATGCATATTGTTCTATCAACTTAGGCTTTCTGCTGAGTGTCTGAAAATTTTCAGCTGGAGATGTAATGACTGCACAAACAATATGGAAATAGAAAAGTAAAGCAGTCAGCTGACCTTTAACAAAATTATTGCCATTTAAGAAGAGCCTAGGAGGAGAAGAGAGCTATTTAAAAGTTGCTGCATGTTATGGACATGGACACCCCTGACTTAATTGCTTCTATGAAAATACTTTCCTCTCTGAGCGTTTCTCTTCCATACTCATTTTCGGAAGAATGTCACAAATCAGGGGAACCTTTTCAAAGCTGCTTTTGTCACAGTGTCCCTGCAAACAGATGTCCTTATATCAACTTTTTAATGCATAAAGCCTGATATAAGCGCCACTGTTCAAAGTCCTTCACAATTCCAGCTGATCATACAGGAACTGTAAATGCTTTTTTGCAGCTAGCTGTACATTGCACAAGTGTCTGCAAGAGTGAGTAAAAAGCACAGCTCTATGTGGTGCGCTGACCTAAATTTACTTCATGAGGGCCGATCTGATAGAACTGATAGGAAAATCAAAAACCATTTGTCCACTTTTTTACACTGAAAATATTGATTTTATTGTTTATTACTGCAACTATCCCAATGTTTCATGAAGGTGGCAGCCATATTGAATTTAAGGGGAAGAGTATATAAGAAACCTTGGACCTTCATAATGGCTGTTTTGGCCTCAGGTATTGTTTTAGTTCATTTTTCTAACCACAAACAACAAAAAACGTATACGTACAAATGAAGTGCATCATAACACACTGCAAGTTAAAAATACATAAACATGTAAAAAGAAATAATCTTAAATGTTTCTACAAAAGGGGAAGACATGGAAACTAAAACTGTAAGGAGTGCATTAGATTGACACTCTGATGGAAGGCATCAACCTGAAGGTAAATTTCTAACCATTTTCTAACCAGGATCTGTGGGGTCTGCAGAGATATTAGCTGCTGTTTTTTTGTTTTTGTTTTTGTTTTTGTTTTGTTTTGGAACTACCATGTTTTGCAGGTGATCCAAAGCATACAGTGATGGATAAACACTAACCATTCCTAATAATGCCAGTGTAGATGGCCACTTGCTCCTTTGGAAATGTGTACTTCTTAAGTAGAAAGTACACTCTCTGCTGGGCTTTGGAGTTTTTGTGTGTGAACACCAGCTCAAGTCCAGAGAAAGGTGGTTCCTGGGAACGAGAAATAATCCAGTGTTGTTGAGGATGGTGAGAGGAAGCAGTATGAGGGATGTTCTCCGGAAGTCCACTATCATCTTCGCTGTCTTGAGTTGCTTAAAGTGCACCATTCAAGAGGTCTCATCACTTTCCATAATTATACCAGTGATGTGGTGTTGCTGTCATGATCTTGGCACTGACTGGTTTAATTACTCATTCCATTACCTGTCTATTCTGCCTGGTTTCTCATCACTGCTTGTCTGATCCACCTGCTCCTGCCTCTATTTAAGGTGCTTGCATCCAGTCATCAGAGCCTAATTATTCTTGTTCTCTCTAGCCAGTGTTGGGAGTGTTTTTAGAGTTCCTTGGTGTTTCTGAGTTCCTGATCCTGACCTGTTCTGCCTCTTAACCACTGAGCCTGCCTGTTCCTGTTCTGATCTGTTTGCCTGACCTGGCTTCAGACTCCTGCATGTTTTCCAGGGCTGCAGTATCTGGGACACTCTGGGCGGCGTCCACCGCATCTTGTTGGCAGCCCACCAGCTGGATCCTACCTCCTTCTCTGGCTATGGACTGAAGTTGTAAACCAGGTCAGAGACTCACATTCATAATCATTCTCTGTTAGATTTACATGGTCACTAACCTGTGTTTTCTCTCTCTAGAGTTTCCTTCCTCAGACACTCTGGCCACTGCTACTGCAGATCCACATCCCGTTGATTTAAATAAACGCTTTTTTTATAATCCCACTGTCTGTCTTGCCTTGAATACTGGGTCCTCTGTTCTGATTTGTGACAGTTGCACCTTCATGATATTCACAGATGGGTCTGCACTGGCATAGTCAGTAAGTATGTTAGGGTAAAGAGAAGGGGAGAAACACAGTCTTAGGGGGTGGTGGGGATTAAGGATTTTTTTATAGGAGAAGATGCTCCCGAGTTTCACCTACTGGTGAGAACTAAAGACCACAAACAAGATCATGGTTTGTGCTTGATCAAGGTGGTGCAAAAAGATTTGGTGTCCCCTGGCCGACTGTATTATCTGTTGACTTGTTTGTCCAGTAGTCAAATTACAGTGTGCCCGGCCTATGATTTTTCTACAGGGGCTTCAACATCAGCAACCAAAAGGCACCCTGTCACACATAGCACCATCTATTTTTACACATTACTGTTTGATTTGCACGTTTATAATCACAAGAAAGTTACCTTGGCTGCTCAAAATCAGTACAATCAAGCTGTTTAAGTCATGTCTAATAGTATGATAAAAAAAAAATCTAAAAAAAAATATAAAGGTGCAGGAATCAGAGTGTTGGACTGTCATGGTCAGTCCATTAATAATATAACCTTTCAGAGGCTGCATTTCAGAAGAAGCTAACACTAACAAAAAATGTGTAACCTTTTTTAAACCATCAACCGGAGGCTTTTCTTTCTTTTCTGCTTCTTTGTTCAAACTGTCAGTAAAGATTTGTTCAACTTTTGCATCTTACTTTTCATGATCTTTACATCTGTTTTTAACGAAAATAATGATCAGTAAAAACATTCATTGACTTTACCAACCGGATTGTAACTTTAACCGGATCTAAAATCCATTTTATTGTTGCAAGAAAGCTCTGAAATATGGCAACATTCCACTGGGCCCAGCATGCAATGACTGATGCCAGATGGCAAAGAATTAATGTGTTTGGATCCAGTTCACCACCTACAGATCACGGTACGCAGAGCACACAACAAACAGAACCTGATTGTTATTTTTATCGTTTGAGCCAAAAAGGCCTGTTTACTTATTAAGATCTTCTTTCTTCATGTAGGAAGCATTACTTCAAATATCCCCTATCTTTTAAACTTCTGTTTGTGTCTTCATGGATGTTGTACCATCAACGTACCTCCACCCAATTTCCATCCACCTCGTGGAAGAGGACACAGAAAGGGTCCGATTTGGAGGCTACATCTCGATCCAGCAGGTTGGACGCAGTGACAGATAGCTCGACCCGAGTCACGCAGTGCTGTGGTCCCACACTGCGTGTCCGACCATCAGGTGCCATACCCAGTGTGTAGGCCATGGTTTAAAAGCACAGGTGGTCAACCTGAAAGAGAAAAGATGTGCAAAATAAACATTCGGCAAAAGGTCAATTCCTTCATCAATCACAAGGCTCTTTTGAAAAACTTAACTGAAACTTCAGCTAAATGTTTTTGCTACTGGCAAAAATTGAGAAATTTGAAAGCCTTTATGAATAATAACTCGATGGAGAGATATGTTAAAGATACTAGGAGGTCCGTCATTTCATCTACACAAGGTCTGAAACCTTGCTAAGATGCTATGCTAGGGTTACCCTGGAGACGAAAACCACTGTGCTTTTCTTTAAAGATATATTCTTGGATATTCTGCCCTGTACGTATGGAGTTCTATGTGTCACAATACTATTTCATCTATTTTAATTTTTTTTTAAAACACATATCAGTGTGTTATTAGAAATAGCAATATCTTAGAAATGTTCTCAAATTTACCGGTACCACATTAAACCACCAAAAGCATTTTTGAATGCTGTAAAGTGTAAAAATTTTTAATATATAGTAGCTCAAGACCAAACTCCTTAGTGGTATAGAATAAGATAAGCTTCAAAACTAAATTTAGAAAGCTGGTTGTAAAATGAGAGGTGATGTAATCTCTGAGGTAAAATCTTCCCATTTTCCATTTCTGGATCTCCGTATTCTCCATTGCTACTACAGCCATCGTTACATCCAGGACAACCACAAAAAAAACTTTTCCACAGAGTATTCTAAACATTTACACAGCGCTCACGACGCTACGGAAGCCGGCAGACCAAACCAGCGCATTCAGCTCGGCAAAGAACTCATGCTCTTCCTCAACACTGAAGTCCTCAGACATTTTTCTTTCGTTGTTTCTTTCTTTGCACAGGTAAACAGCACATTTCTTCTTCTACGCTTGCATTATTGGCAGAGCAGACGCTGAATGCGCACTTTCATCTGGTTTGGTCTGCCGGCTTCCGTAGCGTCGTGAGCGCGCATGTGCGCGCTTTCAGGAAATCCTATACTCTACTGTTTATGCTCTAAAAACATTCTAAATGACTTCGTTTCGAGTAAATTCTGGATGCTACCCACTCAGGACACTTGGAATACATTGGACGAGCAGTATGGAGGAATATTGACACGTTTTTTGTGGACTTTTATGGACCTTTCTGTCTCGGTCACCATAGACCTCCATTATTTGAATGTCAGCAGACAGCAAGAAGCCTCCCAGATCTCCAGATGCATTTGAGATATCAAAAAAGTACTCCAGAGTGTTGTTCAGCATGGGGGTGAGTAGAAAATGAAGGCTAATCATGTTTTGGGTGTACTATTCCTTTAAAACAGGTCGACTTATAAACATTTAAAAGTATAATGCCTTAATGAGTAAAACAGAAGAGAAAAGTTTAACTAGCGTTGATGGGAGTAGCATCTATCTTGAATTACAAGTCAGGTAACATACGGTTATGCCAACTTTCCGTCTCATAATTCCAGATTTTCTGGGCTGTTCCAGTTGGAAATTTAGACTTCAGAGAGCAAAGGAAACACAAGATAACTAAGAAAGCCTAACAAAGATTTTCTTTTCTTTAAACACAAATGGTTCTGCAACCTTCATTCATTTAAAATAAAAAAAAGAAGAAAAAGGAATGATGGCTGGTTGAAAATGTTTATGCCTTAAATCAGGGGTCTTCAACATTTTCCAGGCCAAGGACCCCCAAACTGATGGCCAGATGAAGCAGGGACCCCCTAATTATATATATTGTATGAAATTGTGTTATATGAAACTGGTCCTATAGTCACTCTATTACAGATGGATTAATTTAACGAAAGTAATTTCTCACTGGGATTATTTAAGTATTTCTGATTTTGATTCCTTGTTAATGGGACAGGTGTTGTGAATGAAACGGTGCCCAGCTTGAAAGAGCTCCTGTGTGTCGCTGAATGCATGTATTGATGACTGAAAGACGTCTTCTGCCTCTTCTGTTTACTACAGTGTGTTGAATTTATTTTAATGTGTATTTAAAGACATTTCAATTAGTGGAAAAAATTGCAGGGGGGAATATAAAAAAAAAGTCTAATCAACCAAAACTTTCGCAACCCCCATGCCGTACCTCCATTAACCCCCTAGAGGTCACGGACCGCCTGTTCAAGACCTCCGCCTTAGATCATGTTTCCCAACCCTGGTCATCAAGTACCCCTGTTCTGCATGTTTTAGGCATCCTCTTGCTGACAAGCAACTGAAACACATCTAAAACATGCAGGCCCCATCCTACTACCCGCTCTGCAGCCAATGCCCCTCCAACCAAACTGGAGAATGGGGACAGTAAATAATTGCACCTCTGCATCGTAACAGAGACATTGAAAATGATGGGACCCGGATTAAAAAGATTTTAAACATTTTTGTATTCACACACGAACAGCACAGTACAATATGACTTGTAAACAATTACCCCTGATGTTTTACATCTTTTTTTGCAGCACTAGCAACAGAGCTTCTTATGTTTTTGTTTTTTATATTTACAAGAAAGAGGCTTCGTTCCATTTGCAGGATTTGAAAAAATAAAAGGACTAATATAGACTGTCAATGTTGAGTTTGTTTGCAAATTCCGAATTTTAAATGTCAACTTTGAGAGATAACCAATCGTGTAAAGTTTTAAAATAAAAAAATAAGTGAATAAATATGTGCAGTGCAGGGGATGAATAAGAGCGTAGGCCTATACGCATGCAACATACGACTATCTGCTTTTCCAAGTAGAGTTTAGCAGCTGAACAGCAGAAGGAAAAAAGGAGTGTTTGTATCTATTGGTCCGAGCTGGTGGATATTTAAAACGGGAACCAGAGGGTAGAAACTGGAATTCGCTATGTAGGGGATGGGTGTAATTATCCAAGATGGACTCAGCCTTCCTTATTACCTGCTCTTCATACATTTCAGTCATGTTTTTCTGTTGAACACCCGTGATCTTACAACACACTTTAATAATCTTGGATATGACATTTTTATTCTTTACATTAAGAAGAGCGTACCAGCAGATGGCAGAGAAGGTAAGCAAGGACTTACCTTAAGGTAAGTAAAAGATCTATAGAACATGGTCATCAGAGTCTTGTCAACCTGAAACCTGGCTTGCTTACTGAGGCAGTATAAGCTCTGCTGCCCTTTCTGATGTATTGTTGTGCGATCTGTTAATTCACAAACTCCTGAAATTACATCTTGCCAGAAGCAAACACATGCGTTCGCCTCGATTTCCCTTTCTGTGGAAACTTTTATCAGGAGGCTTTCCAGATAGATACGGGTAGTTCAATTTGAACTCTATACATTATTCATCTGGCTTATTCCATGTTAAGATTTACTTACATGATCAAATGAAATAGAAAAACACCCAATAGTTGTCTCATAATTTTAATTAGTGGCACCCTAAGTGTTTAACACTACTGTCCATCTCTACTTCTATCATTTTGAACATTGACCTCTATTTAATTAAAATTTTAAGGTTACCTTACACTTTAGACGTGATCTTGAAAATAATCCACTGAAAAAGGTCAGGCTTTTGTCCATATGAGGCCAATTTTTTTTTAAAAGGTAAAGGATAATCCCAGAAAGGGAACACAAGGTAATCTAGTAAGGATGTACATGAGTGCGCACACACTTATGATTTGTACCACAAGACTAGATCACAGCAAAGAGGTTTAAGGCAAAAATTGGATGAAATAACACACTTGAGGTATTTTCGTTATGATCCGAAAAGTGACACGAGTCTGATTTTTGAACAAACAGTTCCCTCTGTGTACACAAAAGGTGTTTTTGCTCTCACGGCAGCATGCAGAAAGGATGCGGTCTGTTGCTAAGATACTAGTCATAACCAACGTGGTCCTCTGGTCCAGTTCCGTGATGTCACACCTTTAGGTTGTGATAACGAGGACAAAAATAACATCTTTTTTTTACTCCCTTTACTCAATCATCGTTCAGGGGTTCATTTGCTTTCATTCACTCCAGTGTTTTATTTTAATTGAAATATTGCTAGTTTGAGAGACTGAGGGAGAAAACCAGCTGCTGACACCTGCTGCTTCCTCTATATGCTCAGAAATTTAGAATGAACATGCTGCTCCAGATCTGGAGCTTTTTCAGCAATGGTTTATTACATTCTCTGTCCAAGTTCTGAATCTACAAAAGACATGTTTGAAATTAATCAGATCTATTACATCCCTTCAGGTCAGCATACCTGGGAGAGTATTCTGATAGCACATTCAGCCCTGACCCAGCTAAAGATATTCACATCTTGATCACACTTCCTCAGTGAGAAACCAGAGAGAGGGCAGGCTGTTACCAGTTTACAGCATAGTGACCTCTGCAGGCACTCATCAGGTCTAATTACGTGTCCTGTCTGCTGCATTTGGAGCCAGAGACGTCATTAAAAGCAGGATTTCAATGTAAACAATAATCATGTAAAAATTTGCATTGACCTAAATTGAGATCAGGTCAAAAGGGAACTCAGCTTTGCGTTTTTCCTCTCTCTACATGCAAGGTTTTCATGAAAATATCGAATGTGTGCCACATCCTTCCGCCTGTAACCCCTCTAACCCGCAGTCTGAATGCAGGTCATTTTGCGTGGGTTTTTTATTTTATGCATTTAAAAGCGCGCACACGCACCAACCTGCTCCGACATCAACAGAGAAGCAAAAAACAGACTCACCTCAGTAAATGAACAACTTCTCAGGCGTTTTCCACTTCACACTTTCTATTTTATTTTCTTTCTTTTCAAAACGAGAAGGAAAAAAAAATAAAACTCACTTTTTGTTCTTCTTTTATCTGAAGGCTAAACCTGTAATTGACATTTTGACCTGCGGTGGTTATCCAAGGAGGCGCAACAGTGTGTGAGCGGAAATCATTGTGGGAGCGCTGACTCCTCTGCCAGCATCGGCGGACCGAGCTCCGTCAAGTTCACATGAATAAGATCCAACCGGATGTACAATCCTTTCACCTTCAAAATAAAGGTCAAGTTCAGGAAACTCATTTTAGTTAAATGTGATCTTGGTGGAACTATATTTGCTGACTTTTATAAACATAAATTACTTATTTTGCAGACTTTAATGAGTATTTAAAGTGATCAATTAAAGGTATAGAGGATTATCTTTTATATCCAGGTGGCTCATGTAAATAAGTGGTCCTTCTAATTGTCAATCATTTTGGTGATATGTTTACGTAGGGTCTTCCAATGTGCTATATTTTTCTGCGCATGGTGGTTTCAGACAGTCATTGAAGCTCACCTTTCTCACTGTGGTTCTTTGAAATTGGCAGAGGGTCCTAAGAGAGAAAGTGTCTATGAAGTGTATGAGAAGAAAAGAAAGGTTCCAGAAGAGGCACATATATCGCTTAATCAGGCTCAGAATGGGAACGATTTTTGGTCCTGGCATTTTACCATCTACACCGGCCCACGTATGGACACCACCCCACGACAAAAAAAAAAAAAATATCGACGCACAGTCAAATGGGTGCATCTTAGATGTGAAATGCAATACGACTACACATTGTGGATTAACTGATCTATCTTCAAGCATCACATGACATCCATGACCAAGACTTCTAAATCTAAAGAAAAACATTTTTTACCCATTGACGGCCATCCTAAACTGCCAGATTGGGAAACATCCCAACCTGGCAACAATGCAAGTAAGACAGGAAACCGAAGTCTTAAGATGCAAAACCCCATCATGCACCGCAACATATTTTTGCAAAATATTCTAACATAAATTCGCCCAATATAAGAGGAACATCGTAGTTTGGTTTAAAGAAAGCATTTTAGTTTTATTATAATTTAGTTTGTTGCAAGGATTTTACAATTTGAAGAAATGGAAAAATTACACCACATGCCAACCGTCACAAGGATGTGCATGACAAGGAAGGGCTATGTATACTGCAATGCATCATTTAAGTATTTAACATTGTGTTACTTCTTGAGTTATTGACTGTCACAGGTAAATAACTCAAGAGGGCCCTCGCACGCTGAAGTAAGGACCGGCCCTGTCAGTATAGGCTGTTCCTACCCAACAGCAGTGACTATTGAAAAGAGAGCGCAGGCACTGTGTAATGGGGGAGGAGTTACGTGATCAAAGGGAGCAAAAAGCAGTGATCATCTGACCGAACGGTAGGTTGACCGAGTTCACTATAAAGTCCACTATATAGTCCCCTCTCTATATAGTTATTGAGGGATTTAGGGGTTAGAATGACGTTTGGACACGGTAAACTTGTATGAGCTATGAGAACAGCAACATTTAAAAAGAGCGTGCACAAGGCGAAATGGGCTCGTGCACGCTCTCGCACGCCTTTAATAGGCTAACCCGGGTACAGGGTTGTGCATGTGCATTTTTTTTTGTTTTTATTTTTTTAAATTGGCTAAAATTCTCCACAATACCTTTAATATTTTCATTGCACTGTAGATGCATTCAGGCAGTATGGCTCTTTGTCCAGGGCAGTACAGACCCTGGTTTCCAGCATTTTGTAGATAATATTAGGGGTCCCTCAGGTCCCTCCCGCATATCTAGAAAATCACTAATGGACAAGATACCAAAATACATGACCTCCTCCACTTCAGACAAAGACTGATCAGGTATTGTTTAGGATCATGGCCTAAACACCCAAACAAAATAACAGGATGAGAATCTGAAGTTTCCAAACTACCCTCTACTCCAAAACTACACCCTGAAATTCTGGAAGCACTTTTTCTGTTGCAAGGATGTGGCTCAGCTCTTGCCTTGCTCTTAAAAGCCCCACTTGTACCCTATGAGAGGTGGTACTGAACTCAAGTAAGAGTAGCACTTCATTATAATTTTAAACTAGTAAGAGTAAAAAAGTATTTGGTAAAAAATCTACCTGAGTTCTGAGCAACTCATCACTACATCAGATGTTAGAAATGATGTAACAAAGTCAGAACTAAATGTCACCAGACATAAAGCAAGCTTTTGCAGGAAATGACAGTGATCTAACATAAGAATTGATTGTGTTTCACTCAAGTAAGAGTTGTGTTTTTTATTGTGATATTACACAAGCAAAACGTACGATGCAGTAAACCTACTCATTACGGCTGTTTTCAAAAATATATTCAAGTAAAAGTAATTGAGTAAATTTAACTCATACCCTAAACTGCCACTGCACCTTGCAGCACAGGGCATAGTTAATTGCAAGGTGATTAAAATAGTGGGTGGATTTATACACCAGGTTATTCTACCTTTTTTTGTATTTTTATTTAATTTTCTCCTTACTAATTTCATATAAAATGTAAGGAATGAAAAATTAATTACGGTACTAAGAGAAAAATCTGAAATGGTTGATCTTGATTTTTCTTTTTTTCACAAAAAAATCCACGCATTATTCTGACATTGTAATATACTATGTCAACTTTAAGAGCATTACATTTATTTTTGACAGTTTAAATTGCTCAGTAGAAAGAGAGTGAAGTGTTTTTTATTTTATTTTATTATCCATTGTTTAAAAAAGTGGCTTATTGTAGTACCCTTAATAACCACAAGAGGGAGATAAGCGTTTTTAAAATTTAAACAGCTCCAATTATTTTTGTAACAGAAGTCAATTTTCTCCATATTCATAAAGGAAAATCAAACTAAATGTATATAATTTAATAACAAACGGACATATATTTAAAGAAACTTTATTATCAAGGATCTTCAGTGAAACTGAGGATGTTGGCAATAGTGATTTCACCCAGCACGTGTAAACAACAACAAAAAAAACACATAATAAATACAAAAATGGGATACAAAAACCCTGAAAAACAGTTTGGAATAGTTTTTTTTTTAAGTTGATAGCAAAATATATACATTCCTTGTCTATGGAATGGCATAAAATAAAATCAAACTGGCACAAAATGTGTAAATGGAGCAAACAGCTTAAATCAAAATAGAAAAAAAAACAAGACAGTGTTTGTACCATAGGTATAGACAAAAAGGAAGTTCTGTGAAAGCTGAAACATTAACAAAATATGCTGGTCCACATAAAAACCCAAAAGGCCATTTTTTTCCACCAGTGTTTACAAGTAAAAGAGCAAAGCACACAATAAGGTGCAGACATTTCAAAACCAATTCTGTTCTCATTTTATCAAGTAGTCTTAAGATAGAAAATTAATACAAGATGAAAACCATGCAAAAACTGTTTCAACAAAACATAAATAGATAATAAAAAAATAAGCTGCTCATCCTTCCATTTAAAGCAGAAATAAATACGTATTCTGACAGAGACCACAACCTTTCATGATGATCAGGGAGGAAACCCCCTGTTTACAGCAGATTCTTGACTTATGGTGTTTTTCACAAATGTGGTCCCTGTTACACAGTGCAAAGTGACTCATTAAATCAGAGTCTGCAGAAATACAAAGAAAAGTATTCCAGTGCCAAAATAAGAAGAAAAACATAAAAGGTGGCCTTTAGTTTCGTAGCAGAAACTGTGTCCTGGGGGATCACATCAGATCAAAAATAACAAGCTCATTACAGTTGTTACAACTTCTGAGATCTGTGGTACAAACTTAGACAGATTTTTTTTTTTTTTTTTTTTCCTAAGACTCAGCTGATGTACATTTTTAGAAAATGTAATTTCTATATTTTCATTGACCAAATTAACCCAGTTGGTTGCTTCAGAGACAAATCTGTGATGGTTTTCTAACCTATGAGGGACAAAAACGGTGAAAACAACTGGAACAAAAATTTTCTCTTGCAAAACTAGAGGCTCAGATATGCAGCATTCATGCTTTAAAGCAGACAAAAATATGTCTTCTCTCCGCCTTTCTGTACATCATTTAATAACACATCTGGAAAAGATAAATATATTTGTTTGTGCCAGAAGAAGTAGGTGGTGAAGCTGCAGTTTGATCTCCTCTGCCCTGCGGTACAGATCACATTAGGTGGAGGAGAAGTTCAGTCTCCTCTCCATCTGGCTGAACGTCTGAGCTTCACTCAGAGAGACGTTATTCTTCCACAGCCTAAAGGAGGAAGCAAAACTTGAAACAACTGCACGGATAACGGTTTCTGGGTACCATAAAGGAAGTGACGCTGTGTCCCGTTAACATCTACCTGATGACTTGTAGAGCAGGGCAGGACCTTAATGCTTTAACCAGAGCTTCCACTCCCACAGCACTCACACTGTTGCACTCCAGGCTGAGGGAAACACACACAGACAATGATGTCCACAAAAGTTGCTCATTCTACTTTCCACAATGAACCAAACTTAGATTGTTTTTCTTTGTATTATCGCAGGCATCTGTTTGTTTTTTCAGTGCAGCACAATAGCATCGTTGGCTCCCCTCTCCCCTCCCTCACAGACATTTGTGACACCCACTGCCACAGCAGAGCTTGCCAAGTCATCAAGGAAAATTCATACACGGTTTTCAGCTGCTTGAGCTGTTGTCCTCATGCAAAATGAATATCACTGCCACTGCTGCTGCTTTTATCTACTCCACCTCATTAAAACTCAAATACTTTAATATTATCATCTCTGAAAGTATGCAAATACAAAATATTTCTTGCAATACTTTTTTAATCTCTTATTCTCTGTATTAAACTACATATGAGATAATTCTTTTTACTGAGGTATTTTGCTTCTTATATTCTTGTAGTAGGAGTATTTTTGTTATCAATCTTCCGTCTGCTTTGAAATTGAAAAAATAGGAGACACTTTCTCTTGTATAACGGCAATAAATGGCCTTTGAATGAATTTGATTTTGGCAGATTTTTTTACTGGCTACTGCAACACCATAGTGAAGATATTGAAGAAAAATGTATTTCCAATGCTCCAAATATGCTGTAAACTAGTGGCAATATTCTCAAATAATCTTTAGACTAAAGGTAATTTTAAGAAAATCTTAGAGTTCCTTCAAAACTAAAATATGATAACAGAATTCTTAAGCTAATTGAAAATCAACCAGAAAAGCTAAATGCACTAAAATGATCATATTTTAAGCTGTAGCTTAACATTGACAGGTAAGTTATACCACAAATGCATTAGAGGTATTTAAACTAAATACTTTCATACAATATTTAGTTCTTTACAAGTAAAATAAAGAATAAAAATCTGTAATAGGGTATGCCAAACTTTGTCAGCCTTGCAGGATACTTATGATCAAATCTAAATCAATCATTATTTCATTCAAGTTTCCTGCATTTCAAATTATACTCATGTTATAATTTTTTTCCACCAGGTCTCACAAAAGTAAGTCAGGACACATTTAATAATATTTTTTTCCCATGCTCCATGCAGGGCTCAGAAGTATTCTTATGGTGTTAAACACACTTTAGATGGTTTAGAACGCAGACTCTGGAAGGCTGAGCAAGTATAGACAATGGATGGACAGAAACCTTCTGGACTCTCTAGCGAAGTGATGGCTGGCCAATAGAGGGTGCCGCCATGTTACAGTAAAAACACAAAAATATATTAAAAAAATTATAAAACAGAAATACTTTAAAATAATGTAAAGATATTTATCAGATCTATTAAGATAAGCATTTAATAGGTCCATGTATAAAAACCTTTGTTATTTTCATGGATGATGCCCGATTGCTGATGTATTCAACTCTAGGGGAGCAGAAATATTTGTTCATAGACTCTATAAGTGATGCTGCATGCATAGTCACTTGAAAGAGTAGATTTAGGTGTGCAGCTCCAGACAGGAGGGTATCTAGTGAGGCTGACTTGGAGGTCAAAGGTTAGAAGGACAGAGAAGTAAATACGTTTATTGGGGGAGGTTATGTTCTATTGTAGAATTTCAAGGATACCCTCGATAGCAGATGATTGGCTACAACTTCCTCTAAATAAAATAAATACAATTTCTCAAGACAGTATCATCATTGTGTGATTGATTTAATTAAATCCGGATTCATCCAGCATCAAAGTGATCTTACAGTAATCTGTTTTAGTATGACTATGAGTAATGATGCATGGGTGTGTGTGTGTGAAAAAATGTTTTCATTAATTTGAATAAATCTGTTTAATACAACTTAATACATGTTTTCTTTTTGTAAAATGCCCTCATAAAAAAAAACAAAAAAACATATTTACCATTGACTTTATTCTGAACAAACAACCCATTCTTCAATAAAAATGTTTTCATTAACTTTCCTGTTTCTGCTGTGTTGGATCAAACTTACTCGATGCGATTCAGATCGTGGCAAAAAGGAAGAACTTTAGAGAGCTCCAGCGCCACATCGTCTCCGCAGTTATTCCAACCAAAGCTGATTTAAAAACAAAGGCGAGAAAAGAGAGAAAGATTAATTTCTGCTGTAAAATCAGAGTAATTAAAATCAGTTTATAACAGTCGGTAAGGAAAGTTGGTGTCAGAATTAATCTTTGTAAGGTGAATGCCAGAAAAAAAAGGAATACATTTGTGTTGGATAAGTACTCTTCACTCTTTATGTCTTAGCTCATTTTGATTTCTGCCTCTTGTGAGTTTGTGCAATGTTCTTAATTAGCTCTTTTTTGTTACCCCACATCCTGTATGACGGGACAGTGGCTCAAACTGGCAGCGACAGCACTCAGCTCTGCATCCCCCACAGACGTCAAGCTGAATAACAGTTAAAAATAGCAAACAATCAATACCTCCTGTAACACCTCTGTGATCGGATTCCTGAACTAACAGGACTTACTGGATCTTTTTGAGGCTCTTTAGGCCCATTATTGCTTTGGACAGACTGAGCAGGCCCTCGCTTCCGATTCTGTTTTCCGAAATACTAAATAAGAAAAAAACACAGTTTAAAAACATTCCTGCAATAGAGATAGCTGGACGAAAAAAGTCTATAGAGTAAAGAAGATTTAGCCAAGAGAATCTTACTCCAGTACAGCGAGCTGCGTCATTGATGGGAGGACAAGAGACATTCTGGCAGCCGTGAGGTCACCCAAAAAATTACTGGACAGACTGGCAGAGAAATACAAACAGATGGCTTCTTTATGTAACTTTATATACATACATATTGATATAAAATCCAGTTAAGATAGAAAAGCTTTCCATATCAAGAAAACTGTAAGATCTTCTCAGTTTTTTTCTGCTGAGCAGGGAGATATCCCAGAGACTGAAAACATGTCCTTACTGGAGCTCCTCCAGATGGATGCAACTCCTCAAAGCTTCCAGCAGCTTCTCTCCACAGGAATCACTCAGGAGATTCTTAGGGAGACTGAAGGGGAAAAAAAGAGCAGCAGCAAGAATTAAACCAGTTTATAAAGTTCAAGCACAGCATGTAAAGAGCAATAATAAAATAAAATAAAAATAATAATACTAAAAAAAGTGCAGAAATTATGGATCTTACTCACAAAAAATTTTCACTAGAGTTTTAGAGAAAAGAGCTTAAAACACAACAAATCTTGATCATTTTTAAACATTTATGTGTTGGGAGCTGGAGAAATCCCATCTTTCTCCAGCAGAGTCCGCCGTGGATCCTCTGAGGGAGCTCCCTGCACAGCTGCAGCTCGTCAAGATCATCAGAGGATCCACTACTTAAGCTGTCTTCAGACCTTGCCTCAACGCCGCAGTGTTGTTCCAGTTGGTCAGCGCTAAAGCCTAGATCCTCTGAGTATCTCCATGACTTTGAATCCTGTCTGGATTCTAACTATTATCTCTGTCTTCCAGGAAACCTGTGCCTCCTCTGAGAAAGCTCTGGAAGAGCTAACCTGCCGAGCCGACCCTCTGAGCCAAACCCTGAAGATCCCTCTGAGAAACCTCAAGCAGCTCAGGACTGAGCTGGGACTTCCAAGCCAAGGTCTGTTCTAACAAGACGTGAGACGCTGAAGCAGCTAACGGACTCTGCTGATGAACCCTTCTCCAGAACCAACAGTGACTCTCCCAAAATTAACCTCAAGAACCCTCAAGGGGTGAGATTAAGTTCTTTTGACAGAAACTAAACTCTCCATTCAAACTATAATTACTTTGATTTCTGCTGAATTACAAATTAAAACCTCTCCTAAAGGACCTACAGCAATTTTTAACTGTAATGGTAAATGGTTGTTATGGTTAAATTACAGAGGAAAAGAAAGCGGCTAAACTTATATGTCTTTACTATGTAAAAATACAGAGCAGTGATTCTCCTTCGAGTTATAACTTTTTTCTCAATGTGAGTAAGGTAGTATAAGTAGATTATCACCACCTCTATTTGATCATTTTATTATTAATTGCTAAATTGCAAGTATGATGAAATGCACATATGTGTAGAATTAACTAATTTAAGATGACTTGATTCTCTTGTTAGAAGGCAATTATGAGGAAATTGTAGATCTTAGCATCAGAATCTGAGTGAATTATTCTTCTTATTGTATGCAGATTGCATGTCCCCCTCCTGCATATTAGCTATGCTGGTGTATAGTTGTTTTCCCTGTGTGCCTCTGTGTTGTACTGTGATGAAAGCATTCACACTTTAGTTCCATCCATGGTTCCTTCACCTGATCTTCCTGAGGTTTTTCCAGACAGGAAGGATTCCAGTCAGTGTCTGTAATCCTCTATCAGCCATCCTCCAGCCACCTAACCTGAAAATAAAAAATTTATTAAACTCAGCTTTTATTTTTCATGGAAGAAAGGCCCAACTTGGAATGATCAAAACCACTTTCTCTGAGGGAAACAACTCACTCTATCTGCTGGATCTGAGTGAGCTTTTCTATTCCAGCCAGAAGGTCCAAAGCATCTCCTTCTGATGGTTCTGAGGTTTTTATGATTTCGTTCAGCCTTTTTCAGACAAAAACATACAGACATACATTTAATCCGCTCTTCAAGGTACATTCATTCACCACATTTCTTGAATGT
Source organism: Cyprinodon tularosa (assembly GCF_016077235.1). Classification (NCBI taxonomy): domain Eukaryota; kingdom Metazoa; phylum Chordata; class Actinopteri; order Cyprinodontiformes; family Cyprinodontidae; genus Cyprinodon; species Cyprinodon tularosa. Next base: position 1,305,940 of record NW_024038997.1, on the reverse strand, counting down.
TTAAAGAAATGCTTCTAATTTCTTAACTGCTCATACTAAAAGAAGTTTGGCAAAAGACTTAACTTCAAATAAACAAAATATGTTTTTATAGTTGAGTAAAAAAAGATCCTTCTAGTTAGTGCATTTTATTAAACCTTTAACATTCTGTCATGATAGAAACCACCAAAATGAATGTGTTTTATTGGATGTTTTTATGTGAAAGACAAACTATTCCATAATTGAGAAGCGGAGGGAAAAAGCTACATGCTTTTCATACTTTAACAGCCAGAAGAAAAACATAATTATCAATAACTTTTTCGTAAATTCCCTTCATTCTGAAGTGAAATCCACTACAAACAGCCACCATCAGTACATTAGAAGTCCCCTCATTCGTAAAAAGTACTAAGTAATTTTATCTCAGTTTAAATCCAGCAGTTCTATAAAGGACTTAAAAGTTCATTAGAAAATATAGACAGCCATGAGCATCAAGAGCTGACGGGTCAGGTTCACTTTAAATCAGGTTTAGAATCTAAAACAAGATCCAAAGCTTTGAACATCTCCCAGAAGTCTCTTTAATCCATGATCTGGAATAATCCAAACCACATATAGGAGGGACCAACAGCAGTCCTACTAAGACATGGACCTCCGCATGACAGGCTGTAAAATGAATCAGAGAATAAGGCAATAAATCTGGAGGAGTTGCAGGGTTTCACAGCTTAGATTAGAGAATGTTTTTTTTTTTCCTGAAACATTTTAGCCTCCATAAAAAAAGTGTAGTCTAAAGGTAAGGCCACACCCTGAACATAGTATCGTCCTCACTCTGGGACATGGTGGTAGCAGCATTTTGCTTTGGGGAGTATATCCTTCAGCAGGGACAGTGAAGCTCATTGCGGTGGATGGGATGATGTTTGACTGAAAATACACGTCCATCCTGTTTGAGAATCTGAGATAGGTAACTAAAGACCTGAAACTATGGAGGAGGTTCGCCTTTCCAACAGGATAACGACCTTAAATTCACAGACAGAGCCACAACTTGACGGCTTGGATCAAAGAATGATTATCTGCTAAAAGGGTCCAGTCAAAGTTTAGACCTCGATCCAATTAAGAATCTGTGGCAAGACTAGAAAAATGAATGTTCACAGATTCTTGCATACAGTTAGCTGACTCTTTAGCTATTTTGCAAATATTTAAAAAAGAAAACATATATTGGAGACATCAGTGTTGTGCCTGAATGCGTTCATTGAACGTACGTTCATGAACTCGTTCATATTTTGGGCGAACGTGAACTGAACGTACTGTATTACTGCCTGATGAACTTTATTGTGAACTTGTTCATTCTGGTGTCTGTGAACGGCACGCTCTCTCAGTTCAACTCCGTTCAATAGGTTGCCAGATTTCTATAGAGCCCTTCAGGCGAAACCCCGGCTAAATCAAACCGTAAACAGGCTTTAATATGTAGCGGGAAAAACACCCAATCTGGCAACACTAGCTACCAGAGTCGTAGCCTACAGCCGTGTGCGTCATCAAAACAAAATGCAGCGTGAAGGCCACAGCAGCATGGAGGCGACCGTGGACGCGACAAAGCAGCAGTATAATCACTTAAAAGAGGTTTATGACCAGGTGGTCGGTGAGGATGATGGCAACAATGTTACATTTCTCTGCAAAAACCCGCCGGCTTTCAGTAAAAAAATCCGCACTTCAGTAACCTTAAATTTCTACCTCAGCCTGGTCCCTCAGTTTCTGTTAGTAAAATGTTCTTGAGGGTTTTACTATTCATGTAACTTGTTTGTTAAACCTGCCTGGTATAATTTTCCAGGATTCCAGGATTCCTTTTTAGTATGTACTGAAATGGAATTTCAAATTGAAAAAATTATTAAAATAAAAAAAAACATTTGCACCTTAAAGACTACTTTCCTATTTTTCTTTTAATAATTCCTCATAAAAAAGACCATTCAAGCAGCACATTTTTCCTGATGTTTTTGAGAATATACTGTAGGGGTGAAAGCTGCAGCTGCTACTATAGAGAAGTGAATGGACAGCAACAAAGCATTAAAGCAACAATGGGGAAATGCTGTCCCCTCAATGCTAATGTAAACCCTGGTTGGATAAGGATTCAAAACTGGATATTAAGATGAAATCTGACACACAGTTTCAGTGTTACAACTGATAAAATAATTGCTGTCTGTGGTTCTACAGTAGGCTATGGTGTAATTGAGCAATATATGAAACAAAAAAAAGAACTATGAACTAGTTCATTTTTTGGAACTGTGAACTTAGTTCAAAATTTTGAATTATGAACTATGAACTGAACTAGTTCATTTTAAAATGTGTGAACTGAACTTTGAACTAGTTCACGTAGAAAGAGAACTTTCCCAACACTGGGAGACATGCTTCTCAATCTTCCAAGCTTCTAAATTTAGTGAAAGGTGGTTTTACAAAGTATTTAAAAGAAGGTTTAATTAATATGCACACTGTATTTACATTCTTAATGGTATTTTTTGTCCTTTTCACTCCACAATTATAAAGTATCATTGATGTATTTATTTATTTCTTTTGGTATTCCACTAAAATTCAAAAACAAAACATGAGCAGAAAACGTGAAAAGAAAAGATGTAAACTTCCATCTAGCCACACAGCAATGCTGGTCTTTGGTTAAATAGAACAGCCCAAATAGAAGAAACTGCTACTAACTTGAGAATCTTTAAAGAGTCCATAATCCTCAGAGCTTGAGCCAAACATCTACAGCCGTTTTCATTCAGCTGCATTGCTGCATCCAGACTTGGAAAGAAAAAGGAGTCGGAAAACTCTTAAACACAGACCTTTGAGCTTTAAACTGAAAGGTTTGATCAGTTGAGGTTTTACCAAAGATCTTCTAAAGCAGTGCAGTCCTGCAGTGCTTCAATAAGCTGCAGCCTTGCAGCTGCTGACCAAACACAATGGGACAAACTGTAGGAGTCAAAGAAGAACATAGGCATTCATTTACTCCAATAGACACATTAACACTTTGATGGAAGAAGAACAAACTATTTTAAACACTTGATATCAAATGATGCGCTTACTTGAGTGATTGAAGCCGAGGCAGCAAGTCGATCAAGGTCTGAGCCGCTGCATCACTTATCAAAACACCAGACAGGCTAGAGGTAAAAGAGAATGAGTTTCCATTATTAGACTTTTCATTAAAAGTGTCATTAACTGACTAAGTTGAAGTGAATTATTTAGACATAAGGGTACTAAGACTAGATTATCTAGGTGAAGCTTAAAATCCCAGAGGAAATGGCCAACATGAAGATCAAGGAGAGGCCTGTGAGGAATTTGATTTGCAAGGAGCTGCCATGTTAAGAAAGACCACCTGAGGTCATCACTAGAAATATTGGTATCAGCAGCAGATGGATCATCCGACAGTAAGTCAGGCTCACCAGACAGAGGAGGCTTTAGACATAACTATGTGATGTCTGAGCCTGTTTAGGTGCAGATTGCTTGTGTCCTCTCTCTTATAGGTTTTTGAGGAGGAGACATAAGCAGGCTGCACACACATGAGCCTGATCTTCATCTAGTGCAATATTTAAAGCCTGGCCTCCTGTGTGCTCACTGTCTGATGGTAGATCTGCCAACATCTTTCTCTTGTGGAAATAATCTTTTCAGCCTTTAGGGATTTTTACAGAGAACTAACCTGTGCTCTGTCTACCTAGGCTCTAGTTATCCTTCTACCAAGTCACACCATCCACCTCCCTCATCTCCAGCTCCTACTCCAGTGAGCCTGGCTTCCTCCCCAACCTGCACCTGCTTCAAGAGATGCTACCTTTTCCTGTTCGCCTGAGAATCCAATAAGCTGTCATTTGCTCCTATCTCCAAGCCTGGTTGTGTGCATTCTGGATCCAGCACCTACCACACAACAAACTACTCTGTGTGAGACGCTCTGGCTGTGTCCTAATGTCCGCCCTAATCACTATATAGGGCACTATATAGTGGTTATGCCATTTTAGATGAGTGTCCGAACGTTTAGTGGATAAAAAAAGTAGTGGACTCGAAATTTCCCACAATGCACCTTGAAAAGTAGAGATCATCAATGGAGATGAGCAGGTATATCCCGGATTGCTTTGCGAGAGCTCTCCTCGCAAAGCATCAAAGTTGAATTGTTGTAGTGGTGGTAAATAAAGATGGCGCAGGCGTTGGAGGCGGAGTTACGTGACCAACGGGGAGCGAAAAGTAGTGATTATCTGTTCGAACCGTGAGTTAACTGAGATTATAAAGTCCACTAAATAGTCCCCACTCTAAAAAGGAGGGATTTAGGGGTTAGGGCGGACGTTGGGACACAGACCCGGTCATCCTTCTCTGTTTCTCATAAACTAGCATTAGCCAGAGTGAGGCTTCATCTTTTTCCCCATACAGACTACCATAACCAGCAGAGCAGAGCTGCACGAAGGTAGCAACTGTCCACATCTGCATTTACTGCAAATCCAAACTACATCCAGCAGGTTAAAAGCAGAAAGTTTATATCAGCATAAGACATAAGCAACAGTTACAAGGTCATCTTGAAATGTCAGAAGCTGATCATTCTTCAGTAATAAAGGTATTAAATGGAAAAACTGTTTATCCTTCCAGGAATGACTGTCCTACTTTTAGTGTGTGTCAGAGTGTGCACAGAGAAAACACACAAAACAAGAACTCAGAATATGCAGGACTCAGTCAGCCTGCAAAATGAATCAGAACAGTGGTGGAAAGCATCTTTTCTCAAGTAAAAAATACAGCAGCATAACTCAAGTCTGCTAATTTGAATCTTAAACTATAACAATAACTAGAGAAGTTTTTCCCATTTTTAAAGTGAATGTTTAAAAAGAACTAACCCCTTATAAGCAACAGTTGTATTTTTCTAAATGTAAGACTTATTTTTACTGAAATAAGCTCTATTTTATCTTTATGGTAGTATGGTGTGATTATTAATTATATATATCAAAAAAAGAAATGTACTTTATTGCTTACCTTAAAAACTGAACAGATGTAGACATCAGGATGACGTGTAAGAGCTCCTCAACCACGCAGATGTTATTGTCTTTAATTCCAACACTGCAGAGGTGAACAGGAAGAGGTTGTCATACAAGAGATTCAAAGCAATTCATGTTCTATGCTGCAAAAATGAAAATAGTTACCTGATAGATGTGAGCTTTGGCAATGAGGGCAGAAGAGAACAGAGTAATTCAGCTCCTTCCACACCCAGTCTGTTATTGGAGAAACTAAACAGAGCAGAACAAATATAGAGTTCAATCAGAAGTGCTCAAACTACATGATTTAGGAGGAGAGGATCTTATTTGCACACCGATAATGGGTATAATTAGCATTTACCTTAACCAGAAACATGCCACATAAACACTAGGTGGTGCTAGAGTACTTGCTCTTTTACCTTCCCACACATGCCATGTCCTGCTGTTTCTCTCTATGCAAGCACACTGTGCAGAGTGGAGGATGCAGCTGGTGTAGCACCACCTCTTCTCATTACTAAGGCAGCTAGTGGCTCTGTGCGCCGTATAAGATGTGCCTTTTATAATATGAGCACCTGTCTTAAACATTGTCTGTGCATGTCACTGACCTTAACATACAATTTTTTAACTTTTAGCCACTGACAAAGCTGGAAGTAAGACTTAACTGATTGAAAAATAGAAACACTAAATCAGTCAGTTTTTCATGGAAAATAATACTTGATATGAAGTGTTAATCCCAGCAACCTCCACACACAAAAGCTTTATTCTTTGACTCTTAATGTGCGTTCAACAAGAATATAAGAAGTGACAATGTCAGAGACGTTAACTTTAATAAAAAAATAAAAAAAAGATAATGTGCTTGTGCTACTGGTACGCAGGTGAATCCCACATCAGATATCATGGGGGAGAGCGGTGGCTTGGTGGTTAGAGCAATGCGCTTGTGCTCTGAGAAGGTTGCAAGTAGCCGATTCGATCGCCACAGCCTGCACTCTGGGTCCCTGAGCAAGACCCTTAATCCCTGATTACTCCCCAAGCACCGCACAGTGGCAGCCCACTGCTCCCCAATGGGATGGGTTGAGATGCAGAAGTGAATTTCTCCATTGTGAGATAAAAAAATGTTTAATTATAATTATTATTAATAGTTATTATGAATTGATTGTAATAAAAACTGAACATGAATTTTCTAAGAATGCATTTTTTCCTGAGTCAGTACCTGATTTGGCTGATTTCAGAGTTTTTCATCAGGACCAGCTGTAGTGTAGCATGGTCGATCCTAAAAAACAAAGTTGATTAAGTTAACGACAAACATCTTGAACATGTTCTGTATCTGCACTGGGTTTTCTATCTATGAGGAGTATATGTTCTGGTCATCACGCCTGTCACCTGATCGTTTGAATGGGTTTGCAGAGCTGCAGGCAGCGGCACAGTAAGCGCACAGCTTCATCAGTGCCAATCCAACATTCTTCAATACTGAGTAAGAAAATTGAAGAGCTACAACATGTTAATGGTTAAATGCCATCGTCCTCTAAAATCAAATAGTGATTATCACTCAAATCCTACAGAGGCAAAAAAAAGTGAACTTTGGCTGCAATGCATGTCTGAATGCTCTCACCTGAAAGTGCATCCTTTTAGATTACAGTTAAAAACTGTCACAAAGTTTTCAATCCACTCAGACTGCAGCTTGTTGTTCTTTAATCTGAGTGACACAGATAAAACACAGATAAATTGGTTGTTTTAAGTTACATCGGAATATAGACTGAATATGAGAGCTGAAATATTTTAGCTTTTATTTAGATTTTAACTTTTTAGAAAACAAAATACATTTCCTGTCATAAATATTAGCATTGTTATTACATAAAAGCTGTTGCATATTAAAAATACTTTATTTCTAAAGTACTGAACTTTTACTATGAGGCTGAGAATTACTTACTCTACTTTGGTCAAACTGGGACAGCTGGACACAACCTCTGCTAATTCCAGCAGATGGTCACGTTGCAGCATGCTGTCTCTGACACTGGAGGACAGAAACAAAAAAAATGGTCTCTAAAAGTTTTTTTGGGGTGGTTTCTAATAACTAAATCTTGTATTATTTGAATATACAATCTTATAAAGGATAGCAAGAACACAAAGGAAAACGGCTTAACCAGGTGCTACTCAAAAACCACAAAGTTCAGTTTCATTATTTCCCAATAGTTTTTTTTTGGGGGGGGGACCCAAAAAACTAAAGATTCTGTTTAAGTTCTGTTATTTTTTTTTGCAGAAAAGCCAGTTTTAAACATAGCCATAGAAACGGGGTGCTGACCAAGAAGACATCTCTGGTCCAAAGCTGACCCCTTCTGGTTTGACTGAAATTTGCAGTTGCCCAAAACAACATCAAATATCTTCAAAGTTTGAAGACGTTTCGCTTCCCATCCAGAAATGTCTGCCGTAGTGTGGATCTTCAGGCTTTATATGATAGCCCAACAAAAGCCTTGTTAAGGCTTAGAAAACATGCAAATTGAACTGAAACAGGTCCACTCCTTTGTAATGGAAAGTCCTTAAGGTTGAAACCTCGAATTTCACAAAAACCAATACCACAAATTTAGAATTGATTCCCTCCCACTATCACCTCAAATCTCATTGCCATACAGTTGGTCAAAACATCGCTGCACGTGAAACCTGCACCTACCTTCATGTTGTTGGCCTAACCTGCTGGCCAACAATGACCTTAACGACTCCCCGAAACGTCTTCAAACTTGGGAAAAAAAAGTCCAGTGGTTTTGTTTTTAACATTTTTGGTATGGCTGTGATCTGGATGACTGATAATCTACACCAGCAATATACAAATATCTTCTGCAGAATATTTTTATGATCAGACGGGACAAAGAGGATTTTTTTTTTGACTAAATGACATGAATTATGTTTGCTTTGAAACCTAACATCAATCTCCTAAAATGTCCCCTCATGCATGGTGGCATCATACTGTGTGGAGCTGCGTATCTACCAGCAGCACAGGTATACTGAATGTATGGAAATAACAAAAACGGACGGTTTCCAGAAAACCGTCCCATTCAAATAAATAAAGCACTTCTCCAGAACAGGAGTCAAACATCCGGACAGAATTATGCCAGAAGCTTGTTGATGGCGCAAAAAGTTAGGTTATAAGAGATATTTACCTAAAGGGGGTCTATGTGGGGATTTACAGACTCTACGTATAATTTTGAGCCAAACTGAATAAAAGAAATAAATGATTTTCTGATAAATCTATAAAAGACGAAAATAAAGGAAATTTTACCCATCAATGAGTATTTTAAACTAATCCTATCAATATAATCAGAGAAACTGTAACGAAGGGATAGAGCATTCGACACTTGAATAAAAGCCTCATATAACCCTCAGATCATTTTAAAACATGCAGAAAAGGATCAAATTAGACAGTTTTTTTCTTCACTATATTAAATCCAAACAGAAAAAATATGCCAAAATAAAACGGTTAGGGAGAAAAAAATAAACTGTTAAACATATTAACCAAACTCCTTCTCAGGAGGGTGGAAGAACTCTATAGACAGAAAATATCTTAATCATTTCTCTTCACCTGTGGACATTCTTAATAACATTGTAGAAGTTTAAGCCCCATTTTCTCCAAGGTGTACAAATCTGTTCTCAGCTTTGTAAAGTAAAAATGAAGGTAATCTAAGGAGAACCAATATTGAATGTTAATAATATTTTAAACTTAATAAAACTTTAACATGATCCAAAATGATCAAAAAACTATGATTAAAACTGTTGCTAAAGCTTCAGTTAGTTCTTCAGAGTCAAGCTGAAAAATCTGAACAGCACTTTCTGAGACAATTACTTATTCAGTAGATCTGGATCTGCTTTGCATCTGAAGTTTCTGCAACATATTATTAAATTAAAATGCACCTACATTAAGGGATAAGATTGAATTTGTCTTTTAAACCCAAACATACAAAAATTATAAACTTTAAAAGGCTTAAAACAATTAGACATGATCTCATTTCATACTCTTACCTGAGAGTTTTTTCACCTTCTTCTTTTTGTCTAAACCATATCAGACACCTTTCATCTTCCCCCAAACTAACAGAAAATACAACAGTTATAGGACAAAGAAACAGGAATGTTTGTTTGTGTGTGTTTATGACAAATTTACCTGACTTCCACAGCAGAAACGTTAGTGCAGGTACACAGGGTTCTGGCTACATCTAACAGCCCTAGCCGGCTCAGGCTGTTCTTACTAAGACTGAAAATGGGAAAAAAAGTATTAAAAGATCCGCGCATTTTTATTGATAGGACATATTGCATCGATAATAAAGGAATCATTATAGTGTAATAATGATAAATGTGTCTTACTTTATGTAGCTGCTGACTCTAAGCCTTGGGAGATATTTCAATAAACATCTCACCCCTACATCTTCCAGCTGGTTTCCTGATAAACTGTAGCAGAAAAGCCATATAGTAAGTTTAAAAAAAAAAAACTATGGGTATGTTACATTTAGATAATGCGTAACTTGCTCTAGTTCATACTCAAGAAAAGAGAGCTGCTGGGCCTGCTGCAGAATCCCAAATAGGCTGTCCAAAAATACGTAGTTGGGTCCTTTGAAAGAAAAATCTGTCAGCCTGAAAAGAGATTAAATACAGATTCATTAAATCAAAACTCTGCAGCCTCTAACAGTTTTCCTTCCAAGGTTTTATTAGCATTAATTGAATTTATTGTCACAACTCTGACCAGATTCCCTGACAATGCTTTAAACTTCTTTACTTTCTACTTCTCTGTGTTCATTGATCTTCATGATGCCGAGGGTTTTAACATATATATTTATATGAAAAATGAATTAAACTACAGTAAGGTGGTGTCTGTTGACTGATTACTAACTTCTGAAGTTCTAATAATTGATTGTATTAGACTTAATTCAGTGTGTCAGAGAAAATAGAACTAAAAAAATGAGGCTTACATATTTCTGATTTTTTTTTTACATGAAAAAATTTAGAAAACAGTTTTTTTTATTCATTCTCCATCACATTTAACCATTTGTGTTGGTCTGTCTCTAATATTCTGAGTAAAATACATTGCAGTTTGATACTGGGATGTAATCAAAGGGTGTGAACACATTAGCAAAGCACTGTAAATATGAACAGACAAACATAAAAAGCCTTTGTTTTCTGATTAAAGCAAGTGACTGTAGGTAAGTTTCATATTTGGCCTATTTGGTACACAAAAAGTGAAACTAGACCAGGCTGAATGTGATGTCCTGTGGTAATAATAATGGTTTAACAAGGTGATCAGCTGGGAAAAAACAGAAGTTAGACATGCAGAAAAAGGCACTCATAAATGCTCAGGTATGTTCTGGACTGTTGATTACCAACCTGCAGCTTACTTCTTCCATCTTTACCTCTTCAAAATAAATGAAGGATTCACCCTGAGGACTGAAAAAGGAAATAAAAGCATAAATTAACTAAAAAATATCAATGAAAACATATATACAAAGAATCTAATGAAAACATATACAGATACTGTGCAAATGTATTATTTGTAGCCATAGATGTCAAGACAATTACATATAAAAATATTAAAAAATCACATTTAACATTTATGTGAAAGCACCTGAGCTCTGCTGATGAGACTCGATGATTGCCAGAGAAACAGCTGATTAGTGCGAGCGCATCATCAGGGGACGAGATACTGTCACTAACGCTAAAAGCAAAGGGAGAACATTTTGTTATCAGCAAAAATTCCAAACAGATACCAGTTTAAAGCATTAATAACATAAATTTGCCTTACATCCATACTAAACAAGTCATTCCTGACATTTACTTGGGTATAAAGCATAAAATGCCTGAAGACAAAAATCCAAAAAGACCAATACGTCAGGCATAAAAAACTGCATCTTTTATCTCTGACTGATCATCAGATATTAAATTTCTCACAGCATAACGGTTGTTTTTTTTTTTTTTTTTTTTACATTGTGGCAATACTACAACACAACTGTTAAAGTTTTCAAACTTTCGGGAACACAAGAAACCCTGAATTGTTTTTTTGTTTGTTTATGACGCAAGAGAGTTACACTCCAAACCAACATTCATATAATATTGTTGTGGGATTTTCTGATCAGATTGTGACAAGTGATATGAAATTAGAATTCAATTCTGCTTAGTTTCACTTTACTTTTTTGACAATCTGGATCCTGTACATCTTTCTGGTTTACCTTCTGTTGTTTTGTTTTTCTCTGTCTCCCTCATTTGGACTTTCAGCTCATTAGTTCAGCTTTCTTGTCTGGCAATGCACAGCTTACATATTACTTTTTTATTCAACATAAAACTGATGAAAACTAGACTAAAACCTTTTTGAGTTTTAATTGACCAAAACCAATTAAAACTATCACATATAGTCATGACTAAAATATATCTAAAACTAATAATACTTTTCTTCCTAAAGATAAAAACTAAGACTAAATCTAAGAAGGCTGTCAAAAACAACATTGGCCTGGATTTGATATTTATCAAGTTCTCCTGTAAAAACAACTCCTAGTTTTAGTCTGGGAGGGAGACACTATTTCTATTTTTAAGACTGGGCCTAAAACCTTCTATTAGATAAAGCTTATAGTTAGAGTGGCTCAGGTTATCCTGAGCTATCCCTACAGTTATGCTGCTATAGGTGTAGGCTGCTGGAGGACATGGGGACCACATTTCATAATTCCAGGCGCGGATTCAGGCGGGGGCGCGGGGGGCGCGCGCACCCCCCTTTGGGATATGGCAAGCCGATTGGGCCAATAATCGTCCTTACAATAACATGCAGTTCCAACCCGTATTTTACGCGAGCGCGCGTTTTTTACGTCACCGCGCGTTCTGGCTGGTGGCTGGAAACGCGCGGTGACGTAAAAAACGCGCACTTGCGTAAAATACGGGTTGGAACTGCGCGTTATTGTACGGACGATTATTGGCCCAATCGGCTTGCCATGCAACAATAGCGTCGTTGCGAGCACGAGGAGACCTGGAAGATTTAAGGCCAAACAAGAAAACCAGACAACCATCTCTTTTAAGATTCTGGTCCAATCCAACAGAAGGGTAAGTAGAAACCAACTTTATCACTTTATTTTCTAAAGGCTTATATCTATAATCTAAATAACACAGATTGAAATGTTTATATCTTGTTTTCTATTCTTCAGTGGACCTTGCACAACTACAGAAAATGACCACAGCGTTGACCAGTATGAACGTTCAGATATTGGAGACACACAGATAAAAGGTATGATGATTGCTAGAAAATGTTGATAATGAGAAAACATTATCAACATTGTTGATTGTTGATAAACAAGTTGTTTAAAGTTGCAAAGTAATGCAATTGCAGGAATACTTTAACCAGTAACAGGAAAGTTATGAAAATTGCAGCGTTTGATAAGTAATAAAAAGAGTGTACAATTAACAAAAATAAGCAACATTAGTTGCCATTGACATGTATACAATAGTTATTTTGTAGTGTGTATTTTTGGGTCTAAACCTGTACCACATGTGTTGTACTGTTAAAAATAAGAATGGTGTCCTTTACGAAAACATTACTAACTTTTATCAATTGGTAAGGATCCAAATCAATGAATGCTCTAAGCACATGCTTGGAGTCTAAGGGAGTCTTGTTAACATTGTGATATGATAACTACAAATCTGGTGTTATTTGTTTTCAGTGCATTTAATATTTTACAATAAAAATACAATTTACTTTTAAGTAAATTCAGTTTTGTGCACCTGGTGATATGTGTTCAGTGAATTTAATAATTTACGATAAAAACACAACATTAAATTGTTTTGTGGCTCCTCCTGAGATTACACGGTTCACCTGATCACAAAAATAATTTTCTTTTCCAGATGAACAACAAGGACCGTGTTTCGATGTAAAGACAACCGAAGAGCCGGCGCTCAACCAAGCGGATTTGCCCCAAACAACTTACGACATAGGTGAGTAATAGTTGTATTTTTTTCAATGTCAAAACAACTAATTTTGTTTTACATGATTGACTTTTTTGCTTAATCTTGAAATCTTACATTTCATAAAAATTATTTCATAATAAAGCAACACTATACAAAAGCTTCATGAAGGCAGATTTACAACTCCACCAGCACCCATGCAAAATTGACAATGTAAATATCAATGTTATTACAGATATATCAAAGGCCAAGGACCGGATTAGTGAAATGGACGACTCTGGAAAATTCCAACTTCTTCAGACCAGAAAACCCAAATCTTTCAATTTCCCTGCCAGAGAAGTTAAAGACAACCGAAGAGCCAGTGGGGTGACCAAAAGAACATGCCAGAGGGACTGGCTGGACAAGTATGACTTTTTATCATTTTTACATGATATAAAGATGATCTACCATCAGGATCAACATTCAGGCAGGAAGTGAAGTTGTGGCACACAAAGTGGTCATCATCAGTGGAAAAACCCAGCTCTCTCCCTGAAATTCTAAAGATAACAAATATGAAGTGCTACCCAAACATTTATATGATTCTTCCCCTTCTGTCAGTCATTCCTGTTACCAGTGCTTCTGTGGAACGTGCTAACTCGGGTCTTAAAGCAGTGAAAACTTTGCTGAGGTCAACAATGGGACAGGAAAGGTTTGTGGCTTTGCTACTTTTGTATTTGCACAAGGACATTCAGTTAGACATCAACAAAATCATAGACACATTTGCCTAGAAGCATCCCAGAAGGTTGACATTTGTAAACTCATTATCATCATCATAAAGTTTGTAGTAGAGAACAATATTCTTTGTCTGGTTTAACTTTTTTTTTTTTTTTTAACAGTTTATCTTGTTAAAATATATTCAAAACTCCTTTGTCTTACTTGAACCATACTTGAACCCAAGTCCTTGTTTTTTTTTATTTTTTTTTATTTAATGTTCTGTGTAAATATCATTTCTGGAAATAAAGAAACTCCTTGTTTGATTAATTGTTGATAAGGATCTTTTTTTTTCTTCAAACTACCTTTTCACCTTGTGCATGCTTTAAAAACCGAGAGATCCTTTTTTAATTACAATAATGTAATCATGCTAATTCTACTTATGTTCATCCATTAAAATTATCAATTATAAACCCTTGGATGAATAATTAGGGTAGCGTGAAAGAGTGAAGATGGTATTCTTTGGTCTTTTAGCCTCACATTGTCTAGACCTGTGACCCTTGACCCCGTGACCCCATGACCCTTAGGTGCGCACCCCCCTTTGAAAATTCCTGGATCCGCCCCTGAATTCTGCTTGATTCTTTTCATTTCTCTCAGTCCTTATTATTTGTTAGTAAACCCCTTACTTAAAAGTTCTCTCAGCATAGCAGCTTAATCTAGCCTGGTGTTCTCTTTAGCTGTGACACCGTCCTAGAAGTCAATCACAAGCAGGGCTGATGCCTTCAACAACTTCCTTCATAGATGTAAGATGAAAGTGCTTAGTCCAGTAAACTAGTGTATCGTTACTTTTTCTAACATATAAGTATTTATGGATTGGTGATTGTATATTTCTGTTGTATGTCTGCTTTTGTCTTCTTTAACCCCCAAATTTTCCTTGACAGAATGCTGCTCATATTGAGCCTAGTTCTGCCAGAGGTTTATTCCAGTTACAAGGGAGTTTTTCTTGTCCACTGTTGCTACACGTAATGATCCATGGTGGAAACACCTGCAGAGTCAACAACAAAATGTAAGCAAAAAGATACTGTAACTACATCCTCATCCAGGGGAAGCAAATTCTGCAAAGCTGATATCCTTAGACAGAAAACTCTGAACCAATCTGTCTGAATGATTTAATTGAACTGTCTCTGTAAACTGCATTTAGGTAACATGTGTTGTTAATTTACAGTTTATAAAAAAACTTAACTGGATTATTTCTCTTCATCCAACTTTAGCTGGCACTTTATTCTTGCTCCCTAAAATCTGATCTACATCAGTTTATCAGCCTCTTGGCTCTTAATCAGTGATCACTTCCTCCTCCATATAAAACTACCCGGTATTTTCTTGGCTAACTGTGCTTGCTAATGGTTTCTGCCTCTTCATGCTTCAATTCTTTTCCCTTGAGGTTGGTGAACCCCTTAAAATTTTTGTTTTAGTCTCCAAAATGTTTCCTGGTTCAGTTTCCATTCACCATGACTTCTTATTGCGTCCTTCTGTCAGTGTTTTCAGTCCTTACCTTTTTATTATGACATCATGCAGACTGCACAGGCACAACTCAGTAAAAGTCAGTATTTTATGGACAGTAGTCTGACGGGAAAGGGGGCATGAGAGAGGGGGAGAGACATGTGGGAAAGGACCACAGGCCAGATTCAAACCCAGGTTGCCCGCGCCGAGGACTAAGACCTCCATACATGGATCGTCTGCACTATCCACTGTGCCACCAAAGCACGCCCAGTGAAAGTTTTACTTTTTTTAAATCCTTGAATTCTGAAAGGACATTTTCCAACAAATTCTTTGATTTCTGTAGAATATTGAAGTCTTACTTGAGCCTCCGAAAGGACAACATCTTTGGCAACACTCTCATCAGATTTTCAATAGATTTCTCAATAAATGAGCATCGAGTGAATCTAAAACAACACAGAATATTATAAATATTATAATATTATAAATGTAAAGTCAAAAGCGAGTTAATAGGGAATGCTGTAGCTCACTCCAACTCCAAACTGAAGCGACACTGGACCAGTTTCCTGCACACTTTGTTTACATCACATGGTGTCAGTGAGGTTTCATGAACTCTGAAAAATACAAGAAAAAACTCCAGCCATGTGTTCATTTAGGCCCTGAAAAAATGCTCTTTAACTATGATTCTTTTTACTGTACCTGAATATCTTTGTGTTAGGTTTTTCATCACTAAAATGAGAGAACAGTAAGTAAAATACATTAAATGTAATAAAGTCATAAATTAGAAACTTTTATAGAAATATTTTCCTACCTTGTGTCAGAACTGAACTGTAGCATCACCTGGTCTTTGCCTCCGTTACTTTAAAAAAAAACAGACACAAGCAATAAAGTTTTTTGCAAACAATAAATATCATAAGTACCACATTTGTTAATAGATGCCATGGTTGATGATAGATGTCTTCAGTGTGCAAAAATCCTTTTCCTAAAATTGGTTTGGTCTCACTTTTATTTGTACAATCTTGATTTTATGATTGAATGAAGTTGAAATCAAGCTAGGCACCAATTTATATATACACTATATTGCCAAAAGTATTTGCTCACCTGCCTTGACTCACATATGAGCTTAAGTGACATCCCGTTCCTAATCCATAGGGTTCAATATGACGTCGGTCCACCCTTTGCAGCTAGAACAGCTTCAACTCTTCTGGGAAGGCTGTCCACAAGGTTTAGGAGTGTGTTTATGGGAATTTTTGACCATTCTTCCAGAAGCGCATTTGTGAGGTCGCACACTGATGTTGGACGAGAAGGCCTGGCTCTCAGTCTCCGCTCTAATTCATCCCAAAGGTGTTCTATCGGGTTGAGGTCAGGACTCTGTGCAGGCCAGTCAAGTTCATCCACACCAGACTCTGTCATCCATGTCTTTATGGACCTTGCTTTGTGCACTGGTGCACAGTCATGTTGGAAGAGGAAGGGGCCAGCTCCAAACTGTTCCCACAAAGTTGGGAGCATGGAATTGTCCAAAATGTCTTGGTATGCTGAAGCATTCAGAGTTCCTTTCACTGGAACTAAGGGGCCAAGCCCAGCTCCTGAAAAACAACCTCACACCATAATCCCCCCTCCACCAAACTTTACACTTGGCACAATGCAGTCAGACAAGTACCGTTCTCCTGGCAACCGCCAAACCCAGACCCGTCCATCAGATTGCCAGATGGAGAAGCGCGATTCGTCACTCCAGAGAACGCGTCTCCACTGCTCTAGAGTCCAGTGGCGGCGTGCTTTACACCACCGCATCCGACGCTTTGCATTGCACTTGGTGATGTATGGCTTGGATGCAGCTGCTCGACCATGGAAACCCATTCCATGAAGCTCTCTGCGCACTGTTCTTGAGCTAATCTGAAGGCCACATGAAGTTTGGAGGTCTGTAGTGATTGACTCTGCAGAAAGTTGGCGACCTCTTCGCACTATGCGCGTCAGCATCCGCTGACCCCGCTCCGTCAGTTTACGTGGCCTACCTCTTCGTGGCTGAGTTGCTGTCGTTCCCAAACACTTCCATTTTCTTATAATACAGCTGACAGTTGACTGTGGAATATTTAGGAGCGAGGAAATTTCACGACTGGATTTGTTGCACAGGTGGCATCCTATCACAGTTCCACGCTGGAATTCACTGAGCTCCTGAGAGCGACCCATTCTTTCACAAATGTTTGTAAAAACAGTCTGCATGCCTAGGTGCTTGAATTTATACACCTGTGGCCATGGAAGTGATTGGAACACCTGATTCCAATAATTTGGATGGGTGAGCAAATACTTTTGGCAATATAGTGTATATATTGCCCCAAATGAAGGCCAGTGAAGGGATCAGTTTACCAGGACAAGCTAGGTGTTAACAGGCTTTGACAGGATTACATTCCAGCTTAGCTTTAAAGGGGTCATAGAATCATTATATACGGTGTTAGGTGCTGGTCCATAAGGTCTCTGAATAGGGTGTGTGACACTGGTTGGGCTGAAAATGGCATATTTGCTGTTCTATGAGCCTTAATGCAAGCCTGGTTATAAGACCCATAATGAAATGACAGGTTTTCCTCCTTATATGGTATGCTCATGAATATTTAGATGAGCTGTGCGCTGATTGGTTGGTTTACAACGAGCAAAGCTGCTGAGCAAAGACACATCATAGCAATAAGCACTCACTCACTGAAACATCCAATTGTTGATATGGTAGAGTGACCAGACGTCCTCTTCTTCCTGGACATTTCATACAGTACCTAATACCTAAAATACCTGCTTTTCATGCCTAAAAAATGTCCGGGGGGGGGATTTCAAAATCGTCTGGGATTTTGGTCGACTACAGTGCAGCAGAACCAAGCCGTCAGCTCCAGGGGACCAAACCTGACCCAGTGACTGTAGCCTGTACACAGGTGGTCCCGTGTCCCGTACCGTCACCGGGTCGGGTTCGTTCGCTCCGTCCCTGGCTGGCTTGCTGCCCCCGTGCACCAGGGTTCCCGGACCAGCCCCGGAGCTGATGACTTGGTTTGAATGCCCAATCCGGTCCAGTCAGCGGCCCAGAAGCCCCCCCCCCCCAACAAAAAAGAAAGTGTCCTCCTTTTCAGAAACCCAAATCTGGTCACCATAGATATGCTAGCACTGCTATCAACAGCTTAGCCACAAAATTATATTTACAGCTTGCAGTTGTGACTTACGGTCAGAACAGCCCCTCATTTCAGTAAAAGAAGTTTAGCAAATCCTTCTTTGAACTGTCCAAGATTTAGAAAGCTGTCTTCGGTAAAATGCTTAGAGCAAATGAACAGCTGAGCATCAAACTTTGCAGGGATCTTCTGATACACCAAAATAATCCATGCCTGTTGATTCTTCGGATCCTTGGGAAGACTGTGAAAATTTCCCCCTTTCTCCGTGCAGCCTGGAACACAGCATTTACGCCCCTGGTTCTGGCTCATTTTCAATGGAGGAACTTGCTGCTTTGTAATTCTTGCAGCAGTAAACCCAACTGTAGGCTAAACAGCTAAACTGGTGTCTTACATCTACCTCTACTCATGTTCTTGGGTCAGTGAACCAGTGGGCTGGTCTATATGTCAATTTCGGTGCATGACAATAGTACAGAACAGAACATAGCATAAGCCCTCCATTTCACAATTGTGCACTACATTCTGTTAGTCTATCTGTTCCCAGCTACTGCTTTCATCTGGAACAAATGACACCTAAACCTCTTCTTTTTAGTTCCTAGATTTTCTGAACCTGGTTCTGAAGTTTGAATCAGACTTAGCTTTTAATAACAGGTGCTGACAGGCTGTGCTCTGATAAAATCTAATTACACACCAATATAAACAAAATGTTACCTTGTGTATATTGATGTTAATCTGTGAATGACACACAAAGCATCTGCCAGCATTACCACTCCATCCACGCTGATGCTATTGGTGCTGAAACTGAAAAAAACAACATGCAGGGAATATAATAATGCAGTCGGCAACAGAGCTTTGTGTAGATAACAGTTTCAGAGAGCAAACATAAAAGCAAACATCACTATTAAGTAAAGAAGAAACATAACACCAAGTTCTCTAAAACAGATTCTATGTCAGTTCACAAAAGCTTACACCAGAAAACAAAATAACAATCACAGCATTCTCAGATTAGCTAAAAAACTTACTTCACTTGTTGGACTCGGCTGAGATGAGGCAGGAAATCCAACAACTTCTTTAGTCCTTTGTCGCCTAATTTGTTAAAGGACAAGCTGGAAATATAAAGTAAAGCAAGACTAGAGTAATTCACAGCGTACAGAGTTGAATAGTATTGTTAGTTACGGTCTGTTTTTATACTGCCATTATCTTACTCAAAATGAGAGAGATCAGAGGACGTTCCCAAACTTCTCCAAACTCTTTCCAGGTCATTGGGTTGAAGATTACAGCAGCTAAGGCTGAAAGACGATGCAGAATTCTGTTATATTTTTTAATATAGCAATATGAGATTGTAATCATCAAGATGAAACTAAAGTAAAAATACATTTTATCAACTGTTTTTAATGTGGAGCAGAAGCAGAGATTGGGACACCATGAAAATTAATTTTAATTTCAAGAAAAAGAAATTGTGACAATGGAGTAACTCATTGGTTCCCAAACTTCCTCCCTCTGATTAAAAGAGTGTTTTACTGCCCCCCCCCCAACCAATCATTTTGACAGTTGAACAAACAAAAAATCAACTGCAATTGCAACAAAATAAAATTCAATTTCCTTTACATCACAAAGTTACCATTGCTTATGATGGCATACAGATATTTAATTAAGTCTGTTGGAGAAGGGATGCTAGCAGCTCTCGAGGATTTGAGTGGGCCACCCTTGTGTTAAGAAAACAATAAATGCAAACAGGACAATCACTAAAACTCCATTAGACATAAAGTACTAAATTAAACTCAAAATTCAACAGATTGAAACCTTTTGCTGAAGAAATGAAAAATTTATCTCCAGGTATTTGACTGTTAAATCATAATTAGGACATTTGATGAGAGACAGCAGGCACAAATCGTGGCAGCGACACCTGCGATGGCGTCAGAGGAGGTGCCAGGCAGCCTGCCACTAATTCTTATGACCTGCCGTGTCACAGGAGCAGCAGCAATGGCATCTGCCACTGATTTCTATGTCCCACCACCGCATCACAGCTGGTGTTATACAGCCCTTCTGTCTATTTTGGTTATTTTGAATGACAGCCACACTGGAGCAGATTGGTGACAAAAAAACTTTTGAGGGTAGAGTTACATTTCCCAGAGTGATTAATATGGACAACAGAGAACAAAATAAAACTCTTCAGGCCATGAAGAATTGGGATGAATTACGATGACAGCTCTCCCGACTACGACAAGTTCTGCTCTGTCATTATTGATGTGCAAAATCTCAAGGTTTTTTTCAAGATATTAGGAACAATAATTACTCTTCGTGGCAGGTTTCTCAATAATAAAGTTGTCCTTTACATTTTGAGTTTTTATTAATTGAAAAATGACATCATCAATTGAAAGTACCTATTTATTTACTTGTTTACTCAGTAGCTCATAACTATCCTAGCATCCCGTTTGACAATAATCAGCATTGCTTCCTTGAAAACAGCAGCAGCTACCATGAAATGTTGAAGGCTTTTACACCCGGTCTGGCAGCTTGGTAGAATCCCGGCATTCTCTGGCATTACCGTGGCACCCAACGGCCCCTGACTTTATCCCAGCAATGTCCAGCGAATTTCATGTAATTGTTTTGAAATCACCACATCAGTTTTTCTTATAACGTGTCAAACCATTCATACAAACAGGTACCTTATAATTTTTTTTATTAAATTGTTTAAAGTTTTTTATTAAATGATGTGAATTTAGCACATCATTAATTGAAAGTAAATATAGAACAGACATTAAATAACCCCAAAATCAAACCATTTACCCATAAACAGCAATAGAAGTGCAGCAGGTGGCCTGTCAGTTTAGTGAAACCTTGTGGCAGGTTAAAGTTCTACAAGCTTTTATTAGAAATAATATAAGTAAATAATGATTGTTTGGAAGTAGTTATAGACTAACAGGTGTGCTGCATGGTACCTTTTTTGGCAGACGCATGCCACTGGAAGTGCCACTATTCTCCAGCTGACACCGGAAGTGCATCTACCAGATGCCGCTGCCACAAATTGAGCTTGGATCTGCTGCAATTGTTTGAACACTGAAGCTGCAAGAGCACAAAGATTTCTATACGTACCAGAGAGTTTTGGAAAAAAATTGTTTAGTTCTATCTCTCCCTCCAGAGAAAACAACAGAAACTTCAACTGGATCCTGCAGCCTGTGAAGTAAAGTGAAGTTAGGGCACAAGTGAGAACTGATTGCATGAATCTAAGTCACTTCTGGGTTGTCTGATTACAGTGAATCAGGGAAACCCAATGATGGCTTAATATGATTGCACATTTTGATGTTATAAGCAATACAGTGTGGTAAATCATTGCATTGGTGGTAGACATTAGTAAAACATTAAACCTGTTTTGTACCTGATGTTTATGTCCATCACAGAATCACAGTCAGACAGCAAGGAGGTGATATCAACCACACCCTGCACTGATGAGCAGCTGCCATTCAAGCTGGCATGAGACAAAAAACATGGTGCTGTTTATTTCCATTAGTAACGAGCATTTAGAGGTGGCTGGGATGGATGTTTTGACTTACATAATCCTCTCAGTGATGCAGAACCTTGGCACAAACTGAGTCAGCATTCTCAAACTCTCCTCGTCCCAATCGCCTCCAGAAAGACTGAGGTACAAAAACAGAAAGGTCAAACACACATTCTGGTTATTTCCGGTATGAAGTTTTTAAACATGACATAAAGTGCAGTGACAAATTATTTTCCCATCTACCGATTCCATTTTATTTTCTTTGCTTATTTGTGACTCTGAAAGGTTTCAGATCTGTTAGCAAATCTTATAGATGATCGGATTTAAAACAAAACCCCTTTCATTGTGAATTATCCAACCTTAGAGATCTAGCCCCATGCTAGAAAAGATTCTTTCATCCTTGCTATAAGGCACTGTTAACTGGCCCATTAGTCTTGGCTTATCTAAATTAACTCCTTTTCTAAACTGTGTAAGCATTTTGGATACTACAAGATTATTCTACTTCTATCTGCTTGTTGCCACCTTCTAGCCATGTTTGGGTCTAACCAGCAGCATACCTGTACACTTCTATCTCAGCATCTGTGTGTTTTGCCTCCATGCTGATAATAAATGGACTGCTTTAGGTCATTTTGTAGCATCTCAATCTAATCTGGGTCCAGACTTTGACTAGGCAATGCCAAAGTAATTTTTGTTGTTTTGTTTAAAGCAATTCAGCGGTAGACTTGCTGGTGTGGTTTGGATCAGAATGCTGCATAACCTTAGTTAAGGTTAAAAAAAAAGGTCAAATATTCTACAGTCGCAAACCCGCACCAAACCATGACACTAAAACCCCTGTGTCAGACTATGATGTTCTTTTTGGAAATGGTGGTAGTTTTGTGGCAGATGTAACTCTGATTAAATTCATTATTTCACATAATATTTTTTCAAAGGTCTTGTGGATCAATGACCAAGAATCATGAACTAATTGAAACAGGTTATGGCTCCAGAGCATTTTGTGTTGTTTCATGTTCCGAAATAACCTTCTGGATAAGTTGCTTAGTGCTCCTAAGAGTAGTTTTAGCTCATTATAGTGCTGAGACGACACTGGTGGAAGTCACTAAGGATATTTGCATGGCCTCAGATAATGGAATTGTATCTGTACTAGTCCTGGTAGATATCAGTGCTGCATTTGATAGTCGGTCATAGTTAGAAAGAGAATTTAAGGCCCCTGCACAGTGTGTTCATGTTAATAATAATTGTTCCTAAAGCTCTAGGTATCTATATTTGTCTATAAATCCCGAAAATTATAATAAATCATGAAAATAAACAATTACATACACTACAGGCATGTCTTGAAGATATAAACACCTGGATGACTCAGATGTTATTTTCTTTGGATCAGGGTCTTTGAAAAAGAAGCTGATCATACAGCTATGACTGTAAAGTATCTCTAGATTAAATATGTTAGGAATTGCCGATTTATAAATAAACTGAATTAAACTGAATTGAATAGTTACTTTTCTAAAGTGGCATGCCAAACAAAAATTTAGAAATTAAAGTTAATTTAGGATTATTTTGGAAAACCTTGTCAAGATAAAAAATGTGACAAAAAGTGAATATAAGCAGTAGATATATCTGTATGAAGACAAACACTTTCTGCAGCTCTTCATAAAAACATGCTGAGTGTAGAAATGTGGTGCATTTTTTATGTGAAATTGTAAGCAAACATGCTTGGATTCCACTTTTTCCTTTCACCTAATAGAATCTCTGAAAAAAGTTAGTGTGTGTCTGAGGGTACTTACTCCAGAACAGACATGGAGCGAAAGCAGGACAGCGACTTGGCAAGGTTTTGCATGGTAGATTTACTCCACTTCTGATTCAACAATCTAAAATTCAAAACACTCAAAATTACATGCAAATAAAAAACAAATACTGCTTTTGGAGCAGTAGTGCCATTGCATTTTACTTGTACCTGTTGTTGTTCTGTTTTTCCTTATCACATAAGTAGCTATGATTGAGAATCTAATTTATTAAGACACGTCTGTGCTTCAAGTTTTTCATCAACTAATGAAATAATGCCAACGATCTTACTGCACAAAAAGACAGTTAAAAATCAACATATATGCACTTGTCTTTTTTTTAAATCTGCTCACATTTGTCCTGTTGAAATAGATCCAAGTAAACTATGAAGCTCTGTGGCAGTGGACACATTTATCAACCTCAGCATGTAAAGCAATGCAAGGTTTTTTAATCTATTGATCAAACAATCAAGAGGATCCAAATTTCTCAAGGTTTTAAATTAAATGATGCATAAAGTCTTCTTCATTGGAAGCAAACAGAAAGCATTCACCCAGCTGGTCTCACTTTGCAAATGCAAAAGCTGCAGAGCTCTAAACAAACAGGGACTGTTGTTTTAGACTGTTTATCAATCCTACATAATTTAAATCCCCTCCTAATTCTATTCATCTATTTTGCAGATGTTTAATTTCTGTACATAATATTGATATCTGAACAACAACAAAAAAAACATTTTAGGAGTTAAACCTATGGCAAAGCCAACAGGGTTTGTAAAGTCAAATCATACCTCACTGTTGGCTCTGACTTAATTTTATGGCTGCAAAAAAGGAATATAAAAAAGGTTAGACATTTTTTAAATTATTATTATTATTTTCTGATCAAAAATCTCACCTGTTTGAATCAGATTTTTGTGAAAAAGTTACTGTTAACTCTTTTACCCCACTGCAAGGAAGGAGAGAAAAAAAACATTAACGAAAGACTAAATCTGTTCCCTTGACTAAATGTTTTGTGCAGAGGCTTAAAAAAACCCAGTGGGAAATATTAAGTGACAGTCAATATGAAATTTCTGTAATTTTATAAATTAGAATGCAAATACACTGCTTGATCAGAAAATGAAACACAAAAGCAATGCCTCCCTAAGTTAACCAACACTGAGCGTCTGTGTGTTTTCTTACTCTGCATCAACCTGAGGGATGTTCAAACAAGTAGACACACGTTCAACAAGACACTCTGCTGCTTTCAAGGAAGTGTTATTTCGTCCCAGCCTGCACAAAAATAAAAAATAAAAACAACTGTAGTCGACCACTTTAATGTTCAAATAAAGTTTAAGAGCAACGTACTTTACAGAGACCAGGTTTTGTAGTTTGGCAAGAATGTCAGCAATGTGTCTGATTCCTTCATTTTGCAGATTATTGTCACTAAAACTACGGAAAAAATCAGAAAAAAAAACATGTTTCATATTTTTTGCATCACTTTAGGATCTTCTCATTATCTGTCATCCATGTTTATCTTTAAAAAAAATGAGCTTACTTGAGTTCAGTGATGCTGGGACAGCTCTGCAAACCAGAGGCCAAACTCGCAGCCCCTGCAGCAGTCAGACTGGCACCACAGAACCTTTCAAAGAAACAGATGAAAACTTATGAGGGGAAGATTTTGTTTACCTTGTTCAGTACAATTCGAAGTGAAAACTGGACCCTACTCTAGTTTTCTTAGCGCTGTGAATCGAGGTAGAACGGAGGACAGCTTCTCTGCAAACTTATCGCCATACTTGCGGCTGCGAAAACTGCAATTAAAAGCATAAATGTAAACATTTCACAAGCATCACATGAAAATACATACTAAACACTGTGATAGTGTACATGAGTAGATATAGACAAAAATAATTTAATGTGATTATTTTTTTGATTATTCTTGGAAATGTTATATTCAAACTATCACAATATAAAGAATAAATACACTCCTCTTCAAACCCCAAAGCTTTATAGATCCTTGATGCCTTAAACTTTTTTAAGTGCTGCTGTTAAGTGCTACTATTTTTAATTAAAATGTTTACTGTGGCACTTAAAATAATAAAAAAATAAAAAAATCAGGGTATTTAAAATTGACTCTTCACAGCATGTTCAAGCTGGTACTAAAGAAAGTACTAGGACGAACATGCTGCTCTTTATTCATAGGAAAAACTTGCTGTAAATAATTTCCAACCATAGGCCTGATGCTTTTAGCAATAATTGGGGCTAATTTTGAAGGTACAGTGAGAAATAGATATGAGTCTAGCATTCCTACTACATTCAAGCTTGGAGGAAACACTTAATTTTTTCTTTTGGTTTGTGGTTTAAACAAACCTGCAGGACTTTATGAACTGCCTGCTCTGCTGCAATATAATGAAGCCATTTGAAAGCTCTTATACCATATTATACCGACCTCACAGATTAGGCTCGGTGAAATGTTGCAGGTTTTATTGTTTTACAGCAAATAAAAAAAAAATCGTTATGAGGATCAGAGCAAGCAGTAAGAACAATTATAGCTATATGTTTTCATCTGGATCAAGCCAGAATTACTGTATAGGGCCTGTTCTGCAAAGTAAATAGAATCTCATTTGACTAGTCTAATAGAAAGTAAGAAAAAGAGGAAAATCTTCTAAGAATCATAAAAGATGAAGTAGTTGTTTCCTCAGTAAACCAACTCCTCTTTAGTCTGCAGTCTATAATAAAGTACAGATTATAAACGTAGAAGTGGGTTGGCCTGTCTGGTAAAGTGGTGAACTTGCTTAGATATTGTCTGGCAGACAAAGACTACTTTGTTTTATCTTTGTGAATCATTAATAAAAGAAAAAATAAAGATACATGCAGAGCAGTTTTATTCGGCCTTTTTCTTTAATTCTTTCAATTCCCTTGACCCAAATTAAACAAATCTTACAATATTCCTTTAAACACTCATTATTATAACATGGACTGTTTTTATTTTCAGTCAAAAATCATAACCTTCATAGGGCTCTACAATTCATTATTACTATTTTTTGTTCTACTGAAAATTCTGATTACTGATTACTTTACATTTTTCCCTCAGTCCATTTGACTTATTTCTTAACTATGTTTTCTGACATTTTTTTGGGACCAAACTGTTTTTTTTTCTTTCCTTTATTGACTCACTCCTGTCAAATTTAAAATGTTGATGGTATAAGGCACCAAATGTTTTCCGGTTCCTGATGAATTTCCATTTCCATTTCCAAATAGAGGCATTAATATTTTGAATGGACACATTTTTTTTTTTGCCAAGCAAGTCTGACCATCTTTGATGTGGTTAAAAATAAGAGGTAATATATGTGCTAAATAGAGATGGATCGATCCCATACCTGGATCAGATATTGTGGTTTTAAAGTGGATTTTGATCCAATTCAGTGCACTGTACATGGAACTGTTATTGCATTCCTTTCTTTTTGCACATTTATATCTGTGTTAATATGTTACCTTTTTTAAACAATGTCTATGTCACGGCTAAAACCTTCACTCTCACATGGCAAGATATATGGTTTGTTCATTCAACAGCTTAATCAGGAGTGAAATTGGATTGGATCTGAAACAACTGGATCAGTGCTAAAATAATATATAATTTACAACACAATTACTGATTTATGGTGCTATCATATAACAATAAGCGGTCCTTTGTTTTGTAGAAGATTTAGAATCAGAATTCTGATTTTGATTTCTGATGTATTTGTGCACCCACCTGAGGAAATGAAGGTACTGACACTGGGATAAAGCATCTAAACACTCCAGCTCCATCGAGCAGGCGCCAAAGTCCAAACCAACACCGGTGTTGTTAACTGAATTGACCACAAATGCCAGCGCATCAATATCACTGGGTAAGAGCCAGAAGTTCCTCAGCTCCAGGGTGGGTCGCACACTCACAACCTGCTGCGCTAGTTGTTGGTTCTGGCTCTCCTGAACACAGTGGCAGAGCTGCAAAATCTGCCATAACACAAGAACAGATGTTCAGGATAAAGAAAGAAAATGAGAATGTAATAAATTGTGTTTAAATTTTTCCAAATAACCTTTGGTCCAGTCAGAGCGGCGCTGTGACACAAAGCTTTCAGTAGTTTCAGAACGAGGGCTTGGCGTTTTTGGACCCAATTTTGGGCTCCTTTTACACCAGCTGCCTTGGCAACAAGAACCAGAGCTGGAGTGCAGTCTGACGAAGCCAGACCACAGACGTACAGGTAGAGGGAATCAGTAAATACTGTCTTCTGGTCAGACTTAGTCGTCCAACGAGTTTTCAGGCTGAATCTGAAGGAGAAAACAGAGAAGGTAGAGAACACTTTTTTAAATTTTTCATTGTATTTGAGGTTCACATCAAAATATTATTATACAAAGAAATATGTTTAAGCTTCTGCAGTCTAAAGAATGATAAACTGTTCTCAGGCTTAGCTAGTGGTGCAGTGGTAGGCCCATGTTCAGAGGTTTCCATGCTGACCTTTGCTGCATGTAATTCCCACTTCTCTATACCAATATTCTGTCAAACAACTTTCAAAATAAAGCCCATAAGAATGGTAAAAATAAAATGATCATAATAAGTGCTTAACAAGTAAAATTGGATTGAATTGTATTGGCAAATAGAAAAACTGCTCTTATTTAAGCCTTATAGATTAAAGGTATAGTGCAGGATGTTCTTTTTCTGGGTGGATCATCAAAATAAGTGGTCCTCCTAATTGTCAGTCATTCTGGTAATATAATAATGTTTATGTAAGGCAGTCCTACGTGCTTGTCCCCATTTTCCCCGTTTAATAGGCGTTCCCTCTTGGAAGCGGGTACAGGGTTGTACATGAGCATTATTATTTTAAAGTGGTGAGGGCGGATATTTTAGGTATAGTGAGGATTCCCAAACATCCTCCAATATACCTTTAACGTCTAGGCAAAGAAACCCATTTAAAGGGAGATTGTTTGTAACCTTATAAAAAACTGAATATTTTACAAGTTTTTATATTCTTTATTCAGTTCAATGCAACCTATAATTTATTAATGAAGAGTCCTGTAGTGTTCTTTGGCATTTGATGGGGCATGCCAGTAGCTGCAGAAGTGTGGAAAATGCCTGAAAGGCACAAGCAGAAAACAAAGCGGATAGACAGAAACAGAAAATCACTGAACATCAAACGGAAAAATCCAAGAACTTCAACGAATTGGTTTCCTGATACTTTTACCCGACTTTGAAAAGAGCAGGTTTTCTCACAGTATTTAATAGGAGGAATTTTCCACTTAAATGTTTACACTTGAAAATAGAGTATCTTTCTCATTTCTTTCTTCTACTGGCACTCCCCAAGACTGTTTCCTCTCATCTATTTGTTTCATACACTAATGGTTGGCAGAGTCATCATAATGGAAGCCACATTATTTGGTATATTGTTTGGTAAGGAAAGCGCAGCAGCATATGCAAATTTTTAGGAGCCGCCTGGAAATTATACTCAAGATTTGCTTTGAAATTACTGGCATATCTCTTAATGACCCAAGTGATCGTTACAACTTACTTAAAGAAGACTAGGATAATTTTCACCAATCCTAGCCATACTCTGTGGGAAGAATTTTCTCTTTTAACAGGACAGACAAGATGAACAGAGAGAAACGATCCCTACTATTAGTAGCCTGTTCAATTCCACATCCACAGACCTGTCCCTTAGTTTCTATTCTTAGGTATTTTTGGGTTTTTTGTGTGTGTGTGTGTGTGTGGTTGTTCTCATATCTGTCTGCACAACAAATTGCCCATCCTGGAAAGCAAATTTTACTTGACTTCATGGCAGAAGTGTTAAGATAATGGGTATACCTAATAAAGGGCGCATGTAGTTTTTAAATCTGTAGAGCTGTTGAAAAAAAAATTCTGGAAAAAAAAAAGATTTGATTTTAAGCAGAACTGTTTAGCTAGCAGCTTTGCTGCATTGGGGGTGTTGGACCTAAATGAGGTACGAATGATGTGCTTAAAAGAAAATGCATATTTTTATGTATAAATCATCAGTCAAAAACCATCCGATTTATAAAGACCAATACTAATTCCAATAAAAATTTAGTCAAAAATTAAAATCACTATGTCGTCCATTAATTACAGCAAAATAACGGCAAAGCTAAGCCATGCTACAAAACGTCATTAATATGAAGATAATAAAACAAATTTTAAAAAGTATCAATAAAAATGCTTCTCAGTTTTAGTGGAACAAAGATCAGAGCATGTCTAACATAAAACACTGGAATCAGCTTGCAAAATGTCACCACCTTCTTTTCATGCAGCAGTGATTTCTCATTAAATTTTAGGGATGCTAAGGTTACCTTGTAAATTTCATAAAATTATTGGTAAAATATGCACTGTCAAACTTCAGGAATTTAATCATGAAATATGAGCTAAAATGTGCCTGATTTCATGAGTATGTTGCACATTAATCAGCTGTTTATTCCGCTCTCAGATGCCATCTCCCCTCTGCTCTGGAGCAGCAGGAAGCTACCGGTCAGTCTCTATGATATATCCATTGTTACATAGGTTTGAGCCACTGTAGGGAAAATTGATCATTCAGTCAGAACAGTGATCTTATGCTGAACTCTTGCCGTGGTTTCTGGAGTTTATCATTTCATAGTGTTTCAGAACAGCTATTTTTACCCATAGTAGTGATGCGTTTGATGTGTATCAACAATTATTAATGCAATGCAGGATATTTGGATTTAATTAACACCATTAAGCCTCTCCTGTTTCATACAGCAGCAGCTGCAACTATCTTCATGGTCACGTTTTGTTTTGTGCATGTGCTTCCTTACCTCTTCTTCAAGTCTGCATCACTAACATCACTGCTGGTCATGATCCTGAGCGCAGCCAGAAACTCCTGCACCGTGAGATGAATGAAGCAGTAAGCGCTGGCGAGAAATCCACCATGCGATCTGAACTCCACCTGCCAGGAGGACGCCACCATTTAATTTATAATCACAAACCTGAGGATTTATAGGATTTATACTGTTTAAACTTAACAAGCGAATTAGATGTTTCCCCCAACTGTACATGTTTAAAATTATTTCCTTTATTGGTCATTCATTTGCACTAACAAGGCTTCTACGGTACTTCAGCTAACTAGTTTTAACCACTAACCAGAAAAAGCAGAATTGGAGGCCAAATGAAAAAGGAAAGTTAAATGATGAAACTAACAACAAACAAGTCTTTAAAACATGAAATAGAATAGGACAGTTTTATTGGTCTCTGTAATAAACTAGACTTATTGACACTTTAGTGAATTGGTAGTTTGAGAAGTAATTTCTCTTGTGCTCCTAGGCCAGCAGGGCCCCAGGCAGTATTAAATTAAGCTAATATTTTGGTTGAGGATGAGGTTTTTATGCTTTACTCTCTCGGAAAATCAGAATATCTTATTATCTAAAAAGAATTACTTTGATTTGACACAACTGATATTTTCAGAGTGACTGGATACATTAGTGACATTTACTTAAGAGACTTCTTAAAGAACATATTTGTACTTCTATGAGCATTTTACTGCATCATAATAGTACTTCTACTAGTTAGACCATTAGGCTAATTTAGCAAGCTGCATTTGCTGTACTGAATTACAAACTTAGACTAGGACAACTTTACTGTTTCGTTTTGTACAGCTTTCAGACAGTAAACGAGAAGCAGCTTAGCAGTGAAATTAACATTTCCATTTCATAAGGTGCAGAAATGATCGAATGTAAAAAGTGTGGGAGGAAAAACATGGTGCAAAACGCATTGATATGGAAGCTCAGAACAGTGTAAAACCAAATATATATGGTGCAAACATGCAGTAGAAAAACAATTTTGAGTTGAGTTCTATTTGGTTTGATGTTATCAGTGTTATGCAGAGAAAACAAACAGCTTTTAACAAAAAATGAATCAGACTTATTTGCAAACAAAGGTTCAAGAGTCTAACGGGAGATTTCATATGGTCATCTAAGCTAATTGAGGTCCAAGACATAGCTGCTGAGTGCACAAACAAATCAGTGAACACAATCTACGTTGCGGCTAACGTCAAGATCAGATATAGCCTTCCAATAATGGCCAGATATTTCACCCTACCTCCAGATCAAAAGTCATCACTGTGATTTTTTTGAAAAAATGCTGTTATTAAATCATCCAGGGCTTACTGAACTTTACAGCAGAACCAAAAAAACATTTCTGTATTAAATAATAGTTTTTATCAGTCTAATGTAAGATTACTGAATTGGAGTTTTACTCCAAATTTGCTAAGAATTAATAAAAAATCAAAATGCATCTGTACCATGGCCCTCACGTTTTTGCCAAATGCACAAACATATTGACAACATTCAGTAAATGTGTAGCCATCTCTGACCTGTGAGAAGAGTTCGGTCTTGATGGATAAATCCAAAATATGACGTGGAACGTCTTCTTCCAAAAAGACAATCCTGCTCTCCTCCACACCTCGCCATGCCAGCTGGCTTAGCTCACACAGTTCAGCTGAATACAGACTCCATACAAACCATACCAACAATGTTACACACCTGTTTTGTTTTGGTGACTGTGTAGCTGTTTTTCCAATTCTTACCTGTGAGGAATTCCTGGGGTCTCTGCACCGTCTCTTTGTGCTCTTTGCTGAGGGTACCGACTGAGAAACGCACCAACAGCAGCGAGGTAGATCTGAGTCTGGGTTGCAGGGATTAGCGCTAAAGTGCATGATAACCCTGGGCTTATTTTTTTATCATGCATAAATGTCGGTTCACCCTTAAGAGTTTGTTTGCTTTGTTGTGCTCTTTGTAAGTTGCCCTCTCCACCAGCCATTGGTTCCCATTTTTCTTGATCCTGATTCTTGGCTTCTGCTCCTTTTTCTTTCAGTATCTGCCTCCCTTCTTCATCTCGGCATTGTCGCAGTAGGTTTTGCAGAAAGACGCAACAGATGTAGCAGAGGGCAGCGAGGGAGGACATGGCAAGGAGGTGTCGATTAGAGAAAAGTATGCCTGCTGCATCAGGTCCAAGATTTCCTTCTAATTAAAGAGTTGAGACAAAAAGCAGGTTAAGTAGAGGAGGGGGTCTTCCATACTAAAACCTATTTGGGCCAATTCAACAGTGAACCTTCTTAGAATATAAAACTGATTTAAACCATTGTGTGTAAAAGGTGTTTCTGGTTGAATGTTCGAAAAGATAAGGACTACAGAGGCACCATTCTATCAACAAGGGATCTGAATTTTCTGTTTTTTCTCTTGATTTACTTTGATTTATCCCTTAAATGCAATAAAACAAAAAACTCATCAGCATAAAGGGTTTAGTTAAAATCAGGTTAAAGCTACCAGCATATGCTTGATTCAATTGAATCGTGTCAGTTCTTAGCTGTTGCTCGGCAACTCAAATCTTCAGCTTCCTTACCAGAATGTTTATGACTTTGGTCTAAAACCAAACTCAGCCACTCTATGATCTTCCATTTCCAAATCCACTGTTGTAATTTGACTTATTGTTTTAGTGGAAAACTCAATCATGGGCAATCATCAGTGTTCTGATCCAAGGATTTACAGTAAATTACCTCTAGTGAACCTATATTGTATCTGCAACAACAAAAAGTCTCAAAGTTTACATTTTCAACTTGTGTGTGTAAATGTGTTATTTGGGTCATACCAAAAAGTTTCTGATAACCACAAAACGGGCTTAAACTGGAGGCAACCAGGTATTTAAACACCTATCCAAGAGTCTTTGTTGATTCTGTCGGCTCGCATTAGAGCAATCTGTAGTTTCCTATAAATAAGAGCTGAGATGCTCGATTTTGATCTCACAACACTTCCTCCTAAGCTTTCTGTGAACCATCTAGATGTCCAATGGGAGGCCTGTGTGTTACCGATAGAGTTCCTGGTGACTGTAGTCCTGGGTTCAAACCGTTAATAATCTCCCGTGTACTGTAGCTTTGGGCTGGTCAATTAGCTTTCTAATCCTTCTTAGCCTATAAACCGAAGCCTGGGATGAACCTTCAGGTTGAGGGCAACTGAAGCTTATTTTATTTTCTCTTGTTTTCTAGGAGCATTCACCTTCTCACCAAGCTATCAGCTGATGTCCCTGAATCTGTTCAAGCCTCGAATGAATGAACTGTCTTGAAAAGCCCATTCTTTCTGCGGATAGAAGTGTTCTATATGGTTATCTGTAAAAGATAAACTGATTGATCTGCTCTAATGCTTATTTCCCCCCATTGACTTGCAAACAATTTTGATAAAATGCTTTTTTTATTTCATAATTTGTCTGTATTTCTTTAAAACTACCATGAAATTCAGAGCCTTTTTGATAGAAAAAACAAAAAATGTGCTGTAGTCTAAATACTTAAAGTGGCCAAGTGATGGTTAAAGAAAAGGCAAATGCTTCCCTCCAAGAAAAGACCATTCTTGATCACTACATTGCTGTAGTGTTTCCTTGCAACTGAATTTTATGTTGTAGAAGAGCATACAATGCCACCACATTTGCATTAGAATGAAAAAATGAATGCTTACCCTTTAGATCAAAGAAGCTTTTGATATACTCCTTGATCTCCTGGTGGTCCCATGGCAGCAGCTGCCCCACTTTGTCCGGCAGACCGTCCAAATCGATCACATCTCGTAGACGACATGTGACCAGCACGCTGCTTCCTGCCAGAAGTCGACGGTTCAACAAGCCCGAGATGAGCTCTGCGACATGCAGAGGTTTTTCTGAGTCCAGCGGCTCATTTTGAACTTTCTGTTTCTTCAGTTTTTTCTGAAACTCATCGTAGCCATCCAGAACCCAGCAGCTCTGCTCTGGGTTGGAAATGAGGTAGTCCACAATGGCTTGCTGCTCCAAACAAAGATATGGTAAATAAAATATTACTTCTTAAATAATGTTTTCCGTCAATATTTGTTGAAAACTTAGTTTCTATTACTAACTCTAAAGCAGCTATTCTTTTTTCTCCTTTGCCTTAAAAACATAACTTTTTATCCTAAATACACTGAAATACTTAAACATCTGCTGTGTAACCTGCTATTTATCAATCTGCTCTAAAAATAGAAGCATTTTATGTTAAATGCTTGTAAATTAAAGCACCTTTGCGTCATTATCCCCGTTCATTGGGAGGTAGTGGTGAAACAGCAGCTCAGACAGAGAGAGAGGGGAGGACAGAAGGTTTAGCTGACGAAACTCCAGCAGGACAAAGAGGTGGGATGAAGGAATCGGGCCCTGGATGACAGGAAAATAGTGGAAATGTGACAACATCTCATGAGGGGAGAGTTTGCAGGAGAAACAAACATAAAAACAGCCGTGATTATGAAATAACACTGCAAACTCTTAATTTAACAACTAATTAACACTATTTAACATTAAGAATAGCAAAAAAAAACTGCTTTTATTGTATGTATTGGTTAAAGTAGTCAAAGCTGAAAAAATATAAATATAAAAGCTGTTTTTGCATCAGAATCCAGGAAACTCTGATCAATGTATTTGGCCCTAAAGACCTTAAGAAAAAAAAACATTTTACTCTGGATGTCATTACTATAGCGTTCAATGCTAAAGCAATTAGTATTTGATTCTTCTTGAATCTGGATCTATCTTTTAACTTTCAACTCTGATAAAAATATCCCTTTTCTACACATTACTGTTTATATAAAGCCAGTTGTGTCTTATCTAAAGATGTTGCCATTTGTTTGCTATCTTGCTGCTCTCTTATGTAAAGAAAATAGTTTAGGTGCTAAAATATGAAACCCCAAAGCGTAGCATTAGTCTAACTAATATTATTAATAGTGGGTCATTTGAGTATTTTAGACTCATATCAACCCTTTAGTGATGTTGCAGATTATAAAAAGTGTTTAATGGCTTTAAAATTGTGGCAGAATCTTTTGACGTATAAAAACTGCATCACAGCAGTCATCAGATTAAATATACTATGGTGTCAAATGAATAATAAAACAAGGCCCCATTATTATTCACCTACATAATAGTGATTTTCTGAGTTTTTGATTGGCGCCGCCTCGGGGTGGCAGCCTGTAGCCGCAGCTCCTGCCGTGCGTTTTTAACTTTTATTTATTTGTTAGTGTGTTTCTTTCCTCGTTTTTCTATTTATTGCAAGTCCGTACATAAACGTTGGAACAGTGGCTGGATTAAGTTTTGCGACTCTTTTCCGCGTTCTTCTGTTACTTTTTTTACTTTTTGTAACTGAGAGCGTTGCCAGCAGTAGCGGGGGCATTGTTTACACGCGTGATCAGCTGATTGCTCCGTGTAAGCCCACGCTGCTGCCCGGAGACAGGCCTGTGGTCCCGGAGGAGTTACGGAGGAGACGCCGGGGTTGCAGAGCTGGAACCAAGCGGAGGGGGAAAAGGAGAAGACATAGGCCAGCGGTCCCAGCGATAATAATGGGAAATGTGAGGTCTTTGGCGAACAAGACGGACGAGCTCTCAGCGCTGGTGAGGACTCAACGGGAATACCGCGAGTGTAGCTTATTTTGCTTCAGTGAGACTTGGCTACAGTCCAACATCCCGGACAGCAGTGTGGAGGTCACCGGTTACAGTTTGGTACGTGGAGACAGAGACTGTTCTAAAAGTGGGAAGAAGAAAGGCGGCGGGCTTGTACTTTATGTGAGTGAGAGGTGGTGCAACCCTGGACATGTCAGAGTGAAGGAACGTCTCTGTACCCCGGACATTGAACTGCTGGCTGTGGGATTGCGCCCGTATTATTTACCGAGGGAGTTTACATCTACCATTGTTATTGCTGTCTACATCCCCCCATCAGCTGATGCAGCGGTGGCCTGTGACGTCATCAGCTCCGCCGCTGCTAAACTGCAGACTGATCATCCAGATGCGTTTATGGTTATTACTGGTGATTTCAATCATGCCTCACTGAACAATACTCTCAATAACTTTCATCAGTATGTTGACTGCCCCACCAGAGACAATAAAACACTGGATTTATTATACACCAATGCCATGGACGCATATGAAGCCGCAGCCCTCCCTCCCCTCGGCAGGTCAGACCACAACCTGGTCTTGATGACCCCGAAGTATGTCCCACTTGTGAAAAGGCAGCCGGTGCACACAAGGGTGGTGAGGAGGTGGACACCAGAGGCTCCTGAGGCACTGCAGGACTGCTTCGAGTCCACAGACTGGGACGTGTTATGTGAGCCACATGGGGAGGACATCGATGGGATGACCAACTGCGTTACGGATTACATCAGATTCTGCGAGGACACCACCATTCCAGCCAGGACCGTCCAGTGCTTCCCTAACAACAAGCCCTGGATTACCAGTGACCTGAAGGAACTTCTGAACAAAAAGAAGAAGGCTTTCAGGTCTGGAGACAGAGAGGAGCTGAGGAGAGTGCAGCACGAACTCAGGGACATGCTGAGGATGTGCAAGGACAATTATAGGAGGAAGCTGGAGGCCAAACTCCAGCAAAACAGTGTGAGGGACGTGTGGGCTGGAATGAAGTACATCACGGGGATGAAGGGGAAGGACAGGCAGACACCTGGGAGCCTGGATAGAGCGAACCAGTTCAACCAGTTTTTTAACAGGTTTAGCTCACCTCCTGCCACCCCTCTGACACCTCCAACCCCCCACACACTCACACTGTCCCAAATGGCTCAACCCTCCCCCCAGCCTTCTCCTGTACAGCACCTCTCCACCACCAACCCCCCCCCCCCCCCACCCCCCCCTCTGCACAAACCCCCGTGTGACTACAGGCCAGGTTAAGGCCCCGTCCACACGAAGACGAACCCTGGCCTAAACGCACAAATTTTTCACCAAACCAGCCTCTCATCCACACGAAGCCGGCGTTTCGGGGGTCTGTAAACGATCTTTTTTTTATTCACCCTTCAGAGTGGGAAGATTCTGAAACGCCGTTTTCGCGTTTCCATCTTTACGCACTAACCGCATATTTTTTTTTACACGCATGCGTCATAGCGTCGCCTCTAAACACGCATGCGCGACACATCACAACAACAATGGCGCCGTTGCTGCTAATGCTACTCACCCTGCTGTCGGGCTTACAACAGAATCTTCTTCTTCTGGAATATCTCCAGGAAGAACAGAGCAATATCCACGACATAGTTCAGCACCTGAATTTGACTTAACCAAGAAAATGGACCCGCAGGGCAACCATGTATAAATATTAGTGCGCATGCCCAACATTTCGTCGCTTATTTTTGCTTTGGCACCACAGCGCCACTTACAGGCCTGGCATACATTTTGCAGCGTTTTCATGCATTCGTGTGGACGCTCACATATATTTTACGTCTCCGTCTTTACGGCAAACGTTTTGGAAAATATCAGCGTTTCGTGTTCGTTTTGACTTCGTGTGGACGGGGCCTAAGAGGCAGCTGGAAAGACTACATCAGCGCAAGGCTGCAGGCCCTGATGGCATCACACCCAGGATCCTGAAGACCTGCGCCAGCCAGCTGTCTCCTGTACTGGGACATCTCTACAACCTCAGCCTGAGTCAGGAGAAAGTCCCGTTGCTGTGGAAGACGTCGTGCTTGGTTCCTGTCCCCAAGAAGCCGAGGCCATCCGACCCAGCAGACTACAGACCGGTCGCCCTCACATCACATGTGATGAAGGTCCTGGAGAGACTGGTCTTAGCCCAGCTGAGGCCACAGGTGAGGACGTTTCTGGACCCTTTGCAGTTTGCCTACCAGTCCCACTTAGGAGTTGACGATGCTGTCATTTACTTGCTGCAACGAGCCCATTTGCATCTGGATGGTGGAGGAGGCACTGTGAGGATCACTTTCTTTGATTTCTCCAGTGCTTTCAACACCATTCAGCCTCTGCTGCTGGGTGAGAAGCTGCAGGTGATGGGTGTCGACGACACAAGGATCTCCTGGATTACTGACTACTTGACAGGCAGGCCACAGTTTGTCCGTCTGGGCAGTGTCCTGTCTGATGTGGTGCTCAGTGATACAGGAGCTCCACAGGGAACTGTGCTCTCTCCCTTCCTCTTCACCGTATACACCACTGACTTTCAGTACAATTCTGAGTCATGTCACCTGCAGAAGTTTTCTGATGACTCAGCTGTGGTAGGGTGTATAAGAGAGGGAGAGGAGGGGGAGTACAGGACACTGGTGGACAACTTTGTGGAGTGGTCCGAACAGAACCAACTGAGGCTGAATGTCAACAAGACCAGAGAGATGGTGATTGACTTCAGGAGAGAGAAGAGGTCTTCACAGCCACTACGGATTAGGGGGGAGGTGGTGGAGGTGGTGGAGGACTATAGATACTTGGGAGTGATGAGTGACAATAGACTGGACTGGAGGTCTAACTCTGAGGCTGTGTACAAGAAGGGGATGAGCAGACTCTATTTCTTGAGGAAGCTGAGATCCTTCAATGTGTGCAGCAAGATGTTGGAGATATTTTACCAGTCTGTTGTTACCAGCACCGTTTTCTTTGCTGCTGTGTGTTGGGGCAGCAGCATTAGAGCCAGCGACACCAACAGACTTGATAAAATCATCAGGAGGGCTGGCTCTGTACTTGGACTCAGGCTGGAGTCTTTTGAGACTGTGGTGGAGAGGAGAACGCTGAATAAACTCTTATCCATCATTGACAATGATCAGCACCCTCTCCACCACACAGTGGTCAGACAGCGGAGCACTTTTTCTCACAGGCTGCTCCAGCTCCGCTGTCGAAGGGACAGATACAGGAAATCTTTCCTACCATATGCCATCACATTGTACAATAAAAATTAAACTCTTGTTTCAGCATACAGTAACCAGCACTGTACTATACTGCACTCCATGTTTTTAATACTATTTATAATCTGTTCACTGCACCTTAGGACTGTTCACTGCACCCTTATAATGTAAATACGTGTGGATGTTATGTTATTTTTACTTTTCTTATCTCATTGTGTTGTGACTGTCACTATGTGTAAAGCTGCTGCTACACTGCAATTTCCCAGCTTGGGATAAATAAAGTACATCTATCTATCTATCTATCTATCTATCTATCTATCTATCTATCTATCTATCTATCTATCTGATTTAAGACTCCAATAAAAGAAAATGCACATCATTTGAGTTTTTTTTTTTAATGAGCACATCATTGACTCAGCCAGTACTTGCAAACTGGTTATTTTAGCATGCTTTTTTTCCCCTTACTTATACAGTGTCTTACCTATTTTGGTTCCTTCACTGCTAAGATGTAGATTAAAAATGAGAGTTTCTTTTAAGACATTGAACTGTAGAACATTTTTTTATACAGCTTTTGTAGTTGGGGGCTGTTTTTAAATTTTACAAACCTCAACCATCCTATTAAAAACATCTAAAACGGAAATCTTCAATGTTTGTCCTGCAACCTTTAGATGTGTCCTTTACTCTACACACCTGAATCAAATGACTAAGGAGTCTCACTAGCAGCAGTCAAGCTTTGCAGAGCGCTGGTAATTAACTAATGTCTTACAGTTGATAACTATTAATATCTATTAATGACCACAGCGTAAAACTATTAAGAATGAGAGATACAACAAAGTTACAACTACCTAAAATACCGTTGGAGGCAGCAATTAGTTTCACTTTTGTTTATGCTAAAACAGAAGTCGGAAGTATGTAAACAAATGAACTGTAGATTCGCGCTAATATGCAAATCAGTGTGACATCACTGAGAATAACATGACTTTTCTCAGGTACTTTCCACTGGTGAAAGTTTTGCAACTTTTTACAATGTATTTTGTTCTCTATTTAATTCCGCCTTCTGGCATTGGAATGATGGCTGGTTTCACAACCGCTCAACCTTTGACAAACTATGAACACAATGAACAAGTTTGTACTTTGAATTGTACAGATGATTTTTATTTGTCGTTCTTTATGTCTTCTAATGGGCACTGCTATTCTAGCAGCTCAACAAAAACATAATTTTAAACTAAAATCTGTCTTTTGATATGGATAGAAAGAGGAAAGCAACTTACTAATCCTTCAGCCCATTGCTGCCCAAGAGAGGACATCAGCGCAGTCTTTCCTGATCCAGGTTGACCACAAAGAACTGTCACTTTTCCTGCACATCCTTGCAGAAAGCTCTCAAGAGTGAGTCTGGACTCTGGACATCCGTAATCACAGTCAGGCTCTAATTTTGGTTAAAAAAAAAAGGTTTGCAGAGTTAGTTTCTTTTTCTTTTGGTGTTTTTAACACTTTTCTATCTTTATTACATAGTGAGTCATGTACACTTTTCAATTATTTTTCAGTGATGCGCTTAAAATAAATTTAGGCTACCGCTGCTGAATAAGAAAGGAAACAGGAAGCCACTCCTGACCTGGTGTTCTGCTGCCTCTTTCTGCAGAGCTGGGGGTCTGATCGGGTCTGTCCCTGGCTCTGTTTGCAGTTTTTATGCTGACCCAAACTTTGTCCGGCTGTGTATCCTTCACCAGACCCTCGGACATTCGCTTCCACCTCCTTTGCAGGAAACTTGCCACTTCAGTCTTGTACTGCTCCCAGTAATCTGCAGGCATTGGATAACCTTGTGGTGATCAAGACAGTTTTGATTCTCAAAAATTTTTATTTTTTTAAGATCTAGGATGAAACCAGTAATGCTCAGTAAAAATAACAGTGCAAAAAATCTTTAGTTGACTCCTATATAATAAGAATCTATGCAAAACATTTTGTTTCCCAGAGCAGTTTTCATTAGGTTGTAAGCAGTAGAGTAATCCAGGGTATACAGAAAGTAGCCTGACGTAGTCCGACTCAATTCTAGTCAGAATATGAGTCTGATACTGCTCCATAGAGCTGTGATTATGGGGCGTGTTTTGAACGAACCAGGAAAAAAAATGCCTCTGCACTCAATTGGATAGACCTACAACCAATAAGAGCAACGGAGTGCGTGACGTATGTTAAGCGATGCCTAGTTGTTGTCAACAAAAATCAAAGCGTACAGTTGCACGCCTAGAATAAGAAGATGAGACTTGATCGCGTTTCTCTGTTCCTCTTTTAAAATTAATTTGCTGTCGATATCTTCTAGAACAGACCTAATAGCAGAATCTACTCACCTCAACTATCCAGCGGCAGCCATTATTGTTGTCACCCAAGCGCGCTTTGGTCACATGGTTGATTACGTTACTGTTGATCATCTCTCCATCATCGTATAAAGCCCGCCCTGACAATTTGATTGGATCACCAGAGGGTGGGCGATCATACTCCCGCTACTATTGAGCAATGCCAGACCGAACTTCCCGACCTCAAACCTTGTGGGCGGGACTAAGTTCGGGATGGCACCCAGGCTAATACAGACACACTAACTGTTACAAATCAGCTGTTCAAAGAGACAGTTTATAAAAGGAACTACTGACTTGCTAAATTACAGAATAGGAGTCATCCATGTGGATGGAATAGTTCCTTCAAAATCCATATTTGTTTCTCCCTAGTCTCTGGGAAACCATTTAGTTATTTCATAATCCTTTATCCCTCAGATCAAATAGCAGAAATAATATATTATATATTATAAAATATTTTGGTAAACTACATAGAGAGGTCTTAGATGTCATTGTTTCTGGGCTGCATTAAAAAAAAAGGGCGAGTATACCCACTACTCCAGGGATCACTACACTATGGCTATAAGCACTAACTTTCAGAGATAACTTTCTTAAACTATTGGCTTTGTATTAATGCAGAAAAGTTGTTTTTTTTTTCTTTTTTCCAAAGGCTCATTCCAAAAGCTATTCTAAGGCCTAGTCTACATGAAGACAGAGACAGTGTATTTTTATAAACACCTCACAAAAAAGTGTGGGTTTTTTTGTTCTGTTTAAGTTTCTTGTTTTAGCTTTTAGTTACACTTTGATTAATGTTATTCTGTGATTTTTTGGTAATTGGTCTCTTTTCCATTTTGTGTCATTGGAGTAGTTTTCTAGTTATATTTAAGCAGTGTTGTTGTTTTTTTTAGCTACTCTCTGTTGCCCCCACGTTGTGCCAGTCACCTTTCCCCTAGCTTCCTTCTAGCTGCTTCTGTCCACACCTGCTCCCAATTAACTGATTACTCCACTCTTTGTTCTGTCTCCCATACTGTATATACTCCTCTGCAGTTCCTCAGTGCTGAATTCTTATATGTTTCGCCTGAGCTTCTGTAGTTTAACATTTCTGCGTTCCAAGCCTGTTATTTCTGGATGTATGTTTTTATACCATCCACCTATTCATTTAAAACTCCGCCTCCTCTACACTGCATTTGGGTCCACAACAACATTCACCAATCCTGACATTTGCATCCTCAAAAGTGTAAACAGCACCAATGAAAATGCTGCAGTACATATGCCAGGCCCTTTGGTGGTGCTGAGCATGCGCAAACAGCTTGTGACTCCCGATCTGTACTGGTAGCGCGATTAATTCCAATCGGCTCATTTGGGTGTGTGGAATATGGATATTCATCTAGGTTGCTATAAATAATGTAATTACTGTATGTGCTGAAGGTAATTAATTCTGCCCAATATGGAAACAAAAAGTGGATTTAAGACAGCATTGTCCAAGAGACAGTTGTGCAGCAACTCCATGTTTCACTACTACCGCCTTTTGTTGCTTTTTTTATTACCCATTGTTGAAGTATTTAGTAATAATCGGAATCTATGGTTTGCAACTAAATGTGAATGTAGGATATATTTTAAAATTATGCATGAATGTTTTACCAATCCGTGGGCGTTTGATGACTTGCTCCTCTGCAGGTGGCATTAAAGGCTGCCAATCTGTTACGCTTGAAGTACCATCTATCAGGTAAAAGAAAACATAAGACAGCACACTGCATGAAAATGCTTCAATACAAAATGACAAAGATGGTATAACAACAAGACTTCTGCAAGCATAAGGATAATTTGCTATTATTTAACTTAGCATTCACTAAAGAATTCCAAATAATCTTAAAATGTATGAAAGAACAGGTAGGGAAATTCTAGACAAAAAAAACAATATTAACTCTTAAACATCCTGAATATGTGCAGCTCTGACCAAAAAACCCTCTGCTTTCATTTTCATTTTTTCTTAGCTTAATTTATTTGGGTACAATATTATAAACTTTATCAAATAAACAAAGCTTCCTTAATAGCACTGCTTCCTAGGCAATTATTTACAAAGAAAGGTTGATTGTTGACTAATTTGTAGCTCAGAACTTAATTTAAAAGGTGCTGAGGTTTATTTTGCAGAGCATTATATAAAGAAAATAGGGATTTACATTTCATATTATGTAGAATTATCAAAGAATAATTACAAGCCATTAAATAATAAAGAGGACATGTTTTTCTATGCTGATCAAAAAAAAGCAGCCCAATTTTACTTTCATTTCAGTTGCTTTGGGAACTTTTAAACATTTAACTTTCTTTGCTTATGATTTTATTTCATTTGTTGTGTGTTTTTTTTTATGTTTCTATCTTTTTTTGTACCTGTGGCCATTACCAAAAAGCAAGCTGTCAAGAAACGGGTTTGAGAGAGGAGGGAAAAAGTCAGCTGCCTCTGGTCAAGAAAAGCAGTTTTTAACCAGAAAACGCTTAATCCCAGTTAAATTAACTGATTTAAAAAAAAAAAATGAATTACCTGTATTTGCCAAAGGTACTGTTTCTGTGGGTTGATTCTTTAAAGCATCAGCTGAACAAATACAAAGGGCAGAATGAATAAATATATTAGTGAATAAACATTATTTTAAAATATTGATAAAAATCATTCAAGCGGTTCTAAAGAACTTTTCGTTTTGGTCGATTTTACCTGGAAACAGATAAATATAATGTTTCACAATAAGTACACATACTGTATAGATCCCGGCAGGAAGGTGCTACATTGCCTGAATATCAGCCTTGCACAATTTACCATTTGTTGTTGTTAGCATCACAGGAACCAAATGATGGGACCATATAAGGGCATCTGCACATTGTGTAGGCGTTACCTTCCGTTCTGAATGGCTGCAAGAGATTCCGTCTGAAAGGGGTCAGATCAGCAGCCACATGGTGTAACTTTCTTTGAGCTAAGGCTACAGAACTGCCTGAATCAAAACCAGAGCTGACATTATTTCAGACGTTATGGCTCTTTCTCTGCAAAACCTTTGTTTGGGCCCACACCCAAAAAAAAATGCTCTATTTACTTATCTGCTAATGGGCACAGCTAACATGAAACAGCACAGGTGTGGCTACTGGTTAACTTCGTCGCCCAGAGCTCACCATCTCTGCTCTTGCTGGAAGTTCCTTTGAAGCCCTTAATATCAGAGTCACGGGACTCATGGTACCTGTAGCTCCTTATGTGATGATCATTTTGGCATTTTGAGGATAGACGTGGATGAGATGATACTAGCTACTGAATCCAAAGAGCGGCATCAGATGCCACGCGGTTCTGTAACGTTAAGTGCAGGACAGATATGACTATGCTGCAACCAAACCAAGCTCAATTCGGGTTCTGTTTGATGCATGAGGGCTGTGACAAGTGGCCTTCACTCA
Source organism: Cyprinodon tularosa (assembly GCF_016077235.1). Taxonomy (NCBI): domain Eukaryota; kingdom Metazoa; phylum Chordata; class Actinopteri; order Cyprinodontiformes; family Cyprinodontidae; genus Cyprinodon; species Cyprinodon tularosa. Next base: position 1,261,112 of record NW_024038997.1, on the reverse strand, counting down.
CTGATGGGAAATGTTTGGTAACTTCCTGATAAGAAGCTGCTAGCAAATTAAAACCATAAAATGCTAAAAGAAGGAACATAAAGGATGATAATAAAAAACTGCCAAAATGACTCATCGGTAGTTAAATCCTAAAAGAACGCGAGACTTGCTCTCCTAAATGACATTAAGAGACACCCCCATACAGGGGAGCATGGTGAGGTTTTTTTATAATTTAAAAACTAGCATAGATGTGTTAAAGATCATCAGAATAAGAGGTCGGGAGACAATTTGAATTTTACAGAGCCCGATTTTTATGCCACACCCTGGTCAGCAATGAGCCAAAGGCAGCACTGCAGCATTTCTTTCAGCAAGTGGAGTTTAATGAGCAGATTCTTTTATGTAATTTGTTTTTGTTTCTTTAGGCAGAGAGCCGCGCTGAATAGGATGTTGTTCAGTCATCCAACAGATATTCAACCTAAAAACTCTCTCAGAGTAAGGTCATTAAAGGAAATCTATTAGGTAGGTTACTGATAAAGACATTTTATCCAAAAGTGATCATAGTAAAGCACTTTTTCACACTTACTGCTGGCATATCCAGCCACAGACATGAGCTTCGACTCCAGATGCATAGGGATGTCTTCACATAAAAGACAAACCCTCTGAAGGAAGTTGCAGCATTCTGCAGGGTTAGCATGTGTGAAGTACTCCAGCATGGCTTTAATGTGGTCTGGTGCTGTAGCAGAGCCGATGGTTGGTGCCTTGTTAAGCATAACGGCGTCACTAGGCATCGTTTGGCAGAGATGCATTATGACGGAGTCCGTCTGACAGCGAAGGATGCTGAGCAGTTCTGAGTATTCCTGAGCCAAGATGGAGTTCACATTTTCATCGGCAGGGTCCAGGTCCTCATCCATGATCAGACTCCATCAGCTGATGAACGCAAAAAAAAATCACAAAAAACTATCAATATTAATTTATATTGATTATAAGAATAATATGAGATTCACATTTTCCACTTGCCGTAATCAGGGATGTAACCATCAGAAAATAACAATCGAATGATTTTCAGTCAGTGAACGCAGCAAACATAAATGCTACATGTTTTGACAAACAATCACAATCTTTAATGTCAAAGTAATTAGTGTGAAGACATAACTCTGGTTCTTAAACTGGGGCAGTGATGGTGGAATAGTGGTGAGGATAGCTGCCTTCCTACCAGTTGACCTGGGTTCGTTTCCCAGCCCTTGCAAAGTCTCATAGGGGTGTGGCAACCTAGTGGTTAGAGCATTGCGCTTAGGTCTCAGAGGTTCTGAGTTCAAAACCCACGGACTGCTACTCTGGGTCCCTGAGTAACACCACACTGCTCCCCGGGCGCCGAACAATGGCAGCCCACATCTCCCTAAGGGGATGGGTTAAATGCAGAGAGGTCATTTTGTTGCTCTGTACTTGTGACACAATAAAATTGTATTCTATTCTAAAAGTAATTCTGCAGTGCAGCTCCCTCTCACACAGTGTGATGTCACCTCTGCTCCTCATCAACAGCGTGATCATGTTAAATGGATAAAAACAAGTCATGAAAATACATCAGGATCATGATATCATGGTTTTATGACAGAATTAAACCAAAGTTTACAACAGCTTCTCACTGCATTATTCCATCAGTAAAAATCTACCTCTGCATATATGATGTGGTGATTATTACAGATAAAAAACATGTATTTACTTTAACAACGTTGATATTTAAGATTTTTGGGCAAAACCTAAATATTGGGAAGAATTTTATACATTTTTACTCTTCTGACTAACACAGGGCCTATAATAAGATGTTAACTGCTTAGTTAGTTGGTAGTTTGGGTGCTTTTAGCCGGTTAGCTTAGTTAAGCGATAGACCCAGAGATTTCTCCAAAGCAATTTTGTTTAGAATACACCAAATATAGAGATGGGGCTTTATCAGGCTGTGGACGTTATGCATACAAAATTGTAAAAGAATGGTGGAAATTGCATGATCAAATAGATCTAATTAATACATTCTAAAGGATTATCTTTAAATCATTGTCAGAATTGGTAAAGTTTCCAATGTAGTTATTCAGAAATTGTCAATAACTGTTTTGATATTTTGCTGTTTTTCACTGTCTCTTCTCTCACGCGCCACATGCTGCTCAGCTGATCGCAATGCTCAGTCCCTTCTCCAAAATGAAGCATAATTTCAAATGATTGCACGTCTCCTTATTGAGAAGGGGAAGAAACCAAAATGTGTGATGCATATTTTAGTTTAAGTATACCTTTATTTATTCCTATATAGGATGATTATTTGTCTTTATGCTCCTCAAATTATTCATTTTGTAAGTCACAACATAGATATCTGCTCCTATCCTTCCTAGTTTTCTTCTAAACCGGAAATATTTACAAAACAAGTCACGTGGCTTTCTGACACACGGAAAAAATGCTGCTGATTAGCAGAGCACAGCAACTGACATCAGAGAGGAAATAAACTGCATTTTCCTTCACCCTGCACAACCAGGGAAACCTTGGGTAACTTCCTCTCTTCACCAGGAGTCTGATTAAAAGCACCTTAAATCCTTCTTGATTGATCTCTGCTAAAATCAGCAGAGCTGTCCAAGCTTATATGCTCTAATTTGCGCATTTGTGCATGCAGACTGGAAAAACTGGTGAGAGGAGCCAGCTCTGTGATTGACAAGAAGCGGGGGCTCTCTGAGGACGGTGGCAGAGACAAGGATACTTAACAAACTGCTGGACATTATGGACAATGCCAGCCACCCTCTGCACGCTGTCTTCACCACTGGAGCCTGATGAGTGGGAGATAGCTCCTTCATAAATGTAGGACCAAGATACTGCTGACTCCTTTTTTCCTCAAGCCATCAAGCTGTACAGCTCCTCACTTGGGGGGAGGAGAAGGTGATAGGAAGAAGAACAAGGATCAGCACCTCCCTCCTTGGACACCTTGTGCAAAACATTACTTACTGTCACTTGTGCAATATTCTTCTCTCTCACTGTAAAATAATACATGCCAACTACTGTGTAGCCTCTGTCATTTTTTCATTTATAAGGTCAGTACATCTCTGCAGTGCAAGTGCAATAATCCAAGTCAACTGTGTAGTCTTCCCTTAGCTCTCTGCTGTGTTGTGCAGATATTTTTGTATCTAAAGGAAACATGTTCCAGGACATTGCAACTTTTCTAATGCTTTTTTTTTGTACTATATACACTCTATACACTTTTATTTTTATCTTTAATGGCATCTTGCTTTAACTCTGTGCACTCTATATAAGCTACTGGAACCAGAATCTCCCTGAAGGAGTAATCCCAGGGGATTAATAAAGTTGATTTGTATAAATAATATGTTTTAATATAGGAGTAATACACGCCTTAATTCAAAATGGTTAAAAGTATCATTGTAAAAAAAAAAGACTTTGGCAAACCAATTTTCAAAGTGAATTCAGGTGAAATATTCCGCCCATAAAAGATTAAGCATGAAAGGGACCACGTGACCGTATGAAACATTACAATAAACCTGTGGATGTTTTATTTTCTTTTTATTAATGAAATAATTAATAAAATTGGTGTTCTTTCGCTGTAAAAGTTTGCGGTATATTAATGAATTTGGGTTTGAGGCGCGAAAGTTTAGAGATTTGCGTCATGCGTAATTTACTAACCTTCCCCTAATGGTTTATTATACATATTACTTAGAAGCAGGTGATATTTAATGTTCGTCTCTGTGGATTTATTGGGCTGCTCCTCCGTGGGACACATGCAGACTCAGCGCTGCTTTGACAGTGACCTGAAATAACTTCCTGCCGAGGTCGGTTGAGGTAACGATCGCCACACTCCTGCGTCATTTAGTCTGAATTCCATTGAAACCTCACAGGAGCTAACTGCACCGGCTCACACTTCATCTACTTTTCATTATTTGACTTCTTTTGGAATGAAATAATCAGATAAACGGACTTACCACCGACTGGTGTCGCAGACCGCTCTCCGCTGTGTTCAGGCACCCTGTTTTTTGAAAACGAAACCATACAGGGTTAGGGTTAGACATTTTTGGTTTCGTTTTGAACTCTGCCAACATGGACGTCTACAGGAACAGAGTCACGTTTAACTTATTATACGATATTTGGGTTTTAATTAGACATTCGGGGACACTGAGGGTTTTGTAGTGGATAAATGCGTTATGCTCAATAGATTTTATCCAGCTGCGTGAGACTGGACTGGAGTCCAGCCTGTGCAGTATACAGGAACCGCCATCTCTCATGGCGCTGCGGCAGGACGCACAACAGCACAGAGAGCAATGGCTGAGCCGAAGGAATCAAATACTTTAATAAGGATGGCCAGGCAATAATGTACACTGAGGGGTGTGGGCGAAAACGGATTGGCACCAGAACCTTATGGTCAATCTACACTGTTTCAACAGGAACAAGCACAACATCCATATTTCTGAATAAAAACAAACCAGTTTCCAAATATGGAGGACCAATCCTGCCACAATTAAAAATAAATACAGATGTTAAATGCTCCAAAAAATAAATAATACAATAAATAAATGTAGGTAGAAATTAAATTGTAGGGTGAGACATAGAATGTATATCTCTCTTTTAATTAGCTTCTTTATTTATTTGCCTTCGTGATAATTACCTTATTTATTTATAGTGCACTATAATCTTCAACTTTATTTTTTTTTTTAAGTATTTATTTATGTGCATGTTATAATATTTTTGTCTGTATTATTCTTTCTTTGTATTTTTTTACCCTAGTTATTTCTTCCATGCTATTTATTTCTGCTTGTCGTCTTTACATTTCTGTATGCATTTCTGCTTCATTATGCAAATTAGGCTTCAATATGCAAATTAGCAAGGGGTGTGTCATTGGGGGTCACTTCCCCGAGTCCCCCAATGACCATGGGTACCACTGATTTCCCACTTCAACCTTGGGGTTTCCAGCCCATACTCTGCACCGATGTTCCTGTACAGTACCTCGATGTAAGCTTTCGCTGCCAGTATCTTACACCCTGCAATTATGTGCTGGATTGTCTCAGGGACCTCTTTGTCCCCTCAGACATTCTTTGCACCTGGGGTCTTGTCTGGTGTGGTTGATCCGGGCCTCTGTTGCTCTGGTGCCCAGGGCCTGCTCCTGTGCAGCCATGATGAGTGCCTCTGCAGTGTCTTTCAGTCCGGCTTTGTCTAGCCATTGGTAGGATTTCCTGATATCTTCCACTTCAGCTATGTTTCGGTGGTACATCCCTTGTAGGGGCTTATCCTCCCATGATGGAACCTCTAGCACCTGTCTTCTGTTGCCCATTGTCTGAGACATTCACTGAGGATGTCGTCTGTTGGAGCCTTGTCATGCTCACTACACCTCGCCCTCCCCATATATATATATATATATATATATATATATATATATATATATATATATATATATATATATATATATATATATATATATATACATATACATTTTATTTATGTAAAGGCTTTGAAAAGAATAGCCTCCTTCTTCATGCGCATGTATATGTATATAATATATATTTCCCACATTAACTGAAATAAAAAGAAAAAAAAGCTCACATTTGGCAATAATAATAACAAATCCCTTCAAAGAGTTTTAAAAAAGAGTTTTGGAATAAGTAGACACATTTATCAGGACAAAATCACTTTAGTCAAACACAACATAAATTTACCATTCATTATGATTTAACAAAAATTCTTAACAGAAATAAAACATTAACATTCCAATGAATAAATTGCTAAATCATTTCTTTGCTCTCTTTTGTAAATCAGATTACAAAACTATTCCTCTATAAATCTCATAGATACTATTTATTACAGTACAATCTTTAAAATATCACTTAATAATATATAAATAAGATATATATATATATATAACAATATCAAAATGTATTATTAGAAAACTTTGTGTTTATCATTTTAATATTTAAATGCAATATATATAACTGCATGTATATATTTCATCCAGTTTGACTTCAGTTTAAATAGTTTTTAATCGGAATAAATATTTGTAATTTAACTGAAAGGTCAATAAATAATTTGTTTTAGTATTTCAAGGGGTTGTGATGTGTAATAGATTATTGTGATATTATCTTTGACTTTTCTTAAATGTGATTAAAATGAGATCTGAGGTGCCTCCTATTCATTCTGACAGCAGCTGTCTGATTATGGTCTGACCCAAGATGGCCGCCCTATAGGCACGTCGGCCTCGCTTGGTAGAGGCGGGGGGGGTGTTTTGCTGCATGCGGTGCTGTGTTCAACAGTGCACAAATAACCATACATGCCTGCAATAACATTTATGCGCTCTTTCAATTACTATATGCAAGGTTGTGATTAACTATTTCACTATTGTGATTGCTTAATACACTCTTGTGGTTTTTGGTAGGAATTTGACACCATACAGGTGGACAATTCTGTAGAATTGGTTACTCTCATGAAATGTTGGCATCTGTTGGTCCTACAAGAAAGGCTAATTTGGGGCTGTTCAATTCTGTAGACGCTGATGTCATTGTGAAATCTGCAGCATTGGGTTGAACATGTTGCCCCAAAGTGTGGGGCCATACCGGGCAGGTTTACAAAGCAGTTGATCTCTACAGGGAACTTACCTGAGGAACAGGAACTCCAAAGATACAGTGATAGACTTCATTCAGTTGGTACAGTGCTGTTTTATTGTCATGGTCAGAAACCTTTAAAGCTACAGTGTGTAACTTTTAGCGACATCTAACGTCCAGACTGCAGACTGCAGCAACACGAACATCTCCCCCCCACCGCTTCTCCCCCCAAACAGTACGGCGAGCGTTACGGGACAAAATGTCTTCCAACACGTCCGCATCACCTACCTTCTCAAGTGATGAGGTTTGTTTACATAGATAATTTTACAGATAGTATTTCATTAGTCTGTGTAGGGTATAGATTTCATGTAGACTTAAGATAATAAATATACCCGTTATTTTTTCTACATCGTTGTGACGTTTTTGGCAATCTCGCAATCGCTAGTTTGTTGGCTCTGCGCTGCCGTAGCACAAAGATGTCTGCCTCCATGGCTGCGAGACCCGCTCCTATGTAATTATAAATAACGAATTCTAAGGCAACGCAAATATTAAGGTTAAGAGGCTGAGCTCGTAGATGATGATAAATAACATAGTTATGTATAATATATTACATTTCTGACTGTATATCCCTGTAATTATTACACAATGTAGCTTTAAGGTAATGTATTAATAGCAAACAGTTGCCACTTGGTGGCAGCAAAGACCACTCATGATTCACAGCAGAAAAGGCAAACTCCTCAAACATACAGTAACCAAGCCTTGGCAACAACTGAGTTAAGTTCACTTAGGTATACAAACATCAGGATATTCTATAAAGAAAATATTTTTGAGTAGCTAGACAGGTACCAATGTGTGACATTCACATACATGAATTCATGAAACTAAATCCATCCATCCTTTTCTCCTGTTTATTCCATGGGGCCAGTGCCTATCTCAGGCAACCTATGGGAAAAAGGCGTTATACACCCAGGACAGATCGCCAGTCTGTTGCAGGGCAACACAGAGACATACAACCATGCACACACCTGACACCTAAGGACAATTTAGAGAAGCCAGTTAACCTAACAGTCATGTTTTTGGACTGTGGGAGGAAGCCGGAGTACCCAGGGAGAACCCACCCATGCAGAGGGAGAACATGCAACTCCATGCAGAAAGACCCCAGAGCTGGGAATCAGAACTTTCTTGCTGCAAGGCAACAGTGCTACTCAATGTGCCACAGTGCATCTCAAAAATGTAATTATAGGTGGAATGAAAAATAAAAAATTTTAAACTTTCTATGTTGTTCAGATAATAATGTCAAACAATGATTGAGATTATCTAGGTAAAAATCCCATACAGCTGAGTGCTCCCATTGTTATAAATCTAAATACATGCATAGGTCAATAATGTGGGAATGGAAAGAAAAAGTATTCATATCTATTAGATATGCAGGTTCCTGCTCCATAAGCGGCTGAGCTTTAATCTGATCCGCAGCTTAGATCAGCAGGCCGTGCCACTTAGCAACGGGCTGACGGACCGAGCGTACCATCAAGGTCCAGTGCTCGTCTTCTGAGTGTCTGTCCTTCTTTACACTCAGCTGTCCGAGCAGACATTTGGAGGATCTGCCAGTTGCCAGGGTCTCGTAAACCCAGACTAAGATTTTAGTCTGCTCCAGAGGGAAGTCTGGCAGGGTGAACATGAGGACCTCATTGAAGACGGTGACCGGGCTGCGGGGGACTGCAGAAGTCTTCTGATACCTCATTTTGCTCTGATTGTACTGAATACTGATCCTGGCATACAGAGCTGTATAAGACATACACATAAAGTGAGTAGAGGTGTAGGAAATCTCTGTTCTGTTTTAGGTGTCAGAATTACCTGTAGCAGAGAATATCTCAGTGATGGCTGTTCGGACCTTCAACAGGCCAATCTCAAGCCTCTGAGAGGTTGGGAGATACTTTAATGACAGCAGTACTTCACCAACGAGATCCTGCACAGAGAGAGATTTAATTTCCCCCACTGGTCATAAGGGAATTTTATTTTTTATCCTCAAACTAGCCTTTCTGTGATTAAGTGCCTGGATTAACCTTACCTTCTGTGGTATCTGGAGATCTTCTTGTAGCTCTAGAGGGTAGGAGATGTTTAGCTGACCCAGAGGAACCCTGACCTCTCCAAGCACTGTGTGTCTGGAAAACTTATCAAAGTCCCTCACCTGATACAGACACATAAGCAACAAATCAGTTGTAAATTTGAATTCATTTCATCAGTTTGGATGTCATCTTCATCTGTCATTCTTTGAATATTTTTTTTTGGTCCAATCATATTGTTAATTAAGAAGTCTTTGTGTGCTGCAGCACCTCCATCCTAAGGGTGATGTGACGAAGCGTGTCCCTTTTCTCTGGCAGAATGCAGCTAAACTGATCTCCATACAAAGGGTTGCAGCTGCCTTTCACAACGCGAGTGCGCCACTCCTGCAGCACTGTCCACAGCACAGGTGCCGTTGCTTGACCCTTACAAGATCACAGTTAAACCAACAACATGTCACGTGTGTCTGTTTATAGTGTTGGAAATTGACAGACAGTACATTTTCAGAATTACCTCCTGTTCTTTTAATCCTTCCAGTTCTGTTCCCTCCAATCCAGCACACATGAGGCGGATCTTCACAAATGGCTGCAGGCCAAAGGCCTGGCTGCTGTCCTCCAGCCCCTCCACCTGCAAAACTGTGACCACCAAACGCGCCTGCAGCTGGTCGTAGTAGATAGAGAAGCGGAGTGATCCATGAACCTGATAAAGGACATTTATGATCAAATTAGATTCTGTGATAGTTTTGTATTAACAAAGCATTGTTTTGTAGATGTTTCTCCTCCCTGGAATTGTGTAAAGTTATCTTGAGATGTTCTGAGCTGTGAAGTAAATAAAAAATAGTTGTTTCTGGATCTACTCACACTCCTTATCCCTTAATCTTTATATTCATTTAGTCTCTTAATTATTTATTTTCTATGTTTCCTTACTTCCATTTTTTCTTTATAATGATAATATTGTGATATATTCTGTTTGATTAACTTTTATTATACAATTTTAAGAACTGGTTAGGATCAGATAACATTTTGTTAATAATTCCTCACTGACTTGCATTACAAGGATAGGTGACCTAAGGTTTGTTAGGAGGAAAGCAGTAAGAATGAAAAGATAGTTGGCAGCTTATAGAGACACATCTGAGACTGTTATACTATATAAGATTGGATTTTATAATGGGACAGTCTGTAGTTGGCACGATAAGAAAGATGCATAAAAATTAGTTTAAGTTTTATTCACACCTCCTATTACACCTACGATTAGAAAAAAAAAATGTGACACATTTTTTTTGGCAGCACATGTGGCAGCTCATAACCTCTTGCAGGGCTGATCCCAGTGTTTCTTAAAATCTACTGTAATCATAATTTCTGTGTTTTTATTCAATGCAACCACGCTGTTTCCAATTAGGAGCCACAGTGCTGATGTCTGTTTCCATTGCTCTGCCTCATTTAGGTGAAAGTGTTGAAGTCTAGTTCCACTTGGTGTTGGGTCCCAATAGGGCAGGGATGTCAAAGTCAAATACACCGAGGGCCAAAAAAACAAATCTGCTACAACCGGAGGGCCGAACTGGTTAAATGTTAATTAAAAAATATTGAAATGAACATAGCCTATTGAACCAAGACCTAACACATTGTTGTTGTTTTAAAAAAAAAATATTAATATCAATATTATTAACAAACTTTTATCATATTAATAAACCTATAAAGATTAATACATAAATGAAAAGGCATGCATTAAAAACCGAAAACGCATTACTGTGCTGCTCTATGATCCTACGGACAACTGCTTTCAGAAAACAGGGGAAAATATGATTGTGTTTTTCTTTTATCTATATTTTTTTTGCTGTGCTTTGCATGTTTGGATTGTTTTGGTTTTTGATTTCCCCCCTTTAGCAATCCAAGCACACTGAGCTGAAGCTGAGCTATCTAATGGCCAATTTATGCTTCAGACGCATATCCTCTGTAATTGTCAAATCTGTCTCTATGTGTGACCACGTCCCACGCTTAAAGGTTCTCCACTGCCGTCGCGCACCTCAAAAAAACCCTGACTACGTGTCAGAAGATCGCCAACCTGCGCAGACCTCAAGGGGAAGTGCGCAGAGAAAAAGCAGCGGTGATTGGTCCTTGGTATGTATTTCTGGCTGTCTGTGTGGTCGTCCTTCTCTATTCGGTGCCGGAGTGTTTAAAAACCGAGGAACAACTACAATGGACAACTACGACTAAAGGTTAATCGATCTTTTTGCCAACTCCATTAGCAGCACCTGTTCCACTTAGATTTCTAGCAACTCTAGATCCTTCTCTGTGACCGTGATATCTTGAAGACGCGCATTTGTTGTTTTGGAAGATAAAAACTCCTGCTAGTGCCGCCAAAGTTCTCACATTTCTCGAATAGGCTCCCCCTAGCGCTTTGCCAGGAGCTGCTGTGTGTCCCTAGAAATTCCCGACCGATGGTGCAGAAGCATAACAGCAAAACTGGTTCACGACCAGACCCAAGCGACATTTGATGCGTGCGGTTTCAGTAACACGGAGCACAGTAACTCCGCTGCACAAATTCTGCGCGCAGGTGTCAGCAGAGGCTGATTAAAGCCAAAATAAAAGGAGCCTGGATGGAAGGAGAGGGGAGATGATCCTGCAAGTGATAGAGACGGACACGCTGCTGAGCAAGGGGCAGGTGGGATCCGAACGCCAAGCACAGAACACCACGAGGTGAACAGACGGCACAGTCAGGGCAGAGGTCTGCGCCTGCAGTAGCGCTCCATCTTGATCAGAGTATCGGTAGGAAATAGGTCCTCCGACAGAGTCTTAGTGCAGGGATGCTGGCGGTTTCCTGCATCTTTCCTTTAACTAGATCGGTCTGAAAAGCGGTCACAATCATGTTTTCCCCTGGGAATGTAGTGTTGGTGCGGTTCTGTTTCACGCAATGCAATGCAACGGTAGCCTGCAAAGTCACAGCTGCGGCAAAAGTGGCCATGGTTCTAATGGTAATTAAATATCATCCAGGGGCCCATGGATAAACAATTTGCAGGCCAGATCTGGCCCACAGGCCTTGACTTTGACACATGTGCAATAGAGGATGTTTTAACATTATGGAATCTCTTCATGGCACAAAAAAAGTTGGGAGGAGAAGCGGAGGCATCTGATCCCAAACAAGTTATGTTTCTGCCTGGTATCTTACCAATTGTACATAAGGACTTTAAAAAGGGACCAAACCAATAAAATAATTTCAGATAATGTGCAAAATGCGACCCTTTTTATGAAGGAACATTTTTCAGTGTAGAGACGGATCTTAAAAAGATTAAGAATGAAATGTTATTTTTTTCCTGTATCTATTACCTTCCTACTGGTTTCATGCTCTCCTATGCCACGCTCTCCTTGGCTGGGTTCTGATGGAAATGATGCCTGGGACAAACAGCGACTCAGTCTGCGAGCTTCAGAGCTCACATCCTCCACCTGCAGACATAAGTTTGGCTTGAAATACTGATACCAGCTTTACTTATATATAAAATCTTTCAGACGTACTCATGAATCTTCCCTATAACGGATAACAATCTGCACTGATTTACAAAACTATAATGTCCTTTATATTTAATCACATTAAGACTACAAACTTGAAGGTACTTCACTGAGGGTTTTATGATTTATTCAATAGTTAGGAACCAGTCAAAGCCCAGACACAAATCCAATTAAAGATTTGTAGGAATGAGCGGGGTTCCTCAGCCGGACTCATGCTGCAACCAGGCTGAAGTCTCCAAGGTGGTCAAAAAACTCCATGGTGGTAAGATTTTGGTTGTGGATGAGATCCGCCCAGAGTATCTCAGGTATGTTATGGATGTTATTAGGCTGTAATTCCCAGTTTACAGACCTATTGAATGTTGAGTGGCAATCTGGGACAATGCCCCTGGACTGGCAGACTGGGGTGTCACTACGATGTGTTCCAACTGCAGGGATATCACACTTCTCAGCCTCCGTGGAAAGGGTGCCAGGGTGCTGGAGAGGAAAATCCACCTGATTGACGAACCCCAGCTTCAGGAGGGATAGTGTGGTTCCAGTCCTGGCCATGGCACAATGGACCAGCACTACACCTTGTGTAGAAATTGACCTTGTGTTTTAATGTTTAGCCACAATCTTACTGCTAGTATTCAGTTACGAAGATCAGCAGACTATCCAAATAACTGTTGGAGTGAAGTCAAAAACACCTGACATGGAAGTGAGCACCGCACAAACACCACACCCATCAGGTGCTTTTCTCAACCCACTTCTCCTCGGGTGTAATTACATTGCTTATGACATATTCACCACCACCTTATGACAAGTGTTTGCTTGGTGTCATTGTGTGACAGATGGAAATGTAAAATAGAAGCATGACCTAAAATATGTCCTAGTATTTTTTATGAAACAGAAATATCTTGGTGTGTTTGATAACTCTAGGTCTACACTTCCCTTTGATGACTAGAATAGATTCTCTCAGTAAAGACCTGATAAAATAGATAGCATCAGATATGCTATCTATCTATCTATCTATCTATCTATCTATCTATCTATCTATCTATCTGTCTGTCTGTCTGTCTGTCTGTCTGTCTGTCTGTCTGTCTGTCTGTCTGTCTGTCTGTCTGTCTGTCTGTCTGTCTATCTATCTATCTATCTATCTATCTATCTATCTATCTATCTATCTATCTATCTATCTGTCTGTCTGTCTATCTGTCTATCTGTCTGTCTATCCGTCTGTCCGTCTGTCCGTCCATCTATCTACCTGTCTAATTTCCTGGGTAAAGTCTCTAATTATGTATCTCTTTTTAAAGTGATATTCCTTAATATGAATCATAATTTACATACAGTACAAGAAATCAATCTATTTATTAGGCTGCTTGGGTTGCATTTACTTGACTTCCAGAAGCTTTATATTATGTTTAAGTCACATTTGGTGAGTTTTCTTCTCACTCTTGAACAGAGGTGGGTAGTGACTAGTTACATTTACTCAGTTACATTTGCTTGAGTAACTATTATTTAAAAAAAACTGTACTTTTAGTAGTTGTTCATCAATTTACTTTTTACTTGAGTAAAAATAGGATCAAGTATCACCACTCTTACTTTAGTAAAATTTCTAGCTACTACATCCATTGAGAGTAACCTCACTTCATAAAAGCAAGCCTGTTCTAAACAAATATGCACAATTGAGAGACACACATTCTTCATACTTTTCATACTAAAGACTTAATCTTTAAAAATTTTTTCCATCTGCTGAGTCTGTCGTGTCATATTGAGATTAAGTGAAAATACGGTAAACAGCATACTGTGACCTATTGTACATACTGTAACTATTGATTTTGTAAATTGTATAACTCAAAAATAAATTGTTATGATCATGGGTACTAAGAAGATCAGTTTCTCGGTACTTGAGTAGGCTTTTTAACCAAATACATGTTTTCTCTTATGTTAGTAATTTCTGTAAAGGCTACATTTTACTTCTAAAAATATAATGATTACCTACCTCTGCTCTTGAATAAGGTTAGAAACCCCTGATGCATGGATGGATGGATGGATGGATGGATGGATGGATGGATGGATGGATGGATGGATGGATGGATGGATGGATGGATGGATGGATGGATGGATGGATGGATGGATGGATGGATGGATGGATGGATGGATGGATGGATGGATGAAACTTTCCAATATACAATTATCTGCTCTGAGCATTGACTAAAAGGCTGCAGATTTTTTTTAAATCCTCTTTATCCAGAATTGAATGCTGGTCATAATAGAGTTGTTTAAAAATTACCGTTGTACTTGGGGGAACTGAGTAGTTTTCAGCTGTTGATGGTTTTTCATCCGAATACAACAGATCCCTGTTCACTGAAACAAAAAGCATAAACAACCTTAAATCAATGAACGTGTTTTCTTGATCGGATAACAGTCCCAACCAGAATAAGCTGCTCAGTGTGACAGAGGGATCCCATCTGACCTGTGTCTTCTTGACTGGGGTATGAGGTGTATGTCTGGGAGAAGCATCTGCAGATCTGCCAGATCAAGATTCCCAGTGCTGCGAGAAGGAGTAGGATAGAGATTCCCAGGATGCAGTACTTGACGGCTTCTGAGAATGGCATCCTGAGCTGTCCGCTGGTTGAAAGCAGCCCCATATCGACTGGAAGCTCCACAAAAGTCAGCATGTCTCTCTGCATCCATGTAGCCTCTGTGCACTCTTTAGAGTGGCGAGAAAGCAGTTTTTTCATTGTTTTGTTATTTTCAAAGGTAACAGATTTTGTAATTTTAAAGCATTTTTGTTTTGTTCTCTAGATAATATTCAGCCTTTTTTATAAACGTGTGATTTTTTTTAATGTTGTTGTTTGTTGATAACATTTGATATGTTTTTAAGTTTTATTGGTTTTGTTTTATATTGTGTGTCTTTGCTTTAATTTCCTGACTCTACTACTTTATATCTGTTTTGTTTCTTCCTCTTCCTGCTCTCAATGAAATCAGATTTGAGTTTGCATCCTACACCACCAGCATTTCTTAGCTCCAACATCAATATTCCGTCAATTTCCTTTTTTAAAATAATTTTAAGCTTTGCTGTGGTTTTATTGTTATCAATGCTTGGCAGTGGCTCCCTTCATTTTGGATGTATGTGTCCTAATAATAATTAAAAGAATATATGTCTTTATTCATTCCTGGCTGTTAAACCAGTGCTAAGTCTTTTGTCTCCCTGATACTAGAATGCAATTTAGTAAAAAGAAAAATAAGAAAGAATAGGTGTAAGGCTGCTGCTTGGTTGTACGCAGAGAATATTATCTCCTATCAGATATGCTATAGTCAAATAACATAACTTGCTAACTTACTATGCAAATCGTGATGGGTTTTAGAAGGAGAATCATCACACAGAGAATTCCAGTATGAATAAAATATATATCATATACACTATATTGCCAAAAGTATTTGCTCACCCATCCAAATTATTGGAATCAGGTGTTCCAATCACTTCCATGGCCACAGGTGTATAAATTCAAGCACCTAGGCATGCAGACTGTTTTTACAAACATTTGTGAAAGAATGGGTCGCTCTCAGGAGCTCAGTGAATTCCAGCGTGGAACTGTGATAGGATGCCACCTGTGCAACAAATCCAGTCGTGAAATTTCCTCGCTCCTAAATATTCCACAGTCAACTGTCAGCTGTATTATAAGAAAATGGAAGTGTTTGGGAACGACAGCAACTCAGCCACGAAGTGGTAGGCCACGTAAACTGACGGAGCGGGGTCAGCGGATGCTGACGCGCATAGTGCGAAGAGGTCGCCAACTTTCTGCAGAGTCAATCACTACAGACCTCGAAACTTCATGTGGCCTTCAGATTAGCTCAAGAACAGTGCGCAGAGAGCTTCATGGAATGGGTTTCCATGGTCGAGCAGCTGCATCCAAGCCATACATCACCAAGTGCAATGCAAAGCGTCGGATGCGGTGGTGTAAAGCACGCCGCCACTGGACTCTAGAGCAGTGGAGACGCGTTCTCTGGAGTGACGAATCGCGCTTCTCCATCTGGCAATCTGATGGACGGGTCTGGGTTTGGCGGTTGCCAGGAGAACGGTACTTGTCTGACTGCATTGTGCCAAGTGTAAAGTTTGGTGGAGGGGGGATTATGGTGTGGGGTTGTTTTTCAGGAGCTGGGCTTGGCCCCTTAGTTCCAGTGAAAGGAACTCTGAATGCTTCAGCATACCAAGACATTTTGGACAATTCCATGCTCCCAACTTTGTGGGAACAGTTTGGAGCTGGCCCCTTCCTCTTCCAACATGACTGTGCACCAGTGCACAAAGCAAGGTCCATAAAGACATGGATGACAGAGTCTGGTGTGGATGAACTTGACTGGCCTGCACAGAGTCCTGACCTCAACCCGATAGAACACCTTTGGGATGAATTAGAGCGGAGACTGAGAGCCAGGCCTTCTCGTCCAACATCAGTGTGCGACCTCACAAATGCGCTTCTGGAAGAATGGTCAAAAATTCCCATAAACACACTCCTAAACCTTGTGGACAGCCTTCCCAGAAGAGTTGAAGCTGTTCTAGCTGCAAAGGGTGGACCGACGTCATATTGAACCCTATGGATTAGGAACGGGATGTCACTTAAGCTCATATGTGAGTCAAGGCAGGTGAGCAAATACTTTTGGCAATATAGTGTATATACATATATATAAAACATTCACCAGAAAATTCACCAAAATATAAACAAGTGTTATGCATTTTTGTTCATACCTGGTAGCTTTTATCTATAACTTTAAGGACATGAACATTTACTTACTAAACATTACATGATCTCACTTCTTCTTTTCTTCCAAAAAAGCTTGTTTCCATGCAATAAATCCATATTTAGAGCTCTTAGTTGTCAGAGAAACAGAACAAGTTTCCTTCAAAGATCAACACAGACTAATGTCATATCACTGAAATATTCCTCCTGCTTTGCAAACTAGACACTCTCCCTCCCTCCCCTTTCTCCCTCCTTTCACACTTAACGCATGACTTCCTGTAGAGCATTCTGGGAAAACAGGTCGGTGAAGATTTTAATTATGTTTTGGTAAACTTATGATCTGAGGTTATGTACCTCTTCATTAGAAAATACATCTGAATCTTTAACGCCGAATCCAAGAATATGAGTTTAGATATGAGCCTAAGGATAATATGGGCTCATATCATAGTAAACTATATGAATCTGCTGTTTTAAGAAAATGTGCATGGTTAAAACAAGCTGGGAACTGGTCTGCATGGATTCAAAAGTTCCAGCCATGCCTAAACATCATGTGTCTATAAGAAACTAAATCCATTTGTAAAGAACCACACAGGCAGAGATCCTTCCTATTGAATATGGCCAAAAAGAAGATTTTTATGTTTTTCAGACTGTCAGTTATCATTGGGATCAAACCCTGCTGAAGGAAGGTATGCAAGACCTATGAGGTAATATACCTAATATAGCCCTGAGTCCCAGCAAAATATATTTAACTAAACAGGTTCCCTGTCTGACAACATTCCCTGTCATGTCATAATCTTCTAGGTTTGGCTTTTTAACTGAGACATGAAGAAGAAACTCTTTGGGTTTCTGTAATCTCTTTGAGAATCAATAAACTGACTTTATGGTGAATTTAGTGGGATTATATGAGAAGATTGACAGCTGTCTTAAATTCATCATTACCTTTGTTAATCTAAAATTATGGATTTAAAATAGTTGGAAATGTATGTAGAGGTCAATCTTATGAATGTGTATTTCAGACAAATAAAAAATAAAAATTTTAAATTAAATGAAAACTAATCATGTCTGGGTTGATTAAAGTTTGGGATTATCAACTAATTTAACAGCGCCACTTAGTGGACAAACATTTTTTTTAATTTAGTGCAGGTAAAATGAAAGTATTTTCTGTCTTTAATTTCAGAAACTAAAACTTATTTAATTGGATTTTGTCACACATATGGTGAGTATTATAATCCTTTATTTAACATCTCAATTGATGATTATATCCTAATTTTTTTTAAGTTTTTTTTTTCATTATCTGTACACTTTAATAATCATCATCAACAAGAAATAAAGGCAGATGATATTTGATCTTATGGATGATAATTCTATAATATATGGCCTAACCTTTTTGTAATATGTGATTTATTTATTTTACTTTTTCCCAGTCATTCAACTTTTTGGATGTCTTATCTGTCAACCCATTCTCTCCCACCCCTTGTCCATGGAGAGGCTGGTCTCTTTCTCCAGTGGCCATTAGTCCACCCAATAATGTGATCTTTTCTTAAAGTAATTTACAGTAACTAATTGATTATACCAAAATCATTGTATGTTCTGTATATAAATCTGTATCATTTATCCATCCATCATCTGACAAGGATGACCCAAATTTTATGTTCAAGTTTTTTATTCCAAAAAAGACTAAAACACTAAATATTTTGACCTAATAGGCTGTGACTCTATCATAAATGTGTCTTGATCACATATGTGCCCTCTTCCTAATATTAAAAGGAGGGATGGTTGTTTTTTATGAAAATGGAGATTCTGAACACATTCAGTTGGATCCCTTTGACTAATCTGATCTCTAACATTCAGGATCTGAAAAAGTCATCACAACACAAATAAGAACATGGATTGTCATTTGAGTTCTTACGTGTTATCCATTTATCGCTTGTTCAAATTGCTGCTCATAAGTCAACCAAAAATGACAAAATGAGAACACCGCCCATCTGCACGAATACTATATGGTCAGGTTTATTCTTATTTCAAAAAGCACGTAAACTGACAGATTATTGGCCAAAATCATGTTAGAAAATATTAAACATGTAGTTTCTTGTGTTAGAAATGCATATCACGTCTTCCACACATATATTATGGCAGTAATGAGTATAGGTTGCTTTAATAGGACACACGAAGAAGAAGAGCAGTCGGTGGGTGGGTCGAAGAAGAAAGAGTAGCTAACTCTTAGCCGCTAACCACCCGGTGCTGCTTGCAGGGATTGCCTTGCTACATCTGTACATCAATATGGTCCAACTAGTGGGTTCCCTCCGAAAAGAACTGGCTGACTCCCTGTCCAGCTGCAAGGTTCTGGTGGTGGGAGCGGGGGGGATCGGCTGCGAGCTGCTGAAGAACCTCGTCCTCACCGGCTTCAAGAACATTGATGTGGTCCGTTCCGTTTCTGTCTGATGCTAGCAGCTAGCTAGGTCTTTGTGTTGCTCGGGGGTGTGCGGGTTTGAAGTAATTTCTGAGCTGTTTGTTTCAGAGATTAACTGTTTATAGAGATGAAATGCCTGCATTAATTTATGCGAGGCCCCAGAATGGGAAACCTATAAACATTAACCGTAGTTCAATGTTTTATTCAGGAATATTTGGCGCCATTACTGCTGCTAAGCTAGCCAGTCTTTGTACTGTGGCGTACTGGCCGCTGGCATGGGTTTAATTCAGGAACGAAATGGTCCTGAAGCTCTTCTGTTTAATTCTTTGGCATTTTCCTATGTAAGCAATGAAATGAGCCTTGATTAACAGCCATGTAGCTGAAGTAGATCCTTTAACAGAGAAGCAGCGAGACAGCTGGTATAAAGAATGGACACCTTTAACTAGTTAACTATAGAAATCATCTCAAAATATTAGTACATAGGCTGAGTTGGCAATTCACTATCGTAATTCATGTAATTTAACACCACAATAATCTCATCAATCAGGGATTTTATGTGGTTGCAGATACATACAATACAAACATACCATATAAGCAGTTCTGTAGAACCTCTAGTTTCATTTGAGGTTGATTTGTTATATATAGACCATTATACTTACATTATGGGTTTCGTGTGTACTGTTTTTTTAACTTAAGACGATTCCCTCAGGGTCGTTTAATAAAATTATATAATTTGATCACAGATTTTGCTAGGGTATCCTTTCAGACAGTTGTCTTGAGAAGTCTCCTTCCAGTTGGTGTTTTAACTGAAAGCTGTATATCAGCTTAAAGACAACTGAATAGAACAGAGGATGAGATACATTGGTGAAGCTGAGGTGTCAGTTAGGCCACTTGATTCAGATGTGTTGGTCCAGGGACGGAGCAATAAGTTGCAGATAACCTGTCTTTAAGGACTAGAGTGGGAGACCTTGCTGCAGTCAAACTGTGAGGAAAATAAAATGCAGTGGAATCCGCTTATAGTGATCATGTTGGTCCAGAGCCAATTTGAACACTATAAGCGGTTGATTATTATATCCGAATTTACCGTTATTTCACTTATTTTTTATGGAGAATATCATCTATATGCCATTTGTGTAGTTTTTAAATTAGAAAAATGAAATGAAACGAATAGCTTCCACATTAACAGAATTGTATTACTGTACCATGCAAGTTTAATTACAGTATACTGCGCTGTGCGTAGACATAACTCTGGTAGCCTGGTGCCGCTAATGCTTTTTTTTTTAACAAGTCTGAAGTTTGAAACAAATGGTTTCATAGAACAGCAACATAGAAGATAACTGCATAGGCTACAGAAAATTAAAGCTAGCCTACCTCTGTTTTGTGTTGCGGATCTGCTGCGCCGCATTAAGAAATCACTTCACATATTTATCCATGGTTCCCTGGATCAGAGTGTTGTCCAACACGAGTTCACTTGGTTTCAAAATGATGTAAAAGGTGAAAGTTGTTGAAACCAACATGCAGGAGTCCAGTCTTTAAAGTTTAAACTGCATTCCTCATCTCAGCCCTGGAAGGGACCTCTGCGATGATGTCCTCATCCATCACGGGCTCTGACACCAGAGTGCTGTCATCGCTTTCGATCAGCTTATGAATTATTTTTGCAAATGTTTGCATTCATAAAGTGGCCAAAAATGAATACTATAAGCAGATTTCTTGATTACTATAAACAAATTATTTAAACAGAGTTTGTATTAAATTATTCTGTCCCAAGCCTTTTGAACTTTTAAACAAGCAGAAGCACAAGAAACTTACTTATTTACTGATTCCTGCAGATTGACCTGGACACCATCGACGTAAGCAACCTGAACCGTCAGTTTCTCTTTCAGAAGAAGCATGTTGGGAAGTCTAAAGCAGAGGTATGTAACCTCCAAAGAACTGCAGTGTGCTGCATGGGCTCGCATCATGTTCAGCCACATGTTCACTCTGAAATCTGGGGGTTTTCCAGGTGGCCAAAGAGAGCGCCTTGCAGTTCTGCCCCACAGCAAATATCACAGCCTACCACGACAGCATCATGAAGTGAGATTTCCTTTTATTTCTTAAAATGAAACAGATCTTACCAAAATGTGTTTGGTTATTTATTTATTTTTTTTCTAGCCCTGATTACAATGTGGAGTTCTTTAGAAAGTTCAGCCTGGTGATGAACGCTCTGGATAACAGAGGTAACCTGAGATGAGATTTTTTATTTTTTTTTATTGAGCTCTCCTTGAAAGATGAACTCAGGTGATTAATAAATGTTTTGTTTCTTTTTCCTTCCAGCTGCCCGTAACCATGTTAACAGGATGTGCCTGGCAGCGGACATTCCTCTAATTGAAAGTGGCACAGCAGGGTACCTGGGACAGGTCACAGTCATCAAAAAGGTAACTTGTCAAAAAATTGCCTTTTTATTTCTTTATAAGAAAATGATTTAGAAGGACTGCCTGTATTTACAATGTCCTCTCTTTATGACTGTACTAGGGAATGACTGAGTGCTATGAGTGCGTACCAAAGCCGGCCCAAAAGACCTTCCCAGGATGCACCATCAGAAACACACCATCAGAACCAATTCACTGCATCGTCTGGGCGAAGTATCTTTTTAAGTAAGACTCACATTTTAACCAGGAGGATCCATTTACAGCTGCTGGAACTTGTTTGCACTCATGTTTTTAGTCTGGTTTTGGAATGTATTTTCATGATTTGGCCCAAAAAGAAATTAACTTTCCACAGAGAAGCTACTTTAACACATATATCTCAGGTATAAAAGAAAACAACCCATAGTTCAGTTTGTTGGTTGTGATTTAAATGTTTGATTTCTAGCCAGCTGTTTGGAGAAGAAGATGCCGATCAAGAAGTCTCACCAGATACGGCTGACCCAGAGGCTGCATGTGAGTCTGGCCTTAGAATCGTACTTATAAAAACATTACATGGTTTCACTGTTTTGGACATTGATGATTAAGAAGCAGACAAATGATTCGGTCAGTTCTGAACTGAGAACACGGTGTCCATGTTGACAGGGAATCCTGAAGAGACAGCAGCTCGTGCCACGGCGTCAGAGAAAGATGGCGACATCAGACGAGTTTCCACCAAAGAATGGGCCAAATCCACCGGGTACGACCCCATCAAAGTCTTCAACAAGGTAACCTGTCTTCTGTGTAACGTTTCATGGAATGCCTGAAGAACATGTTTGCTTTCCCTTCTTTATCGTAGTTCTGGTGGAATCACAGCTTTATGGAATTTTAGGGTCCCATTTCCCGTTATAGAACACGCTGAAATATCGAGAATAACGCCAAAGCTAGACTTGTTTACGCCTTAAAGTTAAGAATAAAGTGGAAGCAATATCTTAAGGGAAACCAAACCAGATTGCTTTAAATGACAGTGTCAGCAGGATGTCAACGTGTTAAAGAACAAAAATAAATATAGTGTTATTTAAATGTTAAGCATAAAGTGTCAGTCTCAGGTGCAGAACTTGACAGTTTGCTTTTACCATTGAATTACTTTTTTTATTTTATTTTTTTTCTCATAATTTGTAATTGTTCCTCACTTGTCCTCTTTATTGTTAAAATCAGGTAGGCAATAAAAAAATTGGCATAATTCATTAAATGTGATTATTGTGGCATTTAAAATGCTTAAAATGTATTTATTTAATTTTTTTTTATATGTTTATAAAAACAATATCATCAGATATATTGTATTGCAATATATTTGCGCAGAACTGTTTCCGGTTGATCATAAAGCTATATGTTCCGAAAAGAAGCTGGAGGTGGGGAAAACACTAGAGAATGGGGGGAAATGCAAATTTCAACAAAAAGTGGCTGGAAAACAAGGACGGGACATGGCTGCAGCCTGTCAACTGTAAAGATGACAAAGGATTTTGCCATGTTATTTTATATATATATATATATATATATAAGAGTCATGGGTACTTGTTGATGGCATTAAGAGCGTTAAATTAGAGTTACTTATTCCTGTATGAACTCTATGACCCTAATACTTGTCAGTTTTTGAGATGAAAGTTTAAAGAAAATAATAATTATATCATGTGGTTCTGAACTTGATGGTTAGATTTCCACTTGTATAGATGAAAGCTGTCTTAATCTCTGAGGATATGCCTCATTTGACTCTGTTAGGTGCTACAGGTGAAACAGAAATACCAATAAATATTGTTTGCACTAAGACTGCGATTGGCTGTAAAATATGTCATAGTATAATGCTTTTAATATCAGCTATTGTTTATAACTAGTGATTTATTTTTTACCTTAAATGACCCAGGGGGAAAAGCCACATTTAGATGAACCTTTCTTTTGAATCGGTGTTTTAATGGTGATAAAGTGTTTATTGCAATATATTATTGTCTAAATACCCAGCTCTAGATTGCTGTAATCAGTTTTTAAATGTATTTGATATACCTAGAGAAAAGGACCAGAGCTGACGGGGAATGTTTGGGATTTTAAAAGCTGCCAGATCAGCGTATCTGTACCCTTAGTTCCTGTCATTGTGATTTGAGTTTTATTGTGATTTTTATTTAACCTTGTTCTTGTCTGGTAGTTTGTCAGAAACGTGTTAGACTAAGGTCACTGCAATCTGTGTTGGAATTTTATCAGCTCTGATCTGAAGTGATGTTCTCTCCTCTGATTGGCTTTTCTCCAAAGCTTTTCAAAGATGACATCATGTACCTGCTGACCATGGATAAGCTGTGGAAAAAGAGGAAAGCTCCCACCCCTTTGGACTGGCAGCAGCTGGAAAACAGTGGTACGTTTTCATTGTTTTTAAGTAAAGTGAGTATTTAGGTTTGTGGTTTCGGCACATTTGTGGGATTATGGAGTTAAAAACCAAGCATTTATTTTTAAGAATGACACTGTTTCTTCTAAACCAGAACCTTATTTTATAGTCAAACCTCCCAAAAAGCTGGTTGTCTTTAACTGCACACCATTCCTGCTTAAACAATTGTCTTGTTTCAAATTCATGAAGCAAATCAGAGGAATTGGGTGAAATTCTCCTGTCTTCCTCTTAGCTCGTCCTCAGGAGGAAAGTCCAGCATCTTCAGGGTTGAAGGACCAGCAGGTCCTGGATGTTTGGGGCTACTGCCAGCTGTTCCGGCACAGCGTGGAAACGCTGCGCTCACAGCTGCAGGAGAAGGGCGCAGGCGCCGAGCTCGTTTGGGACAAGGTAAAAAAGAGGAAACTACATTTCTCTGTTCTAAAACCTGAGTCCGAGCTGTATATCTTTATATCTTCACATACATTTCTCACTGATCTTGTGTTTTGTTTTATCCTACCATCAAGAAGTATTAAGTAGTGTGCTTAAAATGTTAGCAAAACAGAGCCATTTAAATACTTGATCCTTTAAGCTAATTCTTTCTGTGCCAGGATGACCCTCCGGCCATGGACTTTGTTACTGCAGCAGCAAACCTGCGTATGAACATCTTCAGCATGAACATGAAGAGCCGCTTTGATGTAAAGTGTAA
The DNA here is from genome assembly GCF_016077235.1 of Cyprinodon tularosa. Lineage (NCBI taxonomy): Eukaryota > Metazoa > Chordata > Actinopteri > Cyprinodontiformes > Cyprinodontidae > Cyprinodon > Cyprinodon tularosa. The sequence goes on along the minus strand of NW_024038997.1, from coordinate 1,236,381 downwards.
GTTTTTTATTTCTGGCTGCAGGAAATGTATCACAAATACATTGTCATTGGTTTGCACAATATTAACATGGCATGCTAATAAGACCCATGATGCTGGGTGTCACATTAACACCTGATACAGAACAGGATCTAAAGCAGACCTGGGCTGGGAGGAAATTTGGACTGTATGATAGCCCTAAACAAAAAAACTTATGGTTGCAGCTCTGGCTTGTTTTATTTTACACATACTGAATTACTAAATTAAACTGTGGAACAAGAGAAATGCTTGCTAAATCGTGGGCTGATCTTCAGCATAATCTTTAAAGTCGAAGTAAAGTTTGATTATTTTCTAAAGTACGAGTAGCAAGAATCTAGGAGGGAACTGTGGATTTATAACATTTGATATTGGTGCAGTTATTTACCAGTTATGTCAGCAGACAGCCGTTGTTCAGAGCTTCAGTCGAATGCTTTTTCTTTCAGCTATGGCAGGAAACATCATTCCAGCTATTGCCACAACCAACGCTGTTATAGCAGGACTCATCGTGCTGGAAGGACTGAAGATCCTCTCCGGAGAGCTGGAATCCTGCCGCTCGGTTCGTTCTGGAGCTCTGCAGTTTTATATTTCACAGTATTTATTTCTCTTAGTGAAGATAACATTTTTCTTATTATACCGTATTTTCACGACCATAAGGCGCACCGCACTAAAAGGCGCAGTCTCAGTTATGTGTCCCATTTCTGTATTTAACACACACATAAGGCGCACCGGACTATAGGGCGCGTTTTTTATATACAGGTACATGTCCTCTACTACCTTTAAATAGCTCTACTGCGTATTTAAAAAATACAGCGGGGGCAAAAGTGAGTATGACTGTGCTTTATTCATGTATTTATTACAAAGTATTAATCAAACCTGGGAGCTGGCCATGAGACAGACACATCGCAGATGACACAGCGCTGTGATTACTCCTAAATTAACTTAAAATCCTGAAACCTGCCGACGGAATATGTTCGCTTTTATTGCCGGTATCCTGGTGCCTGCACTGTAAATTATTTAGATGAAAAACACCTGCCAGCCGCCGCGGTGAGGCTGCTGTTGAAGGGATTTCTGCTGTCGGTGCACCGCTGGTATGTGGGGGTCTGAGCGCCTCCGACAGAAATAGATAATCTGGATGAACTGACTGCAATTATGAAGTTTTCAGGTGGCCTTTCTCACTTAAAAACATATTAAAACTACTTTATTCCCACTGATCACAGCAAATATAGCTGCAAGATTTAGATTATTTAGATGAAAAAACACCTGCCAGCCACCGCGGTGAAGAGGAGGAGACCCGGCCCAGAGGCTGCTGTTGAATTAAGTTTTCAGGTAGAAAAATAGAGCGGGAGCAAAACTGAGTATGTTTGTGCTTTATTCATGTATTTATTACAAAGTATTAATGAAACCCATCAAAGTCATCATCCTCTGTTTCTGAATAAAACAGCTGCGCTAAATCAGACATGCCAATTTCCCATTCTTCGCTGTCAGTCACTTTCCGTGCAGCGCGGCTCCTCAGAAATAACGCCGGCTTTTGCGAAAGCTTGAACAACAGAGCCAGCAGACACAGTCCATCTACAATCCATCCGCAAACTGTGGCGTAACTTGCCCGGCGCTGCCTTCCACTTATCCTGAAACTGTGGTCTCCGTCTGTCATCCATCGCTCCCACGCCGCTCGCAGCCTTACTTTGAACGGCCGCTTCACACTGAGTGTCGAGCGGTTGAAGCTCCTTTGTCAGACCCCCCGGGATAACGGCGAGCACAGCGTTCATTTGATTCACCTTTTTTTCACATCGGCTGTGAGATGGGCACGCAGCGATGGTGATGCGTGGAAAAAACCACCTGGTCTCCTCACATACACCTGCCTCAGCCACGCTTTCATCATCTTCTCATCCATCCAGCCTTTTTCATTTGCGTTAATATCATGTCATCAGAGCGCTGTGTCTGTCTCGCTGTCAGCTCCCAGATCAGCTTCTCTGATTGGTTGATGCGCCGCGTCCAGCAGCAAAACTTTAATTTTTCCATCTCGAGCAGCAGCAGCACGTTGGCGGCGCGTCAGATGCTTAAACGCTCCCGACGTGCTGCACCTGCTGCTCAAAACGCGCTGCGGGACCTTTTGCTGCGCGTCAACCATTGACTTTGCATGTAAACTCGCTGCTTCTGCTGCACCTGCTGGGTCCGGTTCACACCGATGTCGAGCGGTTGAACAGCGAGCACAGCATTAATTTGTTTCCCCATGTTTTTCACATCAGCTGTGAGATGGGCACGCATGGAGTTACATATTAACAGCGATGGTGATGAGTGGAAAAAAAAACACCTGGTCTCCTTACATTCAGCCACTCTTTCATCATCTCCTCAATGAGGTGGTCTCAAAAGTCGCAGTTACAACACACATAGGACGCACCGCACATTTTGAGGGAAAAAAAAGACGTTTAAGTGCGCCTTATAGTCGTGAAAATACGGTAAATGTAATGTTTTGTGTGCCTCTTTATAAAGCTTATTTAGAATAGTGGCGTTAACTCCAGATGTTAGAGTTCGACTCATGGTTTCTAGTTGTCTAAACAAACAGGCAAATCGTTTTTCTATGTTTCATTAACTGTATTTCTTTGGATGGTGTTAAAACCACGGCACCCCTCTGCTTTCCTCCTGTTTTTCCCGGACAGATAGTGGTTTGTTGTTTGGAGGAAACTTTTAGCTCAGTGCTGAGGCTCAGAGCTGCAGTCAGCCACCCCTCCACTGCTCTTTACTGTGACCAACTTTCTAAAACTCTGAAAAAAAACCTAGGTTGTCAGTTTGAAGTTTTTTTCTCTGAATCATGTGAATGTCCTTTAATTTTTTTAAAACCTGACTATTTAAAGCACCACAGACAGAGTTGATTACCTAATAGGGTTTAATTGTGTGTTTTCAGCTCTTATGGTCTCCTATCAAAAGTGAATGCATGTCTTAACGATACAGCATGCCTCTCCTTCAGTGTTGCAACTAACAATTATTTTTGCCAGGCGGTTAATCTGCAGGTAACTTTTTCGGATAGCAAAATTTCCTTTACTGAAGATTTTTTCTAAACCGGGTGAAACTAAAACTTTTCCATTTGTTGAGTTGTGCATAGAGCTTATTGATTGACCAAACAGTTGTTTTTTTTATCTTGAAAGCAAAATGCTAGGTATTTTGAAATATGTAGCTGTTAGCAAAGGTTAGGTGGATGTCATTCTCACTTTAGGTGAGTTGTTGACTGTGTTGTGTACTGTACAGGCTGTGCTTCTCTGATGAGGGGTTTGGCATTGGTCGGTTGTCTGATGGGTAGTACAGATCAAAGTTTCAAGGACAGCTAAACTAGCTTTCTGTTTCAGTGCACCCTGCTGTTAGATCAGTACGTATTTGCTAAAGCCATGACAACATGGTAAATATTCTGTATCTACAAGTGATTAAGGTCTAAAATGATGCTGCAAATATTTAATTGGCAATATCAGCATGTCCAATATTCATAGTGCGAAAGTGAAGTAAGGGTTGGTTATGTGCTTGTATATTTTCTGCAAATTTAAATTTTACCATTTGCACAGTCTTATAGCATAGGATCAGGCTTTTAGCTAGCATTGTGTACAGGCATATATTGTACGGCCTTTACCAAAAAAAAAAGACAATTGTACATTTTTTGGGATATTTTCCCCTGGAATCTTCGCTCAAATGTTCAAAATTTCACTCCACTGAAACATTTTAATGGCTAAATTAACTTAAAATGTCAAAACCTGCAGGCAAAATATGTTTACTTTTATTATTCTGGTGCTTGCAGTTTGTACCACATACCTTTTAGACGCTAACATCTACTTCCAGCTGCTACGAAAAGTAGGGAAAACCCCCAGAGAAGTGACTGGGCCTTAGGCAGCTCTTGCTAGATTCCCAGTGACGGTGCACTGCCATTATGTGGGGGGCTGAGCGGCTCCGACAGCGTAATAATATTTCAATACTTCAGGATCGTAATCTTGATGAACTGACTGCACACAATGTTTTGAGGTGGACTTTCTCACATAAAATTGTCGTAAAGCCGCTCTCTGCAATTGAACAGCAGAAGCACGATGCTACGTTCACACTACACTTTCTGATAGTTTAAATTAACCTATTAAAAATAATATTGTACCTAAAAATGATCTCATGTCTTCCTTATGTTTTCAACTCTAGTAGAGCAGACATACTTTCAATAATCAGGACAAAAGTTTGCTGTATTACACCTCAAAATGCAGAAAATAGTGTTTCAGAGTCTAAATTTCAAGATTTTCCTGGTGAGGATTCCTCAGACCTCCCTATGCTGTGCAAAGCCTAAAGATGTGATACACCAAGGTGTACACCCTAATTTTCACAGCTTTAAACCTGGATAGGATACTATTGGCTTTGCCCTAAATGGTTAATGTCACAGCGTGATGGAACCAGAGGTTTGAGTATTCAGGTACTCTAACAACTGATATCGCCATCATGTTATTTTCTAATATCGTTCAGCCCTGCTTGTGATCCTGTAATCATGGAACATGAGTAGCATTTAAAGGCATGGGCCTTGATAATCTATCATCTTTTTACTTGGTTACTATAGCTCCCTCTAGGGTTCTTGATCCATGTCCATACAAAGTTATCCGTAGTGTAACTTATGTTGGTGCACAAGCTGAACATATGAGCCGAAATCGAACTGCAACCACCACATGGGGTCTGAAAATAAAAGCTCAGGTCTTGTATTTATCAGAAGACCCATTATTTGTAGTAATTAGGTAATTGTTACTTTTTCTCCAGATCTTCCTGAATAAATGTCCAAACCTCAGAAAGAAACTGCTGGTGCCGTGTATTCTGGACAAGCCCAGTCCGAACTGTTACGTCTGTGCCAGCAAACCAGAGGTCACAGTTAAAGTCAACGTGCAGAAGACAACAGTTCTGTCTCTGCAGGACAAGGTGATGTTTGCATCAAACAGCCACGCAGTGGGTCTTCGCTGCTGCAGGTTTGCAGCATTGGTCTGATGCATTTTCTTGTTCACCTCTTGTTGCATTTCAATCTCTCACTTTAGATCCTAAAGGAACGGTTTGGCATGGTGGCTCCAGATGTTCAGATAGAAGATGGCAAAGGAACCATTCTTATCTCCTCAGAGGAAGGAGAGACAGAAGGTAGGAAGAAACTTAAACCGGTAAAGACATTTTTATCGAACTTGAACATTTGAAACACATTTCCATTTGTAGTTTCTGACCTGATAGTGAAATATTAATCGGGATTAGCCCTCTTTGTCATAAAGCTTGAACTTCCTTCTCAATAGACTGTTAAATAAGTTTCTACAGTCAAAGGAGTCTTCAGATCTGCTGCAAGATAGACAGCTACAGGAAATCCTTCCTGTCTACAGCTGTTAGACAGGAAGATTTTTTTTTGTGAGGGTACATATATAACTTTCATTCCAATACATTTTTAGGAAGCTATTTGTTATTCTATTTTTTTTAACTCGGCTTAGCTTTGTAATCCGCTGTTGCTGTTTTTCTTCCTTGAAATGCAGTTCAAATGCTTCTCCCACAGATAATAACAGGTTTCCTGGATGTTTTATTATTCTATGTTTTTTAACACACTGGGGTCAAATGGAAGCTCATTCTTATTAGGAGGCATTTGCAGAACTTTGACATGCTAAGGAGGTAGTAACTACCTTCAAGAAGAAGCAAAACATGCAACACGATTTTAGAGATTTGCATGATGTTCTATAAATAAGAAAAACTCGGGTCAGATATTATTTGTAGTTTAAAATGTGATTAAGGCGTTGGTTGTTTCCGTGTGGCCACATCGTTCAGTAGAACAAACCATAGTTGTTTTCTTTGTGTTAATAGATTCAACCTTAAACCTCTATTACATAGTGAAAGTGTGTGGAGAATCTCCTGTTTTCTATTGTTGTTTTTAAATGAATGAAAATAAAAATTGCTGTCCTTATTATTTGGGACATTTTTTTGCCAAAGTTCTTGACAGGTAGAATCGGTAACAGTGATTCTACACATCGATGGTTTCTGAAAGCTATGAAAATTATACAGCAATGTACTAATACTAGAAATTTTGATTTCTACTTTTAAATACTTAAGTACTTTTAAATAAATGTATCTTTGAATACTGAAGTATTTTTAAAGTGAGTACTTCAACACTTTGACTTGAGTAGATTATGACCAAGTATCAATACTTTTACTCAAGTACTACTGTTGGGTACTTTGTCCATCACTGCACTAAACAGTTTGATTTTCTTACTCTGGTGGGGAGTCAGTAATGGGTTTGATGTGCACTTGTGGTCGGTCTTTTGGAACCATCTTTAGAAACGGCCATCAGTGGCAGAGAAAACTGTCCCTGCCTGGTGAATAAGAGCACACCACATGATGGGTGGCTTTCATTGTAATGTTTATTCTTATCGTGATTAGTTTCTAGTCAAAAGAACTTTGATTCGTCTAAATGATCCAATCAGAATCAATGATAAAAACCTGAGGAACCTGCTGAAATATCAGAATTTTTTTATTTTATGTACTATTTTTGTTCTTTTTCTTTCTTTTTTTTTTCCCATTAGGGACTCAATACATTATGAGAATATGATTAAATTTGGTTACTGAGGTGTTTAGTGGCCTAAATTATACTTTTGTTATGTAACTGGTGCCATGAAAAAGCTGAATTGAAATCTTTATTCTTCAAAAGGTATTATTTATATTTGTTGTCAGTCACAGCCAGAGAGCTGCCCCAGAAAGGCTGCAAAGAAATAGTTTTATTATCCTGAAATTTGTCGTTATCAGGGTTCTATCATCCAATATCATAAGATTTAAAGTGCATATCGCCCAGCCCTACACCACACCCACACATACACCCAGATAATCCAACCAATCGTTAATAAACTGACTAACATATACAGATGCTATGTAGTACATGGAGGAAAACTCATTTTTCACTGTGGGGAAACTGTAAGGTTATGAATGGGAAAGGGAAAAAAGGGTATTGTCTTTAAACTTTAGCAATACACCTCTAAGTTATGATGTAATATATTGCTCAAAACTGATAGCATCCATCTAAATGTTTCTGCTTCACCACCCTGTAAAATGTTGCAGAGAACCATCCTAGAATGCTGCCTCATCATGCATATTCCTTAGAAAAGCTTAAATTACTCAGAGATCCCAGTGTGCTGAGATGGTAAATAAATGTCCCAGGTTCTACTCTGGTCCACTAAACAAGCTTTATTCACTAAAGCCTTATCCACAGAACCCCACCAGACTGTGGTTCTATTGGATACTGTTTTTTAATCTGCATAATTTCCTCTTCACAGCCAACAACAACAAATTCCTCTCTGAATTTGGGATTCGAAATGGCAGCCGTCTCCAAGCTGACGACTTCCTCCAAGATTACACGCTCCTCATCAACGTACTGCACACGTAGGTGCCTCCATGTTTGTGGAGATTTCTCCAAAAGGGATTTCTCTTTTGGAGAAATTTCCAGAGCAAAGTGAAAATCCTAAAATTTGCATCTTTGTTTGTTGGCAGTGAGGAGCTTGAGCGAGACGTGGAGTTTGAGGTGGTGGGTGAGGCTCCAGACAAAGCTCCTCCCCCTCAGAGCAACAAGGAAGAAGTAAACAGCATCACTAACGGCAACAAAGACTCTGCCCAGCCTTCCACTTCTTGTAAAGGTCTGCATATCCCCATCCTTTTTTTTTTTCTCCAGTGCTGCATGTCTTTCAATCATTTTTCCTTAACAGCAAAAAAGCTGATCATGTGTGCTTTTTGTAAAACACAATTTAAATGTTTGTTTCATGTTTCAGTTTATTTAAAACTAAATGTCTTCACTTTGGTTTTAGTTTGCGTCTTAATGATAACCCGTTTCATATTTGGTTTTAGTTACAGCAGACGATGATGACCTCATGATAATTGACTCTGATGAGGAGGTGGGGGCACCATCCAGTTCTGCGGCAGTAGCAAGTGGCACCAAGAGGAAGCACCCAGACTCAGAGACAGGTGAAGCCTCCACCAAGCGCCCACGGACGGACCAATCAGCTGCGACAAACTATGACGACGATGACATCATTGCTTTGGACTGAATCCCTGTCGGTCCCATCCGAAGGACCCCAATGTTTTGTTTTTTTGCTTCAAACAGAAAGTAGGCTGAGAGAAATAAACCACCAGTTCAATGAAGAACAATTTCATCTTTAGGTCCCTCCCCTTTTTTTGTGCTTTCATACCCACTTTCTGACATCATACTGTAAATAGTCAATATTTTAACAAACTTTTGAAAATGCAGTCATTGCATATTTTTATTCATTTAGAGTCCTGAAATACTTCTCTTGATGGTTTAAAAAAGTGCTTTTTTTTGTAATTTTTTAAAATAAATGTACTGTATTTCTCAAGCAACAGAAGTCGGGATGGTGGTGGAGGTTTTTTGTAAAGCTCGAAAAAGAATATTCACAGGAAAAAGTACATAAGGTGAGCAGGCAGAGGTGTCTGTAGATATGGGGGCCCCTGCGTGTAAAAGCCATTGACGTCTTACGGGTTTGGTGATGAACACAGAGAGAGATTCTGGCCAGTTTGTGCCAAAAGGTTGTTAGTTTGCTACCTCTTTTCCACAGTTGAAACAATTTTTCTGGAAATATGTACCGTCATTAACTTGGCCTAGCTGGGGCATTTGCTCTGGAAGAATGCAAAACATTTTCCCCATAGAGAAGCCAACATGGTTCCCAGAGAAAATGCATTCAGCTCTGGAAATATACAGCGGCTTTAAGTGCGACAGACTGAGAACATGAAGGTCAATTTGAAGCTGGACTTTGGAAACAGAAGCATGGTTAGTTACTGTCAGAGGCTGAGCATCTCTGGTTCTATTGTGTTCATTATTTCATTAGTGTTTTTTTTTTCTTTTTTCAGTAGGTTTTTGGACCAATTTGAAGAAAATAAAGGCAACCATTTCTGACCGTTTTCTGGGCGTTTTCTCTTTTTGCTTTGAAGTTTTGGACCTTCTGACAATAGATAATCACATTTTGGGGAATGTTATGATTGGTGCAATATACAATGTTTTTGAACTAGGGAAGGAAGGGAAAGAACCAACACAAGTCCAGGGAACATCTGCAGACTCCATGTAGGTTGCATGTATTTAAGCCCAAGAACATCTTGCTGCAAGTTGACAGTGCTACCAACGGAGCACAGTTCTTTGAGAGCAAAATAAGTTGCTCTTAGTAAAACTGTTTTCTCTAACAGAGTTCAATACAGCAATCAATATAAGAACCAGACCATTAGTACAGAAGTACAAATAGACTAAAATTTTATTAAAACTTTTAACTTATGGCCCTTGACCTAAATCCAAAACACTCAAACTATATTTCTGGCATTGCAGCAGCCTCTGCAGACTAGCAGATGTTTGGCAGTCTGCTTGTTCATGTCCATGTATGAAAACAGTCAACAGCTGCTTGTTAGGATGTTTGTGAAGCCTGTATGTTAATGAGGTACCTGATTTGTTCAAATTTTATCACAACAGATGAGTAAATTATACATCTTAGGGGTTTTTGACAAAGTTACTGCCCTTTGTTATTTAGATCTGGCATTCTTCATAAAGAGTGATGCAACTCTGAAGCTCGTAAACAAGCTGGAGAAAACTTGGGGTCAAAAGTCAGAAAATATCTCTTGAGTCTTTTCCAACCAGTTTAGGTGAAAAACATGCAAAAAGATAAATGCTGCATTTTATATATCTACACATAATTTTTTTCAGGGTTTCATTTGACAGATGATAGACTTTTCAGGCTGACAAATTATGGGAAAGGGCGCGTTATAAGGGTGATCTATATATTTATATAAACTGTAAATAGAAATATTCACCCCAAAGTATAACTTTTTACAGGTGCTCTGAGGCATACTACATGAAAAAGCTGGCTGATTTGATATCCCAGAGACGGTATTTAGATTTTATTGAATAACTTTTTGTATGACCTTCAACCTGTTGGATTATTTGTGTGGGGTAGGTGTGTGTACAAGTTTGTCTCCTGGAATTAAGATTATCACAATGACAAGGAGCATACTAATTTTGATTGATTGTTTGATTGACTATATTGATCTGACAGTGGAGAAATTTAATTATATCAGTTCAATAGTGAAACAGAAGATGCCAAAAGGAGGAAAAGGTGCATTGGGGTATATACAGTTAATACAGTGCATCCACGTGTATATAAAGATATATCTATATGTGATGCTGTGTTTTATTATTTCTTTTTTCAAGGGAAACATGTATTTTTTTCTCCATATTCCAACCATTTTGATCTAATAAATGCTCCTTTTGCTAATTCGATGTACATTCAATTAATTTCAAGTTGCATGTCTTTTTTTTTTTCTTTTTTCCTTATCTAAAGGCGGGTCTTTTATTAATGAGTTCAGCTCTTCAAGTAGTTTGGTTTCTTTTTCAGTGTTCGATTTCAATTCTTTATATTGTACATCCGTTAGCTTTAAATTTGAAGGACTCACATTTCTGGAAGTTGGTCATATGTTGATCATCAGATGTATTATTCCAAGTAGTTTAACCTTATAAAAAAAAAAAAGTCAGGTCTCTTAGTAGCGTATTGTTCAGTTTCTAGTATCCCTTTAATTTTCCAGATTGATCTTCTTTTCTTATATGTTATTATTTTATGATGTTCGTGGGGCATTTGAATGGGATGGAAGATGAAGAAATTAACAAGTCTATTGTGGAGTGGTGTGATCTATTGGTATTTGACCATGTAAAACCTATTGTATATAGATTTTTGCCTCTTTAACAAAGGTACCAATAATTACTGTGACGTCAGTTTAAACTGTTGACAGTTTCGTATCCGTTGTCATGTTGTTGCTAACGCCCCTCAGAGGAGGCCTCTGATTGGTCAGATTCCAAGCCCCCCCTGCCACTGTACCCGACTGTTCCAGTGAACCACCGAGGGTCTATTTCAGCCGTACGCGGCGAACCGCGCGATAAAAGCTGCTAAAAACGAAGGTAGTGTGTCTGTATAGCTTTGGTTTACACGTTTTTTTGTTTTTGTGGTCGAACTAAACGCATTTCTCCGCCCTTTAGGTGTGCAGAAGGATACAGAGGAAGAAGCAGCAGCCGTCCGATACATTGTTTTGCTAACTTCGGAGTTTTAACAGCTAGCCGGGTCTTCTCTTACCGAAAGCCGATACAATATTTAAAACGTTTTATGTGAAGCGGGCATCTTCAGCAGGAGGAAAATGGTCACTTTCTCTGCAGCGATTAGACCTCTGGTCTCTCATCTTCAGCGACATCTCAGACACGTCAGGAGTCCCAGGATAACTCCTGTCCGACAGTGCAACCTCACAGCATGCTCCAGCAAATATGTGCTGTCTCAGAGTGAGTAGAGATAATATCTGTACGTCATTGTGTTTTAGTGTGGACCTTTCATTTTAAGTCAAAGAAAGAGGAAATGGGGAAATACTGCTTTAAGAGAGGCACGACCAGGTGTTGACTTTGCCTAATTATGCCCAGCTGGAGCCCTTTGCCCCACATAGCTGCCTATTGTAGTTCAATGAAAGCTTTTATTGGTAGTTTGCATTACCTGCTATTCCTAATAACTCTTTAGCTTTTCTATCCGATTTTAGCACCAAGATGAACCTCAACCTTTATGTTCTACTTATCCTCTCTTTTATTTAGTCTGTTTTTTTTTTTAGATCTTTATCCAACCTTTCCCTTCAGTTTTTTTCCCCCTTCCCTTCACAAAGGTTTAAACACACCCAAGCTGGTCTGGCAAGTCCAGATTCATTCCTAACACCACCCACTTACATAAGCTGTCTTTATCCTGTTTGAAAACATGCAGAAACTAGAAATTGTGTAGCAAAGCTGAACATTTAAGCCACAATCATAAATTAAGTTCATGTTCAACTCCTGTGATGTGTCATGATCAACTTGGAAACATTGTTTGCTTTCTCTGTGGGATGTTTGTTGAAAAGATAAGCTCCCAAAGTGATCAGTTTAGCTTTGCCACAAAAGAGAGACATTTTAATCCTTTGAAGAAGTGATCCACGGAAAATACGAGATGGGACAGGATAATGAGAAACAATAGGAACACCAAACTGGGCTGATGAGACTCTTTGAATTCAGCTCAGTTTTAATGTTAAATTCAAGTTATTAAGGAACAAAACTTTTTTTCAGCTGTATGAAAAAGTGCACATGACTCTTAGCTTTAAAAAAAAAAACCTTCTCTTTGGTGGCATCTGGTGTCCAAAATGATAAATCTAGATTTTTATGAAATTCTCCAGTATGACTGTTCAGTTGAAAGATTTTTGATCAATTTGTCAAGTGTGAGTCTATAATTGTGGTGCTTTGATCATGAACACAACAAAGTCTCAATCCAGCTTCTTGACATTTATAAATACCAAAAAAATAGTGGTTAAATCCTTGACATGCCAGACACACAACCACACACATTCAATCACAGCTAAGGTTAGTCTAAAACGATCAATTAACAGATATGTTTTTGGACTGATTGATAAGGTCAGATGACTGTTAAAGAAAACATATGTGTGGGAGAACATGTTTGACTTTTAACAGCACTTTATTTACACAATTCAAACATATATATATACAATTGACGTAAAACAAGTGTCAGTTAAAATCACTATTATAGTAAAACGAGTGTCAGTTAAAAATCATTAAATGAGGAGCTTGTTAAAATGCAGTTCTCCATCATCTGACACGGTACATAAAATGTTTTTAAAACCCCACAACTGAATGAAATCCTCCATGTTCTGTGTGGCCCTGTGGAAGTGAAACTCCAGCCTGATCCTGGCTTTAATGTTGCACTTCCACAGACCCACGGAGTGAAGGGGAGGTCTCTCCTGCAGTCTGTCTCTACGGGACAAATAAATATCCATTTTAGCTTCACTGATTAAAAAGTTCAAAAGTCTGGCCTTTGCCTTGTTGCTTTTGTTTTGACACACTCCTCCAATAAACAGAGATGTTGTAAAAACTGTGCCAAAAAGACTAAAAACATTTGTTAAAAGGCAAAAAATGGTCTTTAGTCTGACGCAGTCCATAAAAACATGAAAAACATTTTCAGACAGACTGCAGAAGGGACACTCGTTTAAAACACCCCGATTGATGACGGATAAAAACGAGTTTGTGGCGATGGTGCCGTGTAGAATCCTCCATTGGAGATCGCTAGTTCTTTTTTTAATTGGCGGCTTATATAAAGTCCTCCACTAGGGTGCTCTGCCAGCAATTTAGAAAAGAACATGTTTGGACTTAAAACCAGTGGGCTTTTAATTAATAGCTGGCTGATAAACATATTTGATATAGTATGTTGTGGGACTGGGCAATTAATTGCGTGTTAGATATATTCACAATTGAACGAAATGCAATTTTCAAATCACAGAGCCATTTATTACATTTTACAAGAATGAGTGGCAAAATTTCTCCCTCCAGCCCTTAGGTGGCGGTAATTTGCTTAAAGTGGGTTTGCAACCGCACAGTTGGGAAGAGAGTACGGTTTACTGTGCCCAAGGTTACAGTAAAATCCTGCAACAACAGACTGGAAAAGCAAGCGTTCGGGATCACAAAAAACCCGTATTTCAAACATTTATAGGATTGTGGTGTCTTCAAGGGAAAATTAAAAATAAATAGCAATCACAATATTGGTTTGACAAAATCATTCAGCCCTAGTATGTTGCTCAGTGCTAATATGTTTTTGATTCGCTAAATTAAACAAATGCAAATTAAACTCATCTTATGATGATGTAAAGTTTCTGTTTGGAGTTGATGGAAACTCGAAAGTTTTATTTCCTTTCATACTGTGTTTTTTTTTTTTTTTTTTCTTCAACCATACACATCCATATGCATTCCTAATGATCAGTTTGTCTGTGTCATAATATGCCTAAAATAATTTATATAGCTCTCACTACATCTTTTTTTAGACTTACTACAGTCTGGCCCCTGTTATATTACTACCTATCTTATATGTTCACCCTAATGTTTAACAGAAGGAAAGGCTTGAAAATGAGCCATGTAACTAATTGCACTTGGTGAACTGAGTTACTGGAATAAAGGAACCTTTTTTTAACAATCTTATTTATTTAATAGTTGACTGTATAAAACCAACTCAGGCCAGTGCAACCAACTAATATAAACAGATTTAAATACAGCTAAATATAGTCCAGTTGTATATGAATTATGTTATAGTTTAATTAATAAAGTATAGATGAGTGCATTCGTTTTTTAATGCTTATTTGGAAAGGGACATTTAAAGAACAAATTTCATGGGCCAAATCATTTCTGTATTATCTAAATTAAATATTACATATTTTAAACAAATAGTGACTCGGTTTATAAAAGAGAATCTAGATTAGGACAGAAATAATTTCTAAAGTAAAGTTAACGACCCTGTACACATTTAAGATTCAACTAAATTCCTTACAGTGTGATTCTTTTTTACTTCCAGTTATTTAGACACATTTGAAAACATTACATTTATTTAAACCAATTTTATTTATTGTTATTTATTATTTTAACATCTAGATATGTTTTCTTGTAGAGTACTATGTGACTTATGGTTAGGAAAGTTTTAGCCTTTAAACCAATTTTATTTTATTTATAGATCTTAATTGAATAGAAAAATGTTTTCAGAATCCCTTTGGTCAAAAGAGCTAGCCTGGGTGCCATTCCGAACTTAGTCCCGCCCACAAGGTTTGAGGTCGGGAAGTTCGGTCTGGCTCTGCTCCATAGTAGCGCGAGTATTATCGCCCACTGTCAGGCGATCCAATCAAATTGTCAGGGCGGGCTTTATACTATGATGGACAGATGATCAACAGTAACGTAATCAACCACGTGACCAAAGCACACTTGGGTGACAACAACAATGGCTGCCGCCGGAGAGTTGAGGTGAGTAGATTCTGCTATTAGGTCTGTTCTAGAAGATATCGACAGCAATTTAATTTTAAAAGAGGAACAGAGAAACGCGATCAAGGCTAATCTTCTTATTCTAGGCATGAAACTGCACGCTTTGATTTTTGTTGACAACAACTATGCGTTGCTTAACACACGTCACGCACTCCGTTGCTCTTATTGGTTGTACGTCTGTCCAATTGAGTGCAGAGGCATTTTTTTCCCTGGTTCGTTCAAAACACGCCCCATAATCACAGCTCTATCGAGCAGTATCAGACTCATATTCTGACTAGAATTGAGTAGGACTACGTCAGGCTACAAAAGAGCTGGCCCCTATATCAAATTTTAAAAAATAACATTCTTACAAAGAAAGATAAGATGAGAGCTTATATAGTAAAGCTAAACTAATGGGCTTGGATAAATAATATTTGCCTCTAAGTCTTTTTAAATGTAATGTGAACAGAACTGAGTGCCTCTACAGTTTGAATTGTATTTTTTTATTGTGATTTTATGGAAAATGCGATTAATTGCCCACTATGGTTTATGTCATGTTGGTCTGTTTTGAATTATAATTATACTCTTATGTGGGCCATTAGGTTATTGTGTATTCTGTTTCTCATGTTTATCAACAGGCGCTTGTTTATGTCAGTGTGACATTTGGGACAAAACTTAAATTCAGGGAACCTTTTTAGAATGACTTAATAAAAAGAAAAACCTATCAAGATAAATATTAAATATCACACATTCAGCTTCAAATAAGCTAAACATAATTTTTGGTCTATGTCTTTAGAGGGTCATTAATTTATCAGTTTCTAATTTTAATCAAAGCCGGTTGCTCAGTGGTGCAGGGAGTAGCACTGCTGCTTTGTAGCAAGACGGTTCTGGATTCCATTTCCAGCCCAGGGTCTTTCTGCATGGAGTTTGCATGTTCTCCCTGTGCACGCGTGGGTTCTCTCTGGGTACACCGGCTTCCTCCAACAGACCAAAAAATATGACTGTCAGGTTATTTAACTTCTCTAAATTCTCCTTGAATGGTTGTTTGTCTCTGTGTTGCCCTGCGATGGACTGGCAACCTGTCCAGCGTGTACTCCGCCTCTCGCCCATAGACTGCTGGAGATAGGCACCAGCACCCCTGACAACCCCACTTGGGATATGCGTGGCGGAAAATGGATGGACTGGATGGATGGATATTTTTCATTTTTGTTGATTTTAGTGCTGCAACTAATGATTATTTTGCAAATCGATTAATCTGTTGATAATGTTTTTGATTAATAATAAGATAGCCAAAGATTCCTTAAAGACTTTTTTCGAAAATAAACCACGTGACACTCAAACTTTTCCCCTTCAGAAATTCTGGATAGAGCATAATGACAGATTAAATAAAAAAAAAATCTTGAATGCAAAGTGTTTTTTTTTTTTTTTTTACACAATTTTAGTATAATTACTGCTCTAAATGAGTCGCTCTGTCAGCTAAAGGCATGTTTTAGAGTCTTTATACTCCAGTTAATGATTATTCGATTACTAAATTAGTTAACAATTATTTCAATAATCTATTAATCGACAATAATCTGATGGTTTGAGCCCTAATTGATTGTATTGCTTTTGTGGTCATCCGAAACTGCTCTGTTAGAGCTATTCCTGTGTCCTAGTCCAAGGTGAAGCAACATCAGCTCCTCCCTCTGCTCAAATCAAGCCTATCCTGAGATTTGGTCTCTGAATCATTGTCCATTTAGCTGATTTCACAATGTTGTTAAATATTAACGAATTAAACTGATCAAAGAGCTTAGAACAAAACAATGTTTGAGCAGAAAGGGCTGTGAAAGCAGCTATTGTGTGACTTGGAAACAACAGGAGGAGGAGCCTGTGAAATCTGAAGATGAAGGTCAGCTCCCAGTCAGACCTGTTCGGCTTGGTCCTCAGTAGAGACTTTAAACCTTCAGCTGAGTCAATGAAGGGGAAACCAGCTTGTTCTGCCTGATTCTTTTGGTTTGGTTGACGAAGGATGTTTTTTTTTCTTTAAGTACAATAGATACAGTTTCCCTCCTTAATTGGACTGTTTTCTGTACCCGAAGGAGAAACGGGATAGCTCTGGAAAGCAAATAGAGTTTGGGGTAATTAGGAGTCAGAACCACTGACAGACGTTGACCTGCAAGAGGTCCTGGTCTTTTTCCCCTGCTGTGGAGTGGAGCTGGGGGAATGCCAGGACATTCCGAAAGTCTCTTTCTGTACAGCCGGCCCACTTCTCTCTTTTTTAGTAGTTTCCTTTAAAAAAAAGAGGAGTAGAAGGAAGCACCATTGCTTCCGGACTCATTTTCTCCCTTTAGTTCCTCCTTAAGAAACGAAGGACTGGATCTTTGTAGCGCTGCCTCATTGTAGCTTATATATGTTGTTTTTTGTGAAGCACCTTTGATCTGTTTTAAAAATGGACTGTCTGAAAAAGCAGGAGGAGGCAGAGCACAACAGAGAAAGTAGGTGTCAGCATTTTCTTTCTTTGACTGAAATGATGGAAACGGCATCGGCGTAATGAAATCTAATGTATTATTACATTTTTTAATCCCCCTTTTTTTTCTTCTTCTTCTCTTCTTCCCTCTCCTCCTCTCCAGTGCATCCCATGTGGCAGGGACCCCTCGTGGTACCAGGAGGCGATCATCAGTCTCCCATCGATATTGCAGTGAGAAAAACGGTCTTTGATTCGGAGCTGAAACCTCTGGTGACGAGCTACGACCCAGAGACCTGCCAGCAAATCTGGAATAATGGTTATTCCTTTCTGGTCGAATATGACGACACCACAAACAAGAACAGTGAGTCATTTTTGAATGTTTGTTAAAGACAAACAAATGGGTAATTTCTGAAAGAAATAAATGTTTTTTGTTTGTTTTTTCTCTAAAAAGTAAAAAAATTGTTAATTGAACCCTTATTCTGACATCCTGTCTGCAAACTGTAATTTCTCTTTAAATCTAGAGTGCATTGCAGGGAAATCTCAGCAGGGAGAGTGCATGTTTTGATCTATGTAAGAGGATTATCTCCTCCCCCACTCCCCCTTTGAAGACCCCCACTCATATGTAGGAAAATCCAGTAATCAACCCTAAAGTCAAAATACCATGTGCATTTGGTGACCCTCATGTGACTCGTGTTTTATTTTTTAAAGATCTCTGTCTGAACTAGAAATTGTACCTTTGGCATCATGATTACCAGATTTTTATCAACATAGCATTACATTAAATACGAGGTTTGTTTCAGATGTATTTAAATGTTCAAATGAGTTAGATCTCCCTGCTTTGTATTCAGAATCGAAAGAACAAACAGTTTATGTAGTGAAATGTTGAGGGCAGGAATTTATGACTCCTGTAA
The DNA here is from genome assembly GCF_016077235.1 of Cyprinodon tularosa. Classification (NCBI taxonomy): domain Eukaryota; kingdom Metazoa; phylum Chordata; class Actinopteri; order Cyprinodontiformes; family Cyprinodontidae; genus Cyprinodon; species Cyprinodon tularosa. Next base: position 1,218,161 of record NW_024038997.1, on the reverse strand, counting down.
AAACCAAGAAGCACTTTATTGATCTCAGTTTAAGAAAATGTGCAATGGCACATTTTAAGCAACATAAATGGCAGAGAAGAAGGCAACTTGAGTCTGTTTTATGTTTATAAAGTTGGCACCATAAAAGTTAAACAGTATTTACTTTTAGGGGCTGTAGTCCCTCCCTTTATGCTTTCCTGGAATGTTCCTGGTCAGTGGTTTGCTTGAATAACCTGTTCCTCCAGAGCCTTTGTGGAAGAAAAAAAAAAGCAGCACACCTAGAGACTGTTTCCAAAGTTATGTTGCTGCCTCTTTTCAAAAAGGATTCAATAAATGTTTCCTTTAATCTGCACACACACAGCATTCCATAATGAGAACATGGAAAGAGGTTTGGGGTTTTTGCCAAATAAATTGTAAATCAAAATGAAAAAAAAAAAATGGTTATACACACAGCCTTTTTTTTATAAGGTGTAAAATGGTGTCCAGCTCACGGCACAGTGGAAGAGCATTCATTGCCAATCAGTTCACACCTACATGTCATGTTTTCCCCCTCTCTGTATAGCATTAAGGCAGCAAATGTGCCCCAAACCCTTTAACAGGTTAAGAATAAAACAGAAAACCATTGGGCTTCCACTCTTCATTATTAAGATGTCTCCAAAAGGACCCTTAATTCATTTTCTACAGTCTGATGGTCACCTGTCCAGCTGCCAGGTATTAAGGTGGAAGCGTTACAATATGTCAATTTTTGCCGGAGGGACTGGTACACTTGAGAAAATAGAAGAGAAAGCATTATGTGGAAATATTATAGGAGGTTACAGCTTGGGCACAAATGGGTCTTCTTATAAACAATAACGTAAACCCTCCTGCTTAAGTATTTACAATGTCGGTGTTTTCAAGTGGCCATCACAAAGTCCTGATCTCAGTTTTATAGAAAATGTGTACATAGAGCTGGAGAGAGCAGAACTAAAGCTTGCTGTGCGAGCACCTGACCCAGTTACCTTATGAGGATTGGAGCTAAATCCCAGAAAACTATTAATAGAAGGTGGTGGGTGAAAAAAACAGTTTCTACAGTTTAAAATGTAGATCTAGAAAAATAAAAATAGAGAAACATTCACATTTGAATTTCCTTATATTAGCCGTAGCTACAATGAGGAGGTAATTTCCATATTTGGTCATACCCTGGTGTAGTTATGCTTCATTCTGTTACTAACATTTGGGAGCTGAACTGCTTTCTCTCTGTTTGAGATCCTCCAGTCCGAGGCTGGTTATGGTTCCTCTTTGTAGCACAAAGGGGGAAGTCGGCCTGTCAGAGCTGAGGCCCCACATTGTGGATTGCGTTGCCTCCATCTTTGCACTGTCCTGATTGTGTTAATACAGAAGATCTATTCATTCAGATCATCTTCTAACCAGGTCTATGCTGTATTATGTTGAATATATATTGTTCTCATCTCTTTAATGTTTTTCTTGTCTTTTTTGTATAGCTGTTTTATCATGAAGTATTGTTTGTTTTTTATGTCCTGTGAAGAGTGTCGTATACAATATACGATCAAATATCTTATCTTGATGAATTGCCTTGATCTGCTGCAACAAATCTTCACAAATTCCTCGGGATTCAGTTTCTGCATGCCATTAATTTTTTTCTGGCACTTGTTTATTTCAGGAAGAGTTTTAATACGTAGTTATTCAGAAACTAAAAAGAATTAACAAAAGTTTGTGCTAATTATTTTTCAATAAAACCTCTATCTGAAGTCACCAATATTAATGCATGTTTTCCTGATATCCTGCAGCTCTTGTGCTGATGCACATTCTTTGTTTGTTGTGCAGCACTGAAGGGGGGTCCCTTACGGGACGAGTTTAGGCTGTGTCAGTTCCATTTCCACTGGGGTGAGACCAACGACTGGGGTTCAGAGCACACTGTGGACCGAAGGCTGTTTCCTGCAGAGGTACTGTGTCAGCATTAACCAGCATGATTCCATATCAAAAAAAAAAAAGGTTTGATCTTTTCTTTTGTAGTGTCTGCATAGGGACAAAAACGATGCCAACCAGACTTAAACCAAAATCAGTTGTCTGCAACCTGAAAAATGACTTCTGCCTGAAAAATGTCTGTTTCAGATCATCTTGCTACCAATACTACAACAATAAAGGTTTCCTTGATGTCAGTGGTTATTTACAATGTGAAAATGTTCCAGACCAGAGATTTCTTAATGAATTAAATGTTTTTAGACATGTTTGATACTGAATTAGTGTGGTTAAAAAAAGCTGTATATTATTATAACATATAAATAACTGTCATACACACAGTTGTACAATTTAAAGCTCTATAAGTGGATCACCAACCTTAACTTGGCATATTATCAATTTAAGCTTGCAATCTTTTTTAAATTGGCTGTCAGTTTGTCTGAGCAATCCAACTCTGTGGTATTTTTTCAAACTTGAGTTAAGAAAGTGATGCCTGGCTTACATGGAGACAAACGGCTCAGCGTCTCTTAACAGAATTCAGCTGGAAAAAAAAATCACAACAATTCTAATAACCCAGCATCTGAGCGCTCATTATTTAACACAATGCTAATCCGCTTGTCATGCAAAAGTTTAAATTTGTGTTAAAGCTGACAGGGACATAAATATAAAGATTGAATGATTAAATGATTAGATTGAATGGCTGCCACTTCAACTGAAACAAGTTTGCTAAAAGAAAGCCCATGAAAACACATCAGGCAGTGAAGTCCTCCTTTTCTTATGGGAACATAATTTTAACTCATTATAGGTCAGATTTAAAAACAATTGATCAAAGCAACACAAAGAAGTGTTTTTTTTTTTTTTTTTTGAAAGTTCCAGACAAACTTTTTAATCATTTGCAAATGTTGAACTTGCATCTACTGGCAAAAAAATTAAATAAGAAAAAAAACATTTGAGGTAATTATGGAGAAATGAGTTCATCAACATGACACAAAACCTATTTTATCTACTAGGTGAACATTGTTGTTGTAAATCACACTAGATGAAAAAATCAATTGTTCTAAACCAATCCCTATTTCCAGGTCAGGTAAAGGACAGAATTTACAAAAAGAATGACAATTAGTTCTTTGTTTGTTCAAATGAACCTACTCTTTAATCAGACACAAGAAATTGTTTTGTTTTTTAAGAGCTAACAAGCTAAAGTTATAAAGTTAAGATAACTGGAGGTGAAGTTTTCTAGAAGGCGTTTTGCCTCTCATCAAAGAAGCTTCTTCAGTTCTAACTGGTGGTGAGCAGCACTGAAATTAATGCACTGTAAGCTTGGTTTATGCTAGACGTGTACTTTTGGTCCGTGCAGCCACATTACATCATTTTGGGTTTTTAATTCAAATGAAGACAGTCGTTTGCAGACATCATCCCTATTCTGGACAAGAAGACTGAGGGTTTGAGAGAACGTCACGTCATGTTCCCTATACTGAACTTTTCAAACTTGACCATGACCTGGATGACTGAGAATCTTCACGGATAAGCTAATAAGCTACAGGATGTCTGTCTGTGTCTAAACAGAGTATTTGTTTTATCTGCTGTATTTTTTCCTTCCTGAGAGAGGAGAAGTTAAATAAATATGATTTTTTTTCGCTCTGCTGTGAGCTGTCCTTAACCACTACTGTCCAGCTCCATGTCCCTTAGCTCTAATATTTGTTTGTTTGGATGAGGGACATTTATTTCTTTGTTTTTCCATCCTTATGTAACAAGATTTTCCAGTGACTGTGTGAATGTTGTCCCTGAAGCCGGGTGTTTGTTGCTGGGAGTGTTCCCACATCACAGTTCCCATCAGTCTGGGTTTGGGCGAAAGTGTGTGTGGCATCAGGTTGCAGCCACTGCTGATTAAAATAGATTGCTTTCCATGTTTTCAGTCCAACTTTATCGTGTCCTCATGTGTTTTGGGTGTTTTCAGCTCCACTTGGTCCACTGGAACTCTGACAGGTACTCTCTGTTCGAGGAGGCGGTGATGGAGAAAAACGGACTCGCCGTCATAGGAATTTTTCTGAAGGTCCGTTCTCATTCAACAAACACCTTTGATTGTGACTCTGCTACTTGTTGTTGAATGGTTTATAATGGTGTTGGATGCTTCAGCTGTTTTAAGCTGATTTTTAAGAGACGAACTGTGACTTTAATCCAGATTAATGTCTTATCTTGGTGTAGGTGGGAAAAAGACACGAGGGGCTGCAGAAGCTGGTCGACGCTCTTCCAAGTATCAGACACAAGGTCAGTTTTACTAACATGGAAAATGCCTCCTTAAGAGCAGCAGTTTCCAGATTCAAAGTTTATCATCCTTGTACTCGCCTAGAAATAAGTACTGAATGTGAAATATTTGCATGAAACAAAGTAAAAAAAGAACAAATTATTGAGAAATTGATTAAGTTTCTCAGATGTTTGCCTTGATACAAGAGAGCTGTTTTATCACTTTTTTGTGTTGAAAGTTTAATAATTTGCGGGTCTAAAATTGTTTTTAGGTCATTAGCAGCAATGAAATCGGAGATTTTTTTTTTTCTTCCTGCTTTTAGCCAAGTTTAGGAATGGGTGGGCTCACCTCTGCTTTTGAACAAACAGTTACTGATGCTTTGTGGCTCTATCTACTATAATATTAGAAAGAAATGGTGGAAAACATGGCTTATTAAAAATACCTTTAAGCTTATTTAACATTTCTTTTGGAAGATAGAAAATGTTGTCCTGATATTTTTTTTTTTTATTCTCTAACTACATTATCTACCTTTACTGGAGAGTCAAACTGTTTCCCATCCTGTCAGGGGCCTCACATATTTATTTATTCCTAGGGGCATAAATGGCCCCTGGGCATCACTCTGGGCACCCCTGCAGTTGCATAATTACCACAAACCAAAGTCCTTTAGATGTGGCGTCCTCTGCTGGTGTTACAACACAATTACACAGGACCATTCCGGCTGGATCACGGGTAGTTAACTTGAAGTTGGGCTAAACTAGACACTGTGATGTGAGGTAGATTCAAACATCTGGGCCTGAACATCAGCCAGATGAAGTTTTGGTTCAGACTTTAGGGTCTTTCTGACTTCAGCATTATAACTCCCAAAAATACAGACGATATTTGCTACAATTCTTCCTCCTCTGTCTTTGTCTGCCTGCAGGACAGCGTTGTAGAGTTCAGGCGGTTCGATCCAGGTTGTCTGCTGCCGTCCAACATCGATGACTACTGGACATACCACGGCTCTCTGACCACGCCTCCTCTGACTGAATCTGTCACCTGGATCGTCATGAAGCAGCACATAGAAGTCAGCCATGACCAGGTACTGTCTTCTATTTGAATCATGTCTTACTCGAGCATGAAGATCATTTCAAGCACAAATAAATTAAGCATTAATTGTGTTTTGTATATTTAAAAATGGACAGACGTCTATACTCTTCCTGTTGTTTAAATATCCCTAAGATCTTTTAGCTCCAGGGAATTTGCCTCTTCTGTTTAAGGAAGAGGAAGGGACCTAGTATTTAGTGTGCATTTTTTTATACCTTTAGGTATCTAAACTGATATCATCCCAAGAGCTGTCTTCACTGCCCCCATGTGGCCAAGTATATTCAGTGCAGTTAAATCTAACCAAACCTTGTCCAGCCTGATATGTCATCTGTTCTGAGCACTCAGATCTCAGCTACACATTAAACTCATTCATAAACTAGCAGCGAGGTCACAGTGTCCTGTTAGCTGAGCAGCGGACAGAACACTAACCGCGATGTTTCTCCAACATCTCATAAAACTGTTGGTATTCAGAGATTTCACAGTTGTTTGAAGCTCATGAAAATTTGTTGTAGTCCAGAGATTCTGTGTGAGGGGAAGTACTGCAGGGAAGTCAAATGGAAACCGACAGCACGTGTAATATCAACCCATAAAAGCACCACAGCTGTAAATGCCACCTGGCTGCTCGTCGGTTGCACCTGCTGCTCTTCACACCTTTGTTACACATAGTTTTGTGTCAGTGACAGTTTTTCATTTAATTCTAGAGAAGGCCAAACCTCCTCTGTAAACTTCCTAAAATAACTGGTAAAATATGCATTGCCAAACTTCATAAATGTAGTTATTAAAGTGCATTAAATATTAGCTAAAATGCGGCTGGTTTCAGAAGTATGTTGCGCATTGATCAGCTGTTCTACGTGATCTCCCCTCTGCTCTGGAGCAGCAAAACGCAGCCTCTATGAAAAATCCCTGGTGAGTCTATTGAACTAAGCGGCAAGAAAGTAGAGCCCTGATTGGATGACTCACTGTCTTTTCCAGCTATGCTAAACCTCTTAGAGGGTCTATAGAGCAGAGCTTGGAGAGCTTACAGAGGAAGACTGTTGTTGGTGGAGTTGTTGTTCTTTCCGTTTCAATTCAGAGTATATGTCCAGAAGTTAGATTTATAACATGAACGCACCTAAGCGCTTGTTTCTGCTCCTCTTTATGATGGCAGATCAACAACACCCTGCAGATTAACTCTGGATCTGCTTATTCAATCAACACCATCGTACAGCCCTTTAAGATCCCAACCCACAATGAAAAGCTCAATTTTTCCCCCCAGTTTTTCTTGTTAAAGTTCTGTTGATTTCCAGCATCTTTAGCTTTCTTAAACTAATCCAGTTCAGAAGTGTCATAGCTGTAGCTCCGCAGAAAGAGGGGAAAAACATCTAAGCTGAACAGTGAACCCAGGTAGTTCCATTTAACATTCAATAAAGCCTGTATGTGCCCCATGATGTCAAAACTTTTATTCTAACAAAGATGTTTTAAAGACTACATTTTCTTTATATGTGTGTCTGTTTTTCTTTCTTTCAGCTGGCGGTCTTCAGGAGCCTCCTGTTCACCTCAGCTGAGGAGGACGTTCAGAAGAGCATGGTGAATAACTTCCGGGTGCAGCAGCCTCTGCGGGGTCGCACCGTCCGCTCCTCCTTTACTCCGTTCCTGCAGGAGGCGCCGTAAGCTAGAGACGACAAGCAGAGCCTTCAATGCTGCTGGACTGATTAACAACATGCTGGTGCTTAACAGGACTAAGGAAACTTTTAATGTTCAGCTGCCTCTGAGAGCTTCATGCTGTTTTTATTCAAGTACAATCATCATATGTTTTATTTTGATAATGAACAGTTTTACACATGATGAAAGAAAACCTTTTTAGAGATTTATCTTTGCTCAGTTTTTGGTTTGACCGTTTCACAGCAGTTATCAATAAGGGAATAAGGGTCACCAAAGGGGGTTCAATTCACTAAAAACATATGAATTTTATTACCTTAAGTTTTATTTAATATACACTTTGTTGGGTTTGTTTCAGCCTCCACTTGGAGTCAAATTGAGCTGCAGCTGGTCTGAGCTGCTGTCTGTTTACAGTGAAATGCCCTGGAGATTTTTACAAATAACTTTTACAGAAATGTGCATAATTATCAAAACAAACAATTGTTTTACTGGATGTTTTCTTCCATCTGTTACAAAGAGATTATACTGAATACGTATGAAATTAATTTTCAACAACCTTTTTTGTTTTTTTTAACCTTTCTCAGCCTTTGTTACTAAGACGCACAAACATGTAAAGTTACAGCAGCATAAGCACATAATAGGAAAACACTGAGGAGGAGATGTACGGGGGAACAGGGTATGCAATGCTACACGACTTACAGACTGACAGTGATGCTTTGCCTTGAACAGAAGAAAAGGAGTGATGATGCCTTCTTCTACCTTCATCTACCTTTAGTTCATCTACCATTAGAATAGGTAGATGAACTCCACAGGGGCCACAGCAGGTTGTGTTTGGTTGTTTTTTTATCTATTTACGCATTAAAGCTACAGTGTGTAATAATTACAGGCATATAAAGTCAGAAATTTAATATATTATACATAACTATGTTATTTATCATCACCTATGAGCTCAGCCTTTTAACCATAATATTTGCGTTGCCTTAGAATTCGTTATTTATAATTACATAGGAGCGGGTCTCGCAGCCATGGAGGCTGACATCTTTGCGCTACGGCAAGCGCAGAGGCAACAAACTAGCGATTGCGAGATCTCCCATGACGCTCAAAAATAACTACGGCAAGTTGAGAGAGATTAACTGAGACGGTACTGAACAGTAGATGGCAGTATTATGCCTGAGAAGCGTTTAGTCTGCCTGAAACCAAAGAAGAAGAAGAAGCAGGTATACTGCGCCTCAGTAACAAGAAAGGTGAACAAGGCGGCAGGCGTGAGTGACTTTGCAAACTGTTTGGCACTGTGTGGCCAAACATCAGACGAATGGAGGATCATGCCTACTCTGTATCACAACGAAAAGCGGCAGACACCGAACCCCCGTCATCTAAGAAGCGGAAACACGACGAGAATAAACGCAAGCGGGACAAGAAACGGCAAAAAACACGGATCAACATTGGCACGGCATTTACACGATGGAAGTCACTGATGGAGGAAAAAGGTTTTCAAAGTGACGCTCAAGTTGCCAGTTTTCTCTTGGACAGGTAATTAATCCTACACACACAATTGTCTAATATCACTGCAGTTTTTGGAGTACAGGATGCTCAGACCTGTCTAAAACAATAACATGCTGCGTGATGATGCTGTTACTCTCCAGTATACTTATTCAGCAACGTCCCTGACGTTTCACAGGTAATGATTCAGTAATTTTCTGTAAAATAATTTTCTGGATATATACCTCGGTTACTTCTCTGCGGCTCCTTTGGAGATCTTCAAGCCTTTCCTCCTCTGCTCTCACCCCGCTGGCTCCCCTCTCTCGCCTGGCCCTAGCTGCACGGCCTCCCTGCCTTCGCCCTCGTCCTCTCCCTCTCCCTCGCGTTGTAACCCCCGTGCCACCAAAATGACTTGGACTCTGTAAACGGGGGATATATATTCTTCCAGCGAACACAATCTCGCTGTTAAACTAATGACTACAATTACTTCGTCTGTTTATATCACCATGCAAAGCAGCTCACCAAGACGTCACAACGATGTAGAAAAAATAACGGGTATATTTATTATCTTAAGTCTACATGAAATCTATACCCTACACAGACTAATGAAATACTATCTGTAAAATTATCTATGTAAACAAACCTCATCACTTGAGAGGGTAGGTGATGTGGACGTCGTAGAAGAAATTTTGTCCCGTAACGCTCGCCGTACTGTTGAGGGGGAGAAGCGGTGGGGGGGAAATGTTCATGTTGCTGCGGTCTGTAGTCTGACCGCTAGATGTCGCTGAAAATTACACACTGTAGCTTTAAGCTAACAGAGTGAAGGGACCCTGGGCTGCTTTTATACTGAAATATTGCACCAGCGCCTCCTGTCTTCTCATTTAACTTACTTTTTTTGCCTTATTCATCGTCACTTTGTTACTATTACTTTTAAAATGCTGATCTTCAGTTGTTTTGTCTAAGTGGCCTTTTCTGTCTCACTTGCAGAGAGTGGTTTACTTCTTTCATATTTGCATCTCTAAGACATTTTAGGTGCATCACTACCTGATTGGTGTTGTTTGCCTTTCTGATTGTGATATAACTGAATGTGAGCATCCTCTGCAGCCCACTGGGATGTTTGAGCAGCTGTACATTGTTTTTACTGTAATTGTGAGCAGTGCATATTTTGGCTGTTTATTTGTCCAATGCTCAGCCTACATTCCTGCCCCCCTGGTGTCCCGCTGGGCTCCTCCCCTCGTCCCAGCATGCCTTGCTCCACCTGCATGGTTTCTTTTAGATTCCCATCCGGCCGTGGAGCCGGGATAAATGCTGTTCCTCTGAAAAAGAGAGGAAAACAACCTGTTAAATGTCCCTGATGTACCTTTTGATTTGATTTTATAGAAACTAACAGTAATGTCCAATGTTAAACAATAAAGTAATATATCAAGTCTGTTGTTTGAGATTAATTCTTGCAGCATTTGTGGCGAATTAGAGGAATGATACTATCAGTTATTGGCGTAGTTAGGTTAAAATACCAGTTAAATTTTTTGATCTAATAAATGAGGCCGTAACAAATTCTTAACTATATCCTGTAAATTTTAAGAACAAGAAAATATCATGAAAACAAATGAAGAAAATTTTAGAATCTCATAACCCGATTTATGCAAAGACTCATAAGGATTTTTATTTAGTTTAGGCTCTTGGTTTTAAGTTCACGCTCGCTGCCATCAGTTTCAGCCAGTTTTATTGACTTAAATAAAGCTCAACGATCCTGGTAGTTAGGAAACTCCTGACATTCGCTCGTTTGCATCAATAAGATAAAGTCCTATTTTACAACCAGGTTACTGAACGTGTCATATCTGTTTAAGCAGGCATTAGCCAGACCATTACTGTGCCAACCATAAACTTATTATCAGTACAAAGCAATACATGTGAGAATAACTGAATATATTGTACAGCTTTTTGAGTAGCTCTGGCTTTATAAAGTGCTATAAAGCTTTTCCAAATCGGTCTCTGTTGCTCCAGATCTAGTGATAATTATCTGAGACCACTTTGTGGAATTTTATGACAAATTCTAGAGTTTTAAGGACACTGAATGTCGTTGAAAAATCACCTACTGTTATAAAGCATTGTAATATAAAACCTTCCAGCATGCAGCAGAGGTAGGAGAGCGTGGTCAGGGATGGACTCGTCAGATGAGGTTCAAAATCTGTTTCAAACTAGCAGCAGTTCTAGTTATATTTGAAACTTGGATTGTTTTTGTTTTTTTCCAGCAGACCCATCTCACACGGACAACCCCCCCCCCCACATAAATCTGATCCAGATTATTTTCCAAAAGAAAACTGCTCCCAGCTGCCTCTGTACTTCATCCCTACCTTTGAAGCCCCCCTGACAGTGTTGCCCAGCAGAAACGATCAACCCAGGCACCTCCAGGTGGAATGTTTTCTACTCTGTTACAGTGATTGGGTGTGACCCACAGCTCCACCTGATTCCAACCAAAGGGAAGAGCAACCGGCCTTTAGGGGGTGTTTATTGTTCTTGGCTGCAGGAGACAGAAAGGCTTGAACTCTGCATGGACACTCGATAACCAAACTTCCCCTTATTGTATAGATGTGGACCGCCTCTGAGCTATAAGCAGTGTTCAAAATAGCTAATGGAGAAATGACTTACAATATTCTATAGTGAGCAAGCAGAATGCCAGCAAATTATTTGTTTCTAACCTCTTTCTTGCTCTTTACCTTGAGTTTCAACTGTAACCTTTTGCTTTGCTTACAATAGTAAACTTTTTTAGCACCTGGTAAATGGGAAAGTATTTTTTTTTTCTGTTAAGCCATATAAACCGATCCCTTTTCCTGCTATCAGGGTTGAATGGTAGCGTTTGCAGCCTTCAGCCCTTTGGTCTCCTTAAAGCCTCTCTCAATATTTGGTGATAAGGCAGGTAGAAAATGCTCCATCTCAAACAAAATGTATCTGCAGCGCATCAACCAGCTCCAGCAACCAGCAAACTGCCCCTTTTGCCCTTTTCTTTCACCCTGACCACACCTAAACTTGCTTGTTGCTATACTTAAGCCTGTTCCTTAAAGGTCTCTTGTCACTGACTTACTTTGGTAATATTTCTTTTTTCTGGTGTGGTTTAAGTTTGGACATGGGGTGAGTTGCACATTAAGGAGAGCCACAAAGCTGTGGGTAAGCCTTGGCATGGCATTACAAACCCTTTCAACCGACAGGACATTCTAGATAAGTCTTAAGAATTTTTGTTTTATTGTTTTTGACATTTAAATACACGGTTGCACAGCAGGACAATGAGCTAAAAGCCTCTCCAAAGAAAGTAACAAGAGTTTGAAGTGGCCTAGTCAAAACTTCAATTTAAATCCAACTGAGAGAACATTGAAGAAGCTTACTCATACTGTAAATAGTTTTTGTGTTTGATAATTAAAATAATTATGCAAAGCAGAGTGGGCAGAAAAATTCTAACCATTGGTATTAAAGACTCATCACAGGTTAAGACTTGATGGCTACAGTTGATTCTTGGGGTGAAATGACCAGTCAGCAGGTGTAAGGAGAAATTGTGGGGTACATTCAGATAGCTTATCTTGCCATTAATACAAAAATGAATCATTTGAAAAAAGATGTATATATCTTTGAGATAAAAATGAGAGTACTGACACTTTTTCATGGCTCTGTATCAAAAGGTTGAGAGCCCACATCATGCCCAACTTGTACGAATAACTACAACGTATATGCTCCTTATGACACAGTCCAAACACCATGATCAATGAAGATAAATTACCAATGTTGTCCTTGTTTTCTCTGCTTGAGCAGACTGCTTGAAATCAGTCCAGGATTCCCTATGAATCTCTGAACAGGAACATGAACGGACAGGCCGTTCTCTCTCTGAACTCCAAGCCAGCTGCTCTTCCTCCACATTTTCCTTCTTTTTTCTGCAGAAGCTCCTTTGATGTGTTTCAGACATTTGAGATAAACTGTTCTTCATCACAGGACTCCTTTTCATATTTGCTTCAAAAGTTGTATATAGAAGAATTTAGAGACTGAAAGTACTAAACCTTTTTTTGTGTGTGCCTGTGCTTTGGTTCAATTTTTATTTTATTTTATTGTTTTTACATCAAACAGGAAATCTATGTACCTGCTGGGTGGTTTTTAAAGGAGTGGAGAAAGGAAGTGATGCCCAAACTGCTTCCAGGCTTCTCCAGGCGCATCAGAACGTCATTCAGCAGGTAGATAATGGCATCATACTCTCCAATGTGTTGTTTTTTTCCTTGAGTTTTTACAGCACTAGTGGCTCGTTTTGATGGACAGTAAGTAGCCTGACAGGAAAGGGGGAGAGGACCACAGGCTGGATTCCAACCGAGGTCGCCCGCGTCGAGGACTAAGGCCTCCATACGTTGAGTCGTGTGTGCTAACCACTGCGCCAAAAGTATGCCCATTCTTTCCAATGCAAATGCAAAGTTGGACGTCTATCCCATGATGCCAATGTTCTGCTGCAGCTGGTCCTCCATTTAGCTCCTGTATGTTTTTTTTCATCCCTCATTCTAACTCGTTGTTTCCTGATCTACAGGCTCTTATCTCCTCTTTGAGAACTTTTATTTATGGGTCGATGCAGGTGTCGTCACTAGAGAAATACTGCCTCTCTTCAGGTAATGTTTTTACAATATAGTCTTTATAATCTGTAATGCTGTCAATGTTGTCCTCCTAAAGAGGAACTCAGAGCTTTTCATTCACAGTGGAGCTGAATCAGTGTCCTCAGCTAGTTATCTGTGTATGAGGGGTGATGATGAACCAGGTAACCTGGCACTTCTTTAGAGTGGGCATGCTGTCTCTGAAGCAGCATGTAGCCAAGAGGGTGAAGGTGGTGAAAGTGCACGACAGAGAGTTGTTTGTAAAAGCCTTGTAGATCAGGAGAAGTGGCTGAAAACCTTACATATATATGTTTGTGTCTGGAGTTAGTGCTTTTAGACTGTCTCAGTTAGGATAGCCAAGCTGCTTTCCCAATACCTAGAAGAAAAAGAAACTCTAGAAAACCGTCAGCTCCACTGTGTTTAGAAGTGAAGCAGAAAAAATAGGAAAACACTTAAAGAATTGATTTAAAATAAATTAAAAACTCCAAAAAAAGACCTGGATTTTTTAAATGGGAATATCTATTTGTTTTTAGTTATGCATAGATTTCCCTTATTTCTGTTTTTTTTTGCCCTCACATAACCTGCTGCTCTGTTTCAGTAAGACCAAAGTGTTACATAAATTATAAAAGGAAACTATGTGGTATCCGTGGTGATATCATGTTTGGGTATCTTAAAAGTCATTGCACCTCATGCAGCCTGGTTTATCAGATGATTAAGCTGAACAAAGTGTCTTGTGTGTAAGTTTCAAAAGAGCAGTCGTTAACCAAACGATAAACATGCTCAGAAGCAAGATTTAAAGACGCAGTGGCGCTGCCAGATGTCCCCTGTGTTACTGTCCCATGAATCAGAAAAGAGAGAGAGGGCTTTCTTGGAAAGGCGCTGGTATGCAGCCTTGCCTCTAGAGTCAGAGTGTTAACCTTTAAAGCAGGAACTTGTGGAAGATTTGTGAGGATCGTCACATGAGCGTTCAATGACTCAAGGCAGCATGAAAGAAATGTTACTTTAGCTACCAATGGAGACTGGGACCACAGGGAAAAACAATCTGATCACTCTGGAGGCCCACAGAAAAGGGGGCCAAAAAGTCTGAGCTGTTTGATTTGTTAAAATGTATTGTCTGCCACATATCCAGGTTGCAGACAGACAATTTCCTGCATCCAGTCGAGGTCAGCGGGTTCTACATTTATTGGACTTGTATGTCACTGAATTGTACCTGCGGGACCTTCATTCAGGTTGGACCGCATCAGAATTCCACTTTAATCCATGTCTGCAATGCAATCCCAGCAAGTCCGACTGTCTGTCTCAGGCCCATTCAACGGAACATGAAAGTATTTTCTGTCCGTCTTGGGCTGGACTGCAACATTGTGCTGTAAAATCACTCTAACAGTTGGTTAATAAGAATATAGTTGATATTACATCATATATAATATAATTTAATATGATTTATTATATTTGACTTGTAAAACTCATAGATTATGGATTTGTTACAAGCTTAAGGACTTTTTTAAGGTGTTAAACTGCAGCAAAAAAAACCCTTAAAATTTAGAAATATTTCCATAGTTATTTTTTTGTCTAAAGCTTCAAATCATGTCAGAGCTGGTGTCAGCAACACAACTGACTTGAAAATACTCCTTTGTATGCCAGGTAGATCTGCTGAGCCCTGGTATTGATCCATTCATGTAATACGGGTGGGTTAAATTAAGAGAAGATCTAAAACATGCCTCACACCTGCTCTTTTGACTGGAATTGGCCACCTAGGTTTACTCTACTACGGAGAAATCTGATGACTGACAAATTGTTCTGGGGACTTCTCCATAATGAGAAAAAAACATGAATTTTGTTGCTAAATAAGCTGTGTGTATTCATGCATTTCACTGGAGATGCAGGAGAAAAAAATTGAATGTTCATCATCCTGGATTCCTGCTCAGCGACAATGTCCAGATTATTCTGGGGGAGCATAAAATGTTCTGGATCATTAGTTATATTGAGATCCATGGTCTTGAAGGATTCCAGACTTCAAATAATGGCAAACCTTGGCAAAATTACAGACGCCAGAGAACCCCTACTTAGGCACATGGTTGAGCATGTGGTGGTTGAGTCTCGGCTTGGTTTCAGTGGGCCCAGCATGAAAGAGCTAAGAGAAGCGCAGCAAAAAGGGATGTCAACAGTTAGGGTTTGGTGTTTCACTGAATCACATCATTACAGGGATGAGGAGCAGGGCTTTTTACCAAGATAATTAGGTGGAGCTCTTTACATCGTTTTTGTAAACAAATGTTAAATGGTCTCTACTTGTATAGCACTTTTCTACATGAGGAGACTTCACCAAAGAGCTACACCCTATATTCTGTCATTCATGCACACACTGATTGGTGGCAAGCTACATTGTAGCCAAAGTTGCCCTGGGGCTCACTTGCAGAAGCGAGGCTGCAGTACACTGGCGCCATCAGTCCCTCTGACCACCATCTGTAGGCAATGCATGGTAAGTGTCTTGCTCATGGACACAATGACACTGAAAGCTGGAGCTGGGGTTTGAACCAATGACCCTTCAGTTGCAGGACAAACTCCAGCATCTGACTCCACTGATGGGTGACAGTAGCCGCATTACCATTAAAATGGGCATGACACTATTTTGATTTTCTTCTCATTTTGAAAGTACAATTTTTTTTTAAATTCCAGTATTTCCATTAAATAGAAAATACAATTAAAAATGCATTATACACATTTGCTCACATGAAAACAACATTTCGGGGGTGGATGTAAACAAATAATATATATCCATATTTCATCAAAAGTCTTTCTAAATTGCAGTGTTTCCATTTCTCTAATTTATTTTTATAGTAAAAATTTGTACAATTTGATGCTAATGGAACTGTTGTCAGATGAACAAAGTTCAAACAAAGTCATTTTACTGAACCATGGCAGAGGTTTGGCCATTCTAGGGGCGTTTTGTGACTCACAGTAAACCTATCAAGGAATGTCATAAATCTGTTAGCTGTTGAGGTTTCTTCTTGTGACATCTGTAGCATTGTGCTTTGTGATAAAGCTGTGCGTATCAGAGTGGCCTTTTATTGTGGGCAGTCTAAGGCAAACCTGTGCACTAATCATGGTGTCTAATCAGCATCTTGATATGGCAAACCTTTGAGGTGGGATGGGTTATCTTAGCAAAGGAGAAGTGCTCACTGTCACTGATTTAAACTGGTTTGTGAACAATATGTGAGGGAAATGGTTATATTATGTACGTGAATAAAGTTTTAGATCTTTAAGATATATATTGATGAAAACATCTGAATGGAAATCTGAGTCTTTCAAAACAGTGGCAAGAGGCGGGACACTGAATAAGTTTCAGACAGGAATGTTTAAAAGCTTCTAGATCGCATAAGGAAGCTTTTAGACCCCAATAATTAAAGGGTCTGCACTCAGATATTTGTGAGGAAAGCTTTGCCCACGTGTTAAAGCAGTTTTTTTTTTTTTTACCAGTGATGTAGGCAATAAGTGATCAAGCTAACTCCTGTCAGAAAGCAGGAGCTGCCAGTGTGCGTTCTTTCATCAGCTCTGCAGAATAATCTGACCCACTGGCACAATTATGAATGAAGGCAGGGTGCCTCTCAGTGAATGCTGGTTATTCTTTGATTAAAAAACTCTTCTCACAGGACCCGACTGACGTAACCTGATGCTTTATGAAGATTCCGGCTCCTCGACTGAATACCCACTTCAAAGTAGTGAAAGGATTTCTTCTATCAGGAACAAAAAAAAAAGTGTTGTAGATATGAGAAAGAGAGAAAACAAAGAACAGTGGGCTGTTGGTGTGGGAGAGGTCCTGTCCTGCCCAATATTTCCATACTCTCCTGCTGGGAATCTGCATGTAGGCTGCTGAACGGTTACGCAAACATTCAGTCACATGTCCTCCCTGTCCCACTGAACAAGGGATAGTTTAGAGATTTTGCCTTGCAGGGTTTTAATACAGTGGGGCAAAAAAGTATTTAGTCAACCACCAATAGTGCAAGTTCTCCCACTTAAAAAGA
Organism: Cyprinodon tularosa; assembly: GCF_016077235.1. Taxonomy (NCBI): domain Eukaryota; kingdom Metazoa; phylum Chordata; class Actinopteri; order Cyprinodontiformes; family Cyprinodontidae; genus Cyprinodon; species Cyprinodon tularosa. The sequence continues at coordinate 1,201,146 of NW_024038997.1, read as the reverse complement.
TGAGAGAGGCCGGTAATTTTCATCATAGATATACCTCAACTATGAGAGACAAAATGAGAAAAAAAAAATCCATAAAATCACATTGTCTGATTTTTAAAGAATTTATTTGCAAAATATGGTGGGAAATAAGTATTTGGTCAATAACAAAAGTTCATCTCAATACTTTGTTATATACCCTTTGTTGGCAATGACAGAGATCAAACGTTTTCTGTAAGTCTTCACAAGGTTTTCACACACTGTTGCTGGTATTTTGGCCCATTCCTCCATGCAGATCTCCTCTAGAGCAGTGATGTTCTTGGGCTGTCGCTGGGCAACACGGACTTTCAACTCCCTCCAAAGATTTTCTATGGGGTTGAGATCTGGAGACTGGCTAGGCCACTACAGGACCTTGAAATGCTTCTTACGAAGCCACTCCTTTGTTACCCGGGCGGTGTGTTTGGGATCATTGTCATGCTGAAAGACCCAGCCACGTTTCATCTTCAATGACCTTGCTGATGGAAGGAGGTTTTCACTCAAAATTTGACGATACATTGCCCCATTCATTCTTTCCTTCACACGGATCAGTCGTCCTGGTCCCTTAGCAGAAAAACAGCCCCAAAGCATGATGTTTCCACCCCCATGCTTCACTGTAGGTATGGTGTTCTTTGGATGCAACTCAGCATTCTCTTTCCTCCAAACACGACGAGTAGAGTTTTTACCAAAAAGTTCTATTTTGGTTTCATCTGACCATATGATATTCTCCCAGTCATGGTCTGGATCATCCAAATGCTCTCTAGCAAACTTGAGACGGGCCTTGACATGTACTGGCTTAAGCAGGGGGACACATCTGGCACTGCAGGATTTGAGTCCCTGGCGGCGTAGTGTGTTACTGATCATTTTGACCCCACGGGGTGAGATCTTGCGTGGAGCCCCAGATCGAGGAAGATTATCAGTGGTCTTGTATGTTTTCCATTTTCTAATAATTGACCCCACAGTTGATTTCTTCACACCAAGCTGTTTACCTATTGCAGATTCAGACTTCCCAGCCTTGTGCAGGTCTATAATTTTGTTTCAGGTGTCCTTTGACAGCTCTCTAGTTTTGGCCATGGTGGAGTTTAGAGTGTGACTGTTTGAGGTTGTGGACAGGTGTCTTTTATACTGATAACGGGTTCAAACAGGTGCCATTAATGAAGGTAACGAGTGGAGGACAGAGGAGCCTCTTACAGAAGAAGTTACAGGTCTGTGAGAGCCAGAAATCTTGCTTGTTTGTAACTGACCAAATACTTATTTTCCACCATATTTTGCAAATAAATTCTTTAAAAATCAGACAATGTGATTTTCTGGATTTTTTTTTTCTCATTTTGTCTCTCATAGTTGAGGTATATCTATGATGAAAATTACCGGCCTCTCTCATCTTTTTGAGTGGGAGAACTTGCACTATTGGTGGCTGACTAAATACTTTTTTGCCCCACTGTAACACTTGATTTATTCAATATAATCTGGAGAACCACAACAGCTTTATATAATAGCTGTTGAATTGAAGACAAACATAATTAACCCACCAATAAAACTGTATCTATTCATCCCAAACAGCAACTATTTTGAAGCTCAAGCTTGAATTTCGTCCGTCCCTCCATTCATTCATTTTTTGTCTTATGTTTTAAAAATGTACTTGTATTCTGTGACAAAACGGTTGAAAGGGCCATCTGGCCAAATAGTTTAGTGTTTCATTATTTTCAGCTAACATACATGTTTGCTTTATGCAAATGGAGTCTCAGTTTATTCTGTAATCAGTGGGTTTCCGCTTCTTCTTTTGCTGTCTTCGTGTCCTTGCGCAGCATACTTCTCTAGATACTTCCCCTGACTTGCCCGCTGTGGTCAGAGGGCCTGATGTTATTGCAGCCTCACTCCTGTCAGTCTGCTCCAGGGCAGCTGTGGCTGCAACATAGCTTAGCACCATCAAACTGTGACTGGGTTTGTGGATAACTAAATGTAGTGTGAAGTTACCCATATAACGCCATACAGGCAATTTACAATTTGCTTATGACAGTAAATTTGTTCATAGAACGTACCTTTGTTTGAGAACTAGGTGCGGTAAGAGTAGCACATTCATGCTCTGAGAAGTTTGCAAGTATCCGGTTCGATCCCACAGCCTCCACTCTGGTTTCCTGAGCAAGTCTGTTAACCCCTGATTGCTCCCTGGGCATCGCGCAATGGCAGCCCACTACTCCCCTAGGGGATGGGTTAAGATGCAGAGAACGAATTTCCCCATTTTTGGATTTACAAGTTACCTTTTCTCATTTATGTTTACTTTTGCTATATTGATGTTATAGGTAGTGACCATGTGAAGGGAATATGTCAGTTTCAGCTTTTTTTGTTTGGCCTTTGCTTATGTTGTTTTATGTATTCTGACAAGAAAACTAGAGGTTTTCTGATTGTGCCTGTGATAAATGCATTTTGATGATGTTTTTCTTAGCTTTTAAGAGTATTTCCACAACTAAATTTTGGGGTTCAGAAGTAGAGAACTAGGCCACCTTGACTTTGATTGCTTTAGGTTCAGCCAGGTACATTTTGGCCAATTTCACAATCTTTATAAACACTTAATCTTGTCTGCAACCAGTAAAACAAACCACCTGCTACACCAGAGCACTGCTGTCTTCTGCCCTTCTTCAGCCACTTAGGCCAGATTATCCCACATCTCTTATCAGCAGAAAAGGAAATTGAAAATCTGACAACAAAGCTAAATTCTCCATTTAGACTCTTATTACAATCAAACCAGGACAGACAGTATTGATTAAATTGGAATGAAAAGTGCTCAGGGTTTAATATTATAGATTAAAATCCCACCAATGAAAACTGTTTTGGACATTTTCAGCGTCCCATTTATAAATGTTTGTTGGTGCAATAACGGTCTTGTTTACCCCATTTCATGGTTGGTTAGTTTTTAGGGTGTAATGGGTTATGAAAGACTGTCTGTTAGGAGCGTTGGGAGCTGCTGCTGAGGCTTCATTTGACCTGCTGATAATAAGGTTTTCTGCCTGTGTCATACCTCTGCCTCGGGCCAATTCCAGTGTGTGAATGAGTGTGCATTTGAGAAGCATAATGTAAACTCAACCCATTTGCACTTTCACTGGAAACACAACATGAATACACTGGTATTTCCATATCAGCACAGGAATTGGAAGTCAGAGAGGAATGCAAATCAGCCAAGTTGCACAGAAGACTATAACTCTGCATTTTTATGCAGATGTGAGTGTCTATTAGTGGACCACAGTTATGACTCAGAGTTTCACACTCTGGGTTTCATGATACTTATTATGGGTCCATAAATAAAGATTTTTGTTCCTGATTATCACCGTTTCTTCTTTGATAGGAAGCCATCCGATTTTTTCATTACAACACAAGTTTAACCAGTTCAACCAGTCCTATCGGTTTGAGCCCTTTCTTGGAAAAATAGCCAGATGGAACTTTTGCTATTGTCTCTCACTACTACTACTCCACTAGTGCTCATTTATTTTACAAATGAAGGCATGACACTGTGAAAAAAAAATCTGAATGCTTCACTTATGCTGATGAAGATTCTCAGTCATCCAGGTGCACCACCATGCTCACTCTGCGCACTGTGATTTTGTAAGTGTTAAATGGCTAAAAAACTCATTTCCAACAC